>NW_027526304.1:0-127500 GCF_048455015.1 Haemaphysalis longicornis
AAGCGAGAGTGTATTGCAGGCCACGTTGGCGCGCGGAAAAAATTCGTTGAAGCCATTAGCAATAGTCGGTCAATTCCCGGAAAAATTGGAAAAAAATTAGTCGTTCTTGCTAAACTGTACATTAGAACCTCTTATGCCGTTAATAAAGGACCAAGTTTTCCTAGAATCGAAGCGCTCATCTTCAAACTTATTCCGCATGTGGTGGCATTTAGTAAAACGTATCATCGCATTTACCTTATTTCGCTTTTGTTTAAAGCTTGCTCTGAGAATTGCATTTTGGGGGGCATGTTTTGCTAGAGCCCAAAGCACATCTTTTTCTTTAATGACCACAAGGTCATTAAAGAAGCTTTTGTCATCCATTTTTTATTAGAGTTCGTTTGTCTGACCTTAACTATTCGTGCCACAGTTTACTTGAATTCATCGAGAAATGTTACAAACTTTTCATACATGTTACTGGGAGATGTAATACATTTAAAGTTGTGCCATCTGTACTGCACGATTTTCCTATCAAGTGCCCTCGGATCAATGACTGAAATAGTTGTTTTGCTCGCGACTCTGCGCACATGTGAAGTTTAGTTTCAATTACAGCAAAGAGGGTTTGGAAGTCGTGAACACGCACGTTGATGTGGTCTCAGCAAAACTTCACGACCTTACTGGACGAAAAGGTTTGATTGATTGTAGGGTTTAAGGCGCCGACGCAACGCAGGCGATGAGTTGCGGTGTAGTGGAGGGCTCCGTGTAATTTTGACTACCTTGGGATCTTTAACGTGCGTAGAAATCTCGTACACCAAGGCGTTTTTGCTTTTTGCCTCCATCAGAAAAGCGGCCGCCGCGGCCGGGAATCGAACCCGCGACGTCGTGCTCCGCAGCGCAACGCCTTAGCCACTGAGCCACCGAGGCGGGTCTGGACAAAAATTCTTCATGGGTAGCTTTGGAAATTGCAGTATAGACCCCATTTTGACAACACATCTAAATAGTCCCCAGTTATTGGCAAGTTGGGACGTAGTGTGTCAATGTTTATATCACCTGTCATACATATGTTATCACCCGACATCAGGGAAGAAATGGCCTCATTAAGTTAACAATGTAGCTGCCTGGCGTTCTCTAGTTGCAAGGCTAAGCTTCATACAACCTCTCAAAACCAGCAGATCGATTCCCTTGCACTGCTCGAGTAAGATTGAACCTTTTGTTGCATATGAGCACTGCCACCAGGGGGCGACGCGAGCGTTTTCTGTTTTTTCACAGCTGAGTTTTTATTTGCTCTCGAAAAAATCAAGCCGCCATGTATTTTAATTAAACTAACAATGCAAACATTACTCGTGCATTGATGTCTTTCCTAAAATATGCTTAATGTTTTCTTTTTGCTCAAACATGTTGACAAGTATAAACATTCCCATTAGATTTAATAATTTTAGAAAGCTTTGCCTACATAAGCGGCTCGTTAAAGCATCCGTTGAACTAGCTGCTCGTGTGCGAGGTGCTTGCTCTCCTTCTCGCTAGGCTATGCCCTTTCGACATCGCTGCGACCGTATTGCCACATTTCGTCTCATGGAAGCCTCGACCATGAACAGCGTCGTTGTTTAACGGCTGCCACCATCGGAGCTGTGCAGAACTCGACAAAGCACCGTTTTTTTGCAGCGAGCATGAATTAACATTATGAGCAGAAAACACGCCCCAATAGGCCTCTTCAGTAGTACGTCCATTCCACGTGGAGCAAACTTTTGATTCGTCGTATTCCTTGCAAAAAACTGACGACGATAGTGACTAGGGCACTTAATTCCCCACTCGGCTAAAGCGAGAGGCCATGCGAGCGTTGCGCGGGAGCTGAATACCACAAAAAAGTAGCCCTTGCGCACTGAAAACTGCAATTGATTTGTAAATTGATGTGGGAGGAAGGTGGTTGTTCTTCACGAGATGTGTACTAAAGTTAGAAAACATAACGTTACTCCTGTAAGGTCAAATGAAAAAGGATCTTACCTACAATGTGTACGTGACATTCATTTTGGGCTTTTTGGTTTTCAGAGGTGGAATTACCGTGTTCTGGTGATCCCGCACAGTTATTTTCTAAAATTAAGAAACCGCAGTGTTTGTAACGAACGTAAGGATCCGTGGGATCATGAAAATATCATATGTAGAATTTGACTACGTTAATAGTAAAGCAACCGCTAAATCCTGTGAATATGTTTGTTGCTGGCTGTACGTTTATATACAAAGGCACGCCAAGGCAAATAACGCTTCAATTTAACCAAGATACTTCTCATGCCGGAAGGAAAACACAAAAATTGCCAAGCTCAGTGTGTCCGTCAGTTTAGAACAACTGTCCCAGTACAGCCAATCTCATTTGCACGACTTCAATTTGGAGTCATTCTAATTATCGCTCTTTGAACGATCTTGGAATAGCCGTAAGTATTTAAGGATCAAACTGAAAGGAAAATACAACAAAATGGCTGAGCTCAATGTGTGCGTCACGTCCCGGTAAAGCCAATCTCATTTGCACGACGCCAAATTGGACGCCTTCAGATTTTCGTTGTTTTGACGATCGTGAAATAGTCATAGATACTTGGTGATGAAATAACGCCTACACCACAGAGTACGTTACTTGGTTTTACCTCATGTGCTGCTACCACAAAACACTGTCAATCCGGCGATGACAGCGCCATGATTTATTTATGGATTGCGTACAATAACGAAAGGTTATTGGTTTGACTTCTGACTATTTATTTCAGGCCAGTGATGAGAGATCCCTTTCTAGCGTATAAGTCAGCGTGCGCGTTTCTTAGAGAAGAGCTTTAACAGTTTTTCTGCAATCAAAAGACGCAATAATCGTATCTAATTTACCAAAATTGATTGTATACCGTGTGGGTCATGTGTAGAGACCGGAACTTTAGGCAAAATGCCTCTTTTTTCCTTCAGTACGTATCAAGCCAACATATAAGCACGAACTAAGGAAAGGGGAGCATTTTAAGCAATAGGTTATTGTGCCAATAGTGCGTATTTTAACTATATGGGATTTTTCGTGCCTATTTTGACTATATGGTCTTTTTGAAGCCTAAAAATGCCTTTTTTGTGTTATATGTGCCTTTTTTATTTTTGAGACGATGCTCTGCAGAGACTGTTCTCGCTTCAACAGCCCGCAACGGGGTGTTCGCTTCACGCCATTTGCGCGAAAAATCTACCACCCGTGCCAAACACGCAAAAAGCCCAAACCATGCCCAAGCCACCACCAGCTGGAACTTGCCACCTCGGCAGAGCCGCCAGGAACCCGCGCCCAGCGACACCGGAGCCAAGCTCACCGATGACACCCCGGTCCACGCGAACTCTTTTGTTCTATGTCCTTCTGACGTGCTGTGTCCACGGATTAACAGGGAAAACGTCTGTCCACGTTGTGGTCTCTCTACCTCGCAATATGCATAACGCTAGCCTTCCACAAGGCAGGCATTCACGCACACCGCGAGGAACCACCGTGGGTTCGAGCTAGTTGAGCACGCTCACGATACTGAAACGCCGTCGCGCCAGTTTGTGGTCTCTCTACCTCGCAATATGCATAACGCCAGCCCTGAACAAGGCAGGCATTCATGCACACCGCGAGGAACCACCGTGGGTTCGAGCTAGTTGAGCACGCTCACGATACTGAAACGCCGTTGCGCCAACTTAACACCGCCTCTGTTGGGCAGGTGGAGAAGGGGGCGACAAAGGAATATGCCCAGGGTACGGAGGGAAGACGTTTATTTTATACTAACGTTCTAGTCACATATTTTACAGTCGCAATTACACAATTTACAGTACAGGTACGTACTTCCCGTTAGGTGAAAGGGGCGATGGGGCGCCACGCGCAAGTGCGCACGTTTCGTCGGCGCAGAGCCAGTGGGCTCTTCTGTCAGGGCAAATTCCGGGGTGCTCGCACGTTGTGCGCGCGCGCATCGCCGTGCTGGCCGGATCGGCTCGCAGCAGCGAGGGAGACTGGGCCCATTCGCTCACAGGCGCGTACCGCACGGCGTGTTCGTCGAGTGGTAGGTACGGCCTTACTATATACAAGCGTAGGGACGACAGGAGCAGCCTTGGGCACGGGCCGCAGCCGGAAGGGCTGGTGGGCTTTCGCCGGCGCAACAGAGTTGCCGCCGGCTGGTAAAGAAAGCGTCACATACCTTCGGCCAGCGCCTTCGGCGTCCTGGAAGCGTCTCCCCCGAACGGACCCCCGCGCAGGGCGCGCGTTCGCGTCTCCGCGAGAGTCGGGTTCGGGCCTCGTTCAAACGGACCAATGAGGTGAGGTTAGCTCCGCTACCAGGGCGGAGCGCCCGCTGCGTGACAGTGTTTTATCGCCGCAACGGTCTCTGCAGGCTTCACCTCACGCAAGAGTTTGAGAGACGGCTCGGCTCTACACAGAGGCGCCAAGACGAGCCGGAATTTCGGAGGAGAGAGGGGAAAAGCGCCGCGTGATGGCACAAACCCAGTGATCGCGCAATGGTCTGGGCGTCAGGATCCCCACAACGTGCCATATCTATAGCTAACAGAATAAAAAGACAGCAAACTAAAAATGAACGCGACACATCCGCGTACATGCCGCTCGAGCTCAAAGATGCCTACTGGGGGAAAGCACGAAAGTTTTAAGGTGAGGCCAGGAACACGTGCACTGTGAGCCGCTGATAATGGGTGCACCACCGGCTGGCAAGATGCAGTACGCGTACCATGAAGAAGGAACGAGAAACGGAGCTTCGGAAGGGGGATCTCAGCACTTTACAAGTAGTCTAGTGTCGACACCCGTCATCTGCCGCGGCCGGGTAATCTTTAAGGGCGTTTGGAAACTTAGTATTACGGGAATTAGTTCCGAAGAATGTTGCTCGCTGTCTAATATTGATAATAGGTGTATAGTGCATAGTTATTGAAAGGTGTTATTCCGGTAGCTTGACTAGTCAACCGCTTCTGAAGAACAGAGTAGCTCAGTAATTTGTACAGAATTATTGCACTTCCCTGTACTATCCATGGGAATAATCGGTGTTGTGAAGAGCTTAGGAGGTCGTTCTACTCCATCAATGAATAAAACGTTGCAGTAAAGATCCTTCTTCGAAGGACAGTTATGTCTTCAAGGGGCAGTTGCCGATTGTGCCTCTTCCACCAGAGCGTGTTGTTACACCTTCAGGAACTCGGCTGAGGGCAGAAAACTACACCAAAAACACTCAGGTCTCTATCAATAGCTTTGCAACGGACACAATCGTCGCAGCCGAAAGTATTTGCCCCACGCTACAGTTCAACGTGACAGGGCACAATCGTGTGCTTATTTCGTACTCTTAGCAGAAAGTATTTCAGCAGCAGAGAAAGTTGGCGCCACTCTAAGAATGCTAAGTTCATTTGAGAAATTCAGGACAGTTCTGCCACCATCCCCAAAGGATCGGTTGATTAAATCTGTCTGACATAAAATTTCTGGATTCCACGTGCTTAAATAACCTCCGAATGTTCTGAGCAGCCAAAATTGTGATATTCCAGATGAAATTAGATCATGGAATTAGATGGAATTGGTTCTGAAGTACCAGAACGCTCCGCCAACTTCAATGGACGTTGAGCGTTGTTTTTGTCGCCCACAATTATTGACTGAAAGAGGGCACGACTTCAAGCAGCAAACCGTTGAAATTGGTGTGGTTTTCCATGGCTTTCAATCTTTTCTTTTGGTGTTGAATCACCGTAAATTTCGCGTAAAATTTGAAATAGGAACACATTTGTGCTGCTTATTTACCATAAGAAAATAAAACTATTTTCCCGCTGCACTTTATTTTTTCGCGGTTTCATTGCTAGTAACAAAATTTGTGCGAAAATATGCTTCTGAAGCAAATAGGAATTGAGCCTATATATTCCTAATCGATAGTATTTCGTGCCTATAAATGCCTAAATGGCACTTCTCAGTGCCTATTATATGCGCCTAAAACCTGGAGGTTTCGTACCTAAAGTTCCGGTCTCTGGTCATGTAGATGTGAGTGCGCGTAGTCGCACAGACATACACAGACCTCCACCCTCCCGTCCGTCCGTCCATCCATCCATCCATCCATCCATGCCTATACGTCCGTACGTCCGTCCGTCTGTCTGTCTGTCTGTCTGTCTGTCTGTCTGTCTGTCTGTCTGTCTGTCTGTCTGTCTGTCTGTCTGTCTGCCTGTCTGTCTGTCTGCCTATCTGCACCAAAAATACCCGGCAGCACCCGTTTAGTGCTCGCTCGGACTTTGTACAAGCTTAACGACGTGACCGTCTTACCAACTGCTTTATCTGAAAGCGTCATTCCATCTGTGTGAATATGCCAAATGAGCGAACGCCCTGACAGCCTGGAATTGTGGAGATGGCGAGAGGAAAAAGACGAAATGGTGTCTACAACTCTCCCGCCTATCATTTGGGCTCCGTAAACTTGACCCTGCTATATATATAGAACCGACGAGCCCGATGATGAAGACTAATTTTCGTCTTACTGCTGGTATTCAGAATGAGTGAGACGAGATGACGAATCTTAGAAACGCCATCTTTGTTCTTGGCGACGCTGCCATCTTGCAGTTTGGCCGATGTGAATTGGACATTGAGTCTTGGACCGTGTTTAAGGCGACTCTTAGGGTAGTTTTTGGGTGTTCAGCTGTGAGCAAGCTTTGCGTTGAGCAGCGGTTCAGAACAATGGTCCCTGCGCGACCGTGTGCAGCCGGTGCATGAGTTTTACGACTTAAATTTAGGATGCATTCGACATTTGCACGCGGGTTAAAGATGCAATGACGGAAAGAAAAAGGATCATGCTCCTCCTAACGAACATTTAAGACGACAAATTTCAAAAGGTTGCTAGTTAAAAATATACGGTCTTTAAGCGGTGTTATTAATTTGTGCAGAGCTGTGACGAGCGCTGGCAACGAATTTTCTGTCCAATGCTTTTCGGTTGAATATCCTAGACGCTTGCGACAGTCGGTATAAATTATTTTCCCCGTCCTCTTCCCGTACAGCACATGGCGGAGTTAGTTAACGAAGACGTTACTTGTATACTCTGGCCCAACTTCTCTGTAAACCACGGCTTTCTTGTGCATTGTTTCAGGCCACCCAGCACGTGATTGAAATGCAACGTGGCCCAAATGCAATAAAAATAACTTATGATTCAAACTAATCTTTGCAATATTTTATAGCGCCGAGTTCCATATAGACGTATTTCCGAAGTGAACATTTGTATGGTGGTGTATTAACTAACTTGGGAAGAAAAAGCAATGTCGGTGGGTAATGCCCGTTGTTCTGAGTAGTTTTCAAGCTACAGGTATAACATGTGAACTCCAAGTCAGGCTATGCACAAAAAATGCATTTCTCACGAGTCAGAAACTTTGCCACTTCTATTTAAGCATTATGTAGTTCAACCAAAGTCTTGTGTCGGTGATAAGGACATATCTCGTAAATGTCGTTAACATGGACCGAAACATTTATCTTTGAATCGTAACGGCACACATTTCTAGATTTGTACATGATATATTTGCGTACAGTAGGGACCAGTCATACCAACGTTGTTCCGTGCAACTGCTCATTCAAGTACTAATGGGCTATGTCTTCTGGGTAACTTTACCCGAACCTGATATTGTTTAAGCTGTAAGCACTTCCATTGCACTCAAAATTTAAAATGGCTCCTGGAAAAGCGACAACAGAAACAGTGTGACAAGAACAGCAGCCATAATACTAATAATACAGTCGAACACGGATATATCGAACTCCAAGGGGATCGCGAAATAGTTCGATATATGAAAAATTCGATATAAAAAATATGGGCTCTTAGAGCTAACCTATGGCGGACGATCACTTATCGATCGTCGCATTAAAGAATGACAATTAATTCCGCACTCACTACGCAACCGGACGCTTTATTTCCGTGAAAAAAAACGCTGATCTCGGCCTGCTTCTCCGTCCTGGAAATGAAATTAAAGATGCTGGTCTCGATCTTCTCGAGGCTGCACAACTAGAAAATTCCAGCAGTACGCTGCGCCTTCGCACACCATGCACAACACGCATGCAAAAGAACAGCGCGCACGTACCACAAGAACTTTGAAGGTAACAATTCCAAGGCTCTCTGAACGGACTCCAACAAAGCGCTCGCGATGGTCACCTCCGAGAGAAACAGTGTTCTCCAAAAGTTGCGGTGCAACTCGCCAAACAGCAGCAACAGCAGCAAAATGCAAAAGAAGGAGGAGGCCGCCAGCGCCTTCGTTCTCTGTTCTCTTTCCCGAGACGACAACGGGGGAAGACAGACCCAGAGAGAGAGAAAAAAACTCTTTTTCGGCAAGCCGGGGAACGTACGCAGCCGCAAAAAAAAAGGACGTGCGCAGTCGGGGCATCGCTAACTCGCACTGCCACATTTTCCGAGCGTTCGGGCTTGTGTGCCTAGAGAGATTTAGCATACCGGGCTCCGTCCGCTAACACTACGGCGGCCGGTAGCTGGGCCCGACTGGACAAGCGCGAATTCGTTCCGGTAGGGGGGATTAGTTGCGCAAGCCAGTCTTCACCATGCCCGCACATTCCTCCATATCCTCCTCAACCTCAATCGGGGGTGCAGCGACAGCCAAAGAGTACCTTCCAGCTCGCGCGGCGTTCGATATACCCAATGTCGGGAAAAATACGGTTCGATATAAACGTACGAATTCCTATGCTTTCACACAGAATTTTCAAGGGGATAATTTATGAGTTCGATATAGACAATAATTCGATATACCCGTGTTCGATATATCCGTGTTCGACTGTATTACCAACTATAATAATAGTCGTTTTTTTTCCTTTTTGGTATCGCATTTCGAGATACAGGCTCGCCACCGCCCATTAATGCTCGATGGCCTAGGCCTGGCAAGTCGACGCAGCGGAAATAATTGCAAAGAATTGTATAACACAATGAAAACGCCAAGCATAAGAATAAAACAAGGTCGAGAAGGACGAAAACCGCCGTTGTTTACACAACCATGAACTGTCAAGATGAACCAAGGGGGAACATAAACATCAAAGATCTGCAAGTACTTATAAACTGGGTTTCATGAGCCCCAACGACTTTCTCGGCTAATGGATCAAATATTTTTGAAATATTAAGACATTAGCCTGATCATTGATGTCGATTTGAAGAAAAATAAGTGGAGAATCGTGGTAGCCTTATTGCAGATTTCCGAATATTTAATGTATTTTTAGGATAACACATGAAAATCTGCCATAATAGCCGATTACTCTGATGTATAAAGAAAGTCGACTTGTCGCTCTAGAAATAGTAGGGGTGGTAAGTTTTAAAAGGTATGTAGGCCTACCATAACATCGACATTTAAGTCGGAATGAGCCACAGTAATTGTAACGCCAAACCTGAGCACATTGATTGCGACGAAAGCAAGAGAAAAGGTAATGACCTTGAATAGCCAGCAAGGTACCTCACCAAGATGGCGAAAAATATGGGCTATGTGACACTTTCACGAGGTAAAAATTTGGGCTTGTTGTTAGAGTATCAAAGGCAGCGGATCGTTCTGTTGTCCATCGTTGTTGCGTTCATTGCGCTGTGTCTGCTGGTCTATACCCAGGCGGCACAGAAAGTGTGCCCCGAGACCGGCCCGTCTATGGCCGCTTTCTGGCATGTCCGGCCAGCATCCAGGTTCTGGCAGCCACTGATCATGCGTTAAACGGCCAACATTCGGCAACCAGCGCTTCGGTATTTTTCCGTCCGCCCGTGTCCGGACGCACAACGGCAGCTAACCGGCTGCCAGATATTCAGTTATCTTACGGCTGCCGATGTTGAGAAAGAGAACGGCCGAAGTACGGCCTTAGGGCATCCGTTTTTTCTTCGGGAAGCGGTAATCGGCCGAAGCACGGCAAGCGACCGGCCACAGAATATGCGTATTCTTGCGGCAGTTGGTGTTCGAAAGGAGACCGGCCGGAGCGCGGCTGCCGTGCATTCGTTGTTTCAACGGTGAACCGTGCGTCCGGCGGTAGAATATTCGTTTTCTTCTGGAAACCAGTGTTATGAAGGATACCGGCCGACGTACGGCCCCAGAATATACGTTTTTCATTCGGTTAGCTGTCCTCGGCCGAATTACGGCAAGCGAATGGCCACAGAATATTTGGAAACCGGTGTTCAAGAGGAGACCGGCCTACGCAAGGTATCTTTATACGTCATTTTTTCGGCAAACGGCATACAGCCGAACAACGGCACACGCCTGGGCGCCGAGAATTCATGCAGAGACGTGTTTGGAAGGAGACCGACCGGTTTTTTCCTGGGGGGGAGAAAAAGCCGTTAGGGAGCCGAACGACGGGGACGCGTTTTTCATCCGCTCCGTGTTTCTACGTTTTAAATGAACGAACATCGTTTGTCAAACAGTAATGAGTGTTCTCGGTGAACGGGCAAGGTGCAAGGACTCACTGGACATTAGCAGTGAACCTTTTAGGCCATCGAAATGCCATTTATTGCCACAAAAAGACTGTGCCACACCGACGGGGGAGCTAAGCCTCGCCAGTCATCGCCGCTACCATGCCTATGCCGCCGGCTTCGTTGACGCATCAGCTCGAGGCTATTCGCCCCCTCAAGAAATGGAGAGCATTGGAGACATCGACCCGGCAGAGATGTCCGATCCGAGATGGAGATGGTTCACCAAAAAAACTGGCCTTCAAGGGCGCCGAGCAAGCGGCCACCACGCAGGAGCTAAACCGCCACTATGTCAAGGACTCCCCACCAAAGAAAGGCAAGTGCGAGCTAAAGCGCAAGTTATTCTGCTTACAATTAAAGTGCGACAAGCAATGTTGCACTAAGTTGTTGGTGATAAACGTAGAAGAGACTCGCTCGTGTATGGGTAGGATCAACTTCATGCCCTGTACTATGTTACTTCATGGGATTTTACGACTGCCTATTTAGAAAAAAAATTATTTTAAATTTTCGTAAACAATAGAGCCTTGTCACTGACGAAGCCTAGCTGTTAATTTAGTTCCGATGTTTGAAGGTGAGCTTAGCTACTCCTGGGAGATGACTCATTTGGTTAAACATAATCGCCAGCATCCTAGCAAACACGAATTTTGTCAGGATTTTCTTGCTCAACGCAGATTGTTGAGTTCACGCACGATTTGGCTCTTGCAATAAATAAGCTTAAAGTGGTTGACTGTATATTCTTGGACTGCAAAAAAGCAAATGATGGTGTTCCATATCCCTTCTGCGTAGTACATTTCATCCTATGAACTGAATGAATCGGTTTTCGCATTGTTATTACTATTGGCCCTACAGCTTTGTTCAAAAGTACTGTGTAGTTTACCGGACTATAGCGAATAAACGTGATCCCGTATACCTTCAGCTTTATTCGAATTTAATAACATCCTGGTGTGCTGATTCAGAAAAGTTTTTGGATGTTAAACAGTGTGTTAACGGCAGTTTTACAAGAAAAACTTCATTCCAATTGAATACGTATACTGTAAATTATGCTGCTGTGACAACGGGTGAGGAATATAAAATACCTAGGAGTTTATATAGGAAGTGGTTAGAGGTTAAATAGGCAGGTTCACACCATAAAAGTTACGGCTGCATATGTTTTTGGCTTTCTGAGACGAAATTTCAGTGAACTTCCATCTAACTGAAAACAACAACCGTATTTCACTCATGTGCGCTCAATCTTGGAGTACGCATGTGTTTTCGTGGATCCCTACACCAAAGAGCTGGTTGATACGCTCGAAAACATACAGAATATGTCAGTGCGATTCGTATTAGGTAATTGGAACGCTCAACTTAGCATGAGAGAAAGTTAAAGTAAACTGAAATGGCAGGACGTGAAAGATCACAGAGGAAACCACAGGTTGAACTTTTTTCGTAATATCTATCATTCGAAAACTGGAGTAGAAGGGGAGAAGTATGTCCAAGCGTCATTATAGATATCGCAAAGTGGGACCGCTAGCTTAAAGCAAATTATTAACTTTACTTTAAAGGTGACGCCTTGCCCGATTCATTTTATTTTAGATAAATACTGCATTGTAATTATCTTCCACATATGATTGCATTGAATGTTTATATTGACGATTTTCAGCGCACTTTGTAGAATTATTTTGTTATTTCGTCTCTTATTTAATGCTTAGTGTTATGTATCTCCCTTCTCTAATGCATGCGAAGGCAAGCAGGCATCAAACAAATAAATAAAACAATGAATAAATAAATGTATAAAAATAAAATAAATAAATAAATAAATAAATAAATAAACTTCCAGAGGCGCAAGTTTGCCTCCGACGGGTGGAGAACCCTACGCATTCAACCTTGACCAATAAAATATTTATTGCCCTATTCGTTGCAGCATGCAAGGTTTCCTATATGCATGCTACCATTGCTATGTTATTGGTTTGAAACAAATTATGTAACTCTAATTTTACGCCTTTCCTTGCGTGAACACAGAGGGATACAACTGCAGCCACCTGAAGCAGGGCGTCATTCGCAACGCGTCTAGAATTTTTTGAACGTTGTATGACATTAGAAGAAAATTAAGTTTTTTGGACTATTAAGTGGTGTGGACGTATACTCATGAAAACAACATTAAAATAGATTGAAAATGAAAGTACCTGTTCGCTCCTTCTTAGGATCAGCCCTGCGCAAGATCATCAGAAAAGTTGATCGAGTAGAAAATGTCTTTTCAAAAAAAAAAATGGGCAAAAACTGGACATACTTTTTTTGTGAAGGAGTTATATTAAATGCTCCTGAGTATTTTGTTGAGAACCAAAACGCTTTGTAAAGGCATTCACGCCGGTTTTATATACATCAAAATTGGTCAAGCAACTGTTATAAAAATAGTTTATGTAGTCATACCATGAAAGTGTTCCGGAATATTGCCCTAGAAGAAATTGGCTAAAAGCGGCGCAATTTATCTCTCTGAAATTTAACCCACTAAAGTATGCGCCCTCCGCCCCCCCCCCCTCTCTTTCCCCGTTTATTACAGGTAAGCCGCACCACAGAGGATATCAGCACCTGGACAATACATCTATTCAAGCTCTACAAAGAACTGAATATTTTCTGTGTTCGGCAGTAAAAGAGGCACAGCAATTAAAGGAACGACAATTTGTGAGCACTGTTTAATAAATGAATTTTGCTGTTAACTGAGGCCGGTAATTAAGCAAGGCTGCGCTGAAAGCTTGACGGCTGGTGGTTGCGCGCGAGCTCACTTTGATGTGGCTGCATTGGACCCAAAATGCTGGGTTTGTGCTGCTTCTGCACTGCGCGAATGAGTCATCTGCTTGCGCGACATGCAGTGACCCGCCTCAGTACAGTTAACGTACTGTGGCTGAACTCCAATTCCCGTAGCACGGCCGTATTTCCGGTAGCTTTAGTCCGGCTGGAGTCCGACGACCGCATCTCGGCTGCCCTCCGGCGGCCGTACTTCGGCCTTACACGGGTGGCTTTGGAATGGCCGGAGCCCTACGGCTGGAATCTGGCCGTGTGACCGTAAGCCGGTCGACTAGCCGACGGACACTGGCCGTTGGACAGCCATGGGAGTACGGCCGTATACGGCCAAAAGGCCCACATTTGGACATGGGCCGAACATCGCTGCCGGAAAACGGCCGGACAGAAAATCACCGGCAAAAGTACGTCGGCCTGTTTCAGGCCGAAGAGTCCTGTGCTGCCTGGGTATGAGTTTTCCATGACAATTCAAAGCAAGAAAGATTACACATGGTAAACGGCGCCATATTTGTATGAATCACACTGATGATTACGTAATTACACCGCAACCTCTATCACTTTGTTTGCAACACCTTACGCAAACAAATCTGTTAATTTCGGAACAGAGCAACATGATTTTTCAAGAACAATTTACTAACCCTAGTTGCGGTATGTTTCCAGAATTAAGGAGGGAATAAAACGGTTGGCCTTTCCCAGTCCGAGAATAACAAAGATGATCCTTTCAGTTGGGCAGGAGGGCTCTAAATCAAGTGAGGGAAATGCGGCCTGATGATCTTGCGGAGGGCTGATCCTAAGAAGGAGCGAACAGGTACTTTCATTTTCAATCTATTTTAATGTTGTTTTCATGAGTATACGTCCACACCACTTAATAGTCCAAAAAACTTAATTTTCTTCTAATGTCATACTACGTTCAAAAAATTCTAGACGCGTTGCGAATGACGCCCTGCTTCAGGTGGCTGCAGTTGTATCCCTCTGTGTTCACGCAAGGAAAGGCGTAAAATTAGAGTTACATAATTTGTTTCAAACCAATAACATAGCAATGGTAGCATGCATATAGGAAACCTTGCATGCTGCAACGAATAGGGCAATAAATATTTTATTGGTCAAGGTTGAATGCGTAGGGTTCTCCACCCGTCGGAGGCAAACTCGCGACTCTGGAAGTTTATTTATTTATTTAGTTATTTATTTATTTGTTTATTTATTTATTTATTTATTTTTATTCATTTATGTATTCATTGTTTTATTTATTTTTTTATTTATTTGATGCCTGCATGCATTACACAAGGGACATACATAACACTAAGCATTAAATATGAGACAAAATAACAAAATAATTCTACAAAGCGCGCTGAAAATCGTCAATAAAACAGTTAATGCAATCATACATGGAAGATAATTACACTGCAGTATTGATGTAAAATAAAATGAATTGCGCAAGGCGTAACCTTTAACGGAAAGTTAATAATTTGCTTTAAGCTAGCGGTCCCACTTCGCGATATGTAGAATGGACTTACTTCTCCCCTTCTACTCCAGTTTTGAAATGATAGATATTACGAAAAAAGTTCAACCTGTGATTTCGTCTGTGATCTTTCCCGTCCTGCCATTTCAGTTTACTTTTACTTTCTCTCATGCTAAGTTGAGCGTGCCAATTACCTAATACGAATCGCACTGACATATTCTGTATGTTTTCGAGCGTATCAACCAGCTCTTTGGTGTAGGGATCCACGAAAACACATGCGTACTCCAAGATTGAGCGAACATGAGTGAAATACGGTTGTTCTTTTCAGTTAGATGGAGGTTCACTGAAATTTCGTCTCAGAAAGCCAAAAACATATGCAGCCGTAACTTTTATGGCGTGAACCTTCCTATTTAACCTCTAACCACTCCCTAAATAAACTCCTAGGTATTTATATTCCTCGGCCCTTGTCACAGCAGCATAATTTACTGTATACGTATTCAATTGGAATGAAGGTTTTCTTGTAAAGGTGCCGTTAACACACTGTTTAACATCCAAAAACTTTTCTGAATCAGCACACCAGGATGTTATTAAGTTCGAATAAAACTGCAGGTATACGGAATCACGTTCATTCGCTATAGTCCGGTAAACTACACCGTACTTTTGAACAAAGCTATAGGGCCAATAGTAATAACAATGCAAAACCGATTTATTCAGTTCATAGGATGAAATGTACTACGCAGAAGGTGATATGGAACACCATCATTTGCTTTTTTTCAGTCCAAGAATATACACTCAACCACTTTAAGCTTATCTGTTGCAAGAGCCAAATCGTACGTGAACTCAACAATCTGCGCTGAGCAAGAAAATCCTGACAAAATCCGTGTTTGCTAGGATGCTGGCGATTATGTTTAACCAAATGAGTCTTATCCCAAGAGTAGCTAAGCTCACCTTTAAACATCGGAACTAAATTAACAGCTAGGCTTCGTCGGTGACAAGGCTCTGTTGTTATCGTAAATTTATAATAATCTTTTTTTCTTGATAGGCAGTCGTAAAATTCCATGAAGTAACATAGTGCAGGGCATGAAGTTAATCCTACCAATGCACGAGCGAGTCTCTTCTACGTTTATCACCAACAACTTAGTGCAACATTGCTTGTCGCAGTTTAATTGTAAGCAGAATAACTTGCGCTTTAGCTCGCACTTGCCTTTCTTTGGTGGGGAGTCCTTGACATGGTGGTGGTTTAGCTCCTGCGTGGTGGCCGCTTGCTTAACGTCCTTGAAGGCCAGTTGTTTTGCTGAACCATCTCCATCTCGGACCGGACATCTCTGCCGGGTCGATGTCTCCAATGCTCTCCATTTCTTGAGGGGGCGAATAGCCTCGAGCTGATGCGTCGATGAAGCCGGCGGCAGAGGCGTGGTAGCGGCGATGACTGGCGAGGCTTAGCTCACCCGTCGGTGTGGCACAGTCTTCTTGTGGCAATAAATGACATTTCGATGGCCTAAAAGGTTCCCTGCTAATGTCCAGTGAGTCCTTGCGCCTTGCCCGTCCACCGAGAACACTCATTACTGTTTGACAAACGATGTTCGTTCATAAGAAACGTAGAAACACGGAGCGAATGAAAAACGCGCCCCCGTCGTTCGGCTCCCTAACGGCTTTTTCTCCCCCCAGAAAAAAACCTGTCGGTCTCCTTCCAAACACGTCTGTGCATGAATTGTCGGCGCCCAGGCGCGTGCCGTTGTTCGGCTGTATGCCGTTTGCCGAAAAAATGACGTATAACCAGACACCTTACGTAGGCTGGTCTCCTCTTGAACACCGGTTGCCAAAAATATTCTGTGGCCATTCGCTTGCCGTAATTCGGCCGAGGACAGCTAACCAAATGAAAAACGTATATTCTGGGGCCGTACGTCGGCCGGTATCCTTCATAACACTGGTTGCCCGAAGAAAACGAATATTCTACCGCCGGACGCGTGGTTCACCGTTGAAACAACTAATGCACGGCAGCCGCGCTCCGGCCGGTCTCCTTACGGACACCAACTGCCGCAAGAATACGCATATTCTGTGGCCGGTCGCTTGCCGTGCTTCGACCGATTACCGCTTCCCGAAGAAAAAACGAATGCCTTAAGGCCGTACTTCGGCCGTTCTCTTTCTCAACATCGGCAGCCGTAAGAGAACTGAATATCTGGCAGCGGTTAGCTGCCGTTGTGCGTCCGGACACGGGCGGACGGAAAAATACCGAAGCGCTGGTTGCCGAATGTTGGCCGGTCAACGCATGATCAGTGGCTGCCAGAACCTGGATGCTGGCCGGACATGCCAGAAAGCGGCCATAGACGGGCCGGTCTTGGGGCACACTTTCTGTGCCGCGTGGGAAGTTGTGGAGACACCAAGATAATGGAAAATAAATTGCTCGCATGCGGAGTGCTATGATTAGAAACTGTTCAAAAGGAATTTGTTATGACGCAGTCTTTCCTCACCATCAGAAAAGGTCAGATGCGTCCGGAACACACTGGCGCAGTTTCTCAAAATGAGTGCAATGACGTAGCCAGCATGTGAGATAGATGGGCTCTGTGCAAAGGTCTCCTGAGATATCGTTTTGGGTTTTCTGGCTATTTGTAGCCCTGGCCCCCCTTGGAAGAGAAGGCGCTCCATTCGCCCTGATCAGTAATTGTTCGTAGTTTCGATGCGCGTGTGAAACTCCCCACAACATTGGTGGTAACAATTTGATATATAAGGGTTCCTAGCACGTCTGTACGGTCTCATTGGAATGACAGCGTCTTTCTTGAGCATTTCATGCACTTCGTGTGTCATCCTGCATTGATAGCGATGATTGTAATAACAACATGCACATCGTTGTGTTCTGGCTCTTTATGTGGGCACGTGACTATGGGCTTGCCTTTTGAAGCCTGTCGTAAGAAACAGCCAGAACAGAAGAGAAAATTGGTGGTAGGTGATCCAGTCATTAGTTGCCGTAGCTTTCTGAGGCCTCATGAGGAGGCGGAGCGTGGAAGTATTTCCTAGAAACCGTGGAGCGAAGCGTGGTAGTTGCGAAAAAATGTCAGCCAACAACACTTTGGGCAAGCTTCTCGCACAAAATCTGCCGACGACCCGGTGACTTCGCTCTTGCTATGTCGCCGAGGTGCAGTAGGAACAATGCCGTTTCTGCATGCTTCCTTCAGAACGAACTTTTATTAACAAATATATTGTTGCGTCTTAGTAGACGGAGGTGTAGACAGCAGGATGGAGATGTACCTATTTATTAGGCGTAGCGCTACACCGAAGAGTACAGGCAGCACGGCGTGTCTCAGCGAAGATGGCTGAATCGTTCTGCCCGCGAGCGGTGGACCCCCATACTTTCGTCGTCGTCTTCGAACACCTGGCTGGCAAGGAGAGGGAACGTAACACTCGCTGGGGATTGAACACTAACACTGCACGGCGATCACGCATACCGCAAGCAGGGGATCGCTGCTTGATAAATATCCACGTGACATTTTCCTCCCCGTCGAGAGAGCATCGCCCCGATGCGTGCAAAGCTCTGGAAAAAAAGAATGAATGCGCTCGAGACATTGTCCCTCAACGTGTCAGGTAGGGCTTCATACGCACCACATGAACAACGTCAGGGCGGTGGTTACGCCGGCATTGAGAAACGATTCCGTCGTCCACAACCTCATATGTGACGTCGCTCTATAGGGACCAAAGTAGCGTTTGAGGAGCTTTTCAGAGTCCTGGACGTCGAACAGGAGCCCATACCCAGACTCGTTCGCCGGGTTTGAAAACGACAGTCCTGTGACGTAGGTTGTAACGGTGCGTGTCGTAGCGCTGTTGCTGCCTTGTTCGTAAGCGCGCCAGTTGACGCGCCTCTTCCGCTCGTTCCGTAAACTCATTTAGCTGCATGTTGTCGTCGCTGGGGTCGTGAGGCAGCATTGCGTCCAACATAGTGGTCACGGGACGGCCGTAAAGGAGGAAGAACGGCGTCATCCGGGTCGTGTCTTGTTGAGCCGTATTGTAAGCGAATGTCACGTATGGCAATACGGCGTCCCAGGTCTTGTTCTCGGCGTCGGTGTACATACTCAGCATATCCACTATTGTTTTGTTGAGCCATTCAGTCAACCCGTTTGTCTGCGGGTGGTACGCTGTTGAGGTCCGATGTGCTGTACCGCTGAGTTGCATCACTGCGTCGACAAGCCCAGCAGTAAACGCTTTTCCTATGTCTGTAATAACAATGGCCGGGGCACCATGCCGGAGAACAAGGTTGTCAATGAAAAACTTGGCAACCTCGAATGCAGTTCCTCTTTGGAGGGCTTTTGTTTCGGCATACCGAGTGAGGTAGTCGGTAGCGACTATAATCCACTTGTTTCCCGTCGACGACGTCGGGAATGGTCAGGTCCATCCCGACCTGTTCAAACGGCTTCTCGGGGATTTGGACAGGGTGCAGGAAGCCCGCTGGCCGGAGTGGTGGCGCTTTCCGTCGCTGACATTCACGGCACGTGCGCACGTAATGCCGCATGGCTGCAGGAAGTTTTGGCCAGTAGTATGACTGCTGGATCCTAGTCAGGGTACGGGTGAAGCCGAGGTGACCCGCCGTCGGCTCATCGTGGCAAGCCAGCAGAACCTCGTTACGAAGTACTGCAGGTACAACAAGCAGGTAGCTTCGGCCACGCGGAGAAAAGTTCGATTTATACAGGACACCACCGCGGAGACTGAAGGATGACAGCGCTCTTGAAAACACCCGCGGCGCAGTGGGTGAACGTCCCTCCAAGAAATCAATCCGCGGCCGTAGCTCGAGTCCCCCCGTTGCTGCTCTGACACGGAGGATGTGTCCAGCACTCCAAGAAAAGCGTCGTCATCGGTATAGTCATTCACCGACGCAGGGCAAGCTGGTGCTCGCGAGAGGCAATCGGCGTCGGCATGCTCTTGGTCGGACTTGTAAATGACTTTGACGTCGAATTCTTGAAGCCGAAGGCTCCGCCGAGCTAATCGACCAGACGGGTCTTTTAGTCTCATCAACCAGTAGAGTGAGTGATGGTCACTGACCACTGTAAATGGACGGCCATACAAGTAGGGTCGAAATTTAAGTACTGCCCAAACGACGGCGAGGCTCTCCTTTTCGGTGGCCGAGTAGTTAGCTTCCGAAGAGGACAACGTTCGGCTGGCGTACGCTATCACCCCTTCGAGGCCGTCTTGCAACTGCAGAAGAACCGCTCCGAGTCCAACGTTACTGGCGTCGGTATGGAGCATGGTGGTGGCGTTTTCGTCGAAATGGGCCAAGACAGGAGGTGTGTGCAACCGCTGGCGCAGCTCGTCGAACGCCCTCTGTTGCTCGTCATTCCAAAGGAACGCGACATCATCCCGTGTAAGGTTGGTCAGCGGAGCTGCAATGTGGGCGAAGTTCTGTATAAATCTTCGGTGATAGGAGCATAGCCCCAAAAAGCGCCTCACGGCTTTCTTGTTGGTTCGCACGGGGAACTGGGATACCGCTCCAGTCTTAGTAGGATCAGGTCGAACTCCGGCACTGCTAACTACATGGCCGAGAAACAGGAGTTCCTCGTACCCAAAATGACACTTCTCAGGCTTTAGCGTAAGTCCGGCGGATCGTATTGCATCGAGGACGGACGCGAGGCGTTCGCGGTGTTCTTCAAACGTGGTGGAAAACACGATCATGTCGTCCAGATACACCAAGCAAGTTTGCCACTTTAGGCCCGACAGCACGGTGTCCATCAGTCTTTGAAAAGTGGCTGGAGCGGAACACAATCCGAACGGCAACACTTTAAATTTGTACAGCACATCAGGCGTCACGAAAGCGGTTTTCTCGCGGTCCCGTTCATCGACCTCGATCTGCCAATACCCGCTTTTTAAGTCCATAGACGAAAAATAGCGGGCGTGTCGTAGTCTGTCGAGGGAGTCGTCAATGCGAGGCAACGGGTAGACATCTTTTTTGGTGACCTCGTTGAGTTTGCGGTAGTCCACACAAAACCGTAATGTCCCATCTTTCTTTTTCACTAAAACTACGGGCGACGCCCAAGGACTATACACGGTGCGATGACGTCATCTTCCAGCATTTGCTGTACTTGCCGCCGCATTGCATCGCACTCCTTGGGGGCCACACGGTACGGGTTCTCTGACGGATGGGCCTCGTCGTTTCTCCGGTAATTATTCTGTGCTTTGTCAGATGCGTCTGACGGACACCCGACTTGGAGGAAAAACAGTCCGCATACTGTTTCAGTAGGTCGAGGAGCGCTTGGTGTTTTTCTGATGACAGGTTGGTGCTGACGTCTATTGCGAGTTTACTGCTGGCTGTTGCGGTGGCACTAGTTTGAAGCACAAAACAGCCCTCTGTGTCGTCGACAGCTTCGAAGAAGGCTACAGTAGTCCCTTTCAGGATGTGCTGGCGTTCATTGGCGAAATTGGTGAGCAGGAGGTTTCCTCGGCCACAGGACAGGTGCAGCAGGCCTCTCGCGATGGCAAAGCCGTGGTCGAGGAAGAGCGATGTGTGCAGCTCGGCAACGCCATGGGCAGTGCAAGGATCGTCGCACTCTACTGCGACAAACGCGCAGGATCGTGGCGGCACACTTACGTCGTCAGCGGCGATACGCAGCCGTAGACGTCGGTTCTCGGTAGGCTGTAGTGGAGGCACGTGCGTCGATAGGCTCACCCTGCCCTCGCCTATGTCTTTAACGGCGTCGTATTTCCGCACGAAATCCCTGCCGAAGATTACGTCTTTGCAGCACCGAGGTAGAATGACAACAGTGCCAACAAAGTCAGTGTCTCCTAGACGTATCCTGGCCGTGCATTTACCGACTGGTGTCATCAGGTGGCCTCCGGCGGACCGAAACTGAGGCCCGTCCCACGGAGTCTTTACCTTGCTCAACCGCTGGGCAAATTGCTGGCTCACGATAGAATAGTCTGCTCCGGTGTCCAGCAAAGCGGTCACCTCATGCCCGTCGATGGTAACGCTGAGCTCAGCACTAGCGCCTTCACACCTAATTTGAATTGTTATCTACACCATGCACGCATAGCGCCATCGGCCATGTGCGGCTTCTGTCAAGAGGAGGAAACAACTGACCACTTCTTGTTGTCTTGCCGACGGTTCTCCTCCCTCCAAAATCGTTACCTGGAGGTTCCCCTCTGGCACCTGGGTCTCGCCTTGTCGGTGCCTAATTTATTCTCATTTGGGGCAGCCGGGCTTGGTTGGTTCAACGGGGGTGTTTGTCGCGCTCTTCACTCTTTTATTGCCGAATCAGGTCGCTTGCCTTGTTAATCAATCGCATCAACCAATTTTTAATCGTTCATTGAAATACCTGTTGGTGCAGGTACAGTACTGAATTTTTTTTGGTTCCGAAAGTGTTAGCATTGTACCCTATTTTTCATTAGTTTGGAACTAATTTATAAGCTTCTTCAACAGCGAAACCACAATCAGACTTGGTCATTCCCCCAGAGTGGGTACTTGCAATCCTTGTTATGGCTCCAACCAACTAACCAGTGTCCCCGTGACATGACCGGAGGCCTCGTTCAAGAGTTGGGAATGGAATAGGAACTAAAGAGTGAGGAGAGTAGGGAAAGAAAGGCAGCTTGAAGCAGTCCTCAATGCGGGCTTCTCTGATAAAAATCAGTAGAGTGTCCAGCAGGTCATTCCTGCGAGGTGGGGCTCTAAGTAGACCAACCCAAAGATCGTAGTCTGCCAGTCGTAGCGGGCTACATGTCGTTAGGCAGCGTTCTCTAGGAATACTGAGTTCCAAACATTCCCACAGGAGGTGTCGCGCACTGCACAGGGCCCCGGTACCACATTCCGGGCAGTTGTGAATGCTGTACGGGTTTCCACGCCCGAAGAAGTAGGGAGCCGTACTAGGCGTAAGGGCCGTGCCCGTTCTTATAAGCATTAGCCGCACTGTTGCCCAATGGCTGAATCATTGGGGCAACGGGTTGGGGTCTTACGGAATTTTGTTTTGAAGAACGGCCTTCCGCACGGCCTTCGCCAAAGCAGCACCATCCTCTGTGTCGATGTCTGCCTCCGCATCTGAATCAGAGGATTCTAAACAGCCTTGCTCGAGGTCAGTACAAAGTTGCTCCTGGGCAATGCTGTGGGCCTCTTCATTGCCTACAACCCCTTCATGTCCAGGCACTCACCGTATTTGTTACTGCCGGCCACTCTGTTAGCATTCAGCAGACTTTCTTAATTCTGCACACAGTGCGGCTAGTATATCTGCGGGAACTAAGGGCTCTGAATGCGTTCATTGAGTCTGTGCAAATCCTTATGCGTTCTGGAGGGCCGAGGGTGCTTGGATGTTTGCCTGCATGTTCAGTCAAGGTAAGTATAATGGCCCTTAGCTCTGCTTCTCGGCTGGTAATTTTGACAAAGCGCAAACGTTAATTTGCGCTCTGGTCTTTGAGGCTGTGCAAGCAGAGTAAAACGGGGTCATGTTCAACTGCGGCGTCTATGTCGATATGCAGGGTACAACTTGCTGGGGTATCTCTGTCTCCACTGGCTAGAAAGCTCTTTCACGCTCTTTCTAGACCTTATATATCGAGCGCTGCCTATTGCTGCAGAACATTCCGATTGAGCCTGGAGGTGTGCAACGCGCGAATTCCGTCTAGTGAGGGGATGTAGCTTAGCTGTGTGGATAGAGGAGCTGTCAGGTATTTGGTCGGTTATCATAGGATTAATCGAGGATAGGTCGATTGATTGATTGTGGTGGGTTTAACGCGCCAAAACAACACACGCGAAGAGGGGCGCCGTAGTGAAGGGCTCCTGATTAATTTTGACGACATGGCGATCTTTGACGTGCGCCGAAATCTCGAACAAATGAGCGTTTTCGCTTTTCACCTCCGTCAGAGAAGCGGCCGCCGCAGACTAGAATCGAACACGCGTCTTTTGGCTCAGCAGCACAGCGCCATAGCCACTGAGCCAGGATAGGAGAACAGGCGAGTGCTTTATGGATCCTGGCATGTTCTGTGCTATCAAGTACATAAAAAAGGGCGCGTCGGGTGGAATTCTTGATCCCTGAGAAATAGCCGGTAATGTGAAGGAGGTTTTCAGCATTTTCGAGAGAGTTGCGGCCTTCGTGATCAAGTCATTGTTTGTGTTTTGAAATAAAAGTCTTGTTTTGCCGGTATTCTTTCTGAGTAGGCAACGCCACTTTTAAAGGGATACTAAAGACAAAACCGATGTTGGTTTAAATAGATTGATTGGCATCACAGAAAACTAATATAACAGCTTCAGTGTCAGTAACTAGAAAAAATCGCGTTAAGTATAAAAAATGAAGATATCAGCCGCACATCAGGGATAACGTAAACGGATGTGCGGATGTACCAAGAGTCACGTAACGACAACAGAACGAGTACTGCACACACAAGCTCTCAAAGAAACCCAAAATCTTCCTTTGCACGTTCAGTTTCATAAGTCGCGAACATACATGTAGAATTCAAGCTATGCCGCCATTCGATAGCTGCCAAGCCGTGGCGCCGATGGCGGTTGCGATGGTTATTTCAGGTTCAACAAATTCACATGTCTGTTATCTTCTTGTTTACATCATAGCAGCGAGTAACGCGTCGGCGTTCCACGGTTCCGCTCTTCAGTGCACAGTAATTTGCAGCTGATAGAAAAAGTGTTTTGCTCCCTCACGTAGCGCTGCCTGCCCGAACGAATTTTGCACCCAGGCAGGTGGCGGCCGAAGCTGTTTGTATGTTGTGGTCGCCTTCACTTCCCGATGAAATTCGACAGCATGCTCCTGCAGGTGGAACTCTGCGTACTATATTGTAATTATCACTATCGACTGTTACCCCGCACGGGGTATGTAGGTTTCTGCGTGAGTTTTTTTAAAAAAACCTTCCCGGAGAGGAGTGACTTCTTTGCCCCCGCAAATCGCAAGAAGCGAGTGCTACCCTCAGAATGACACGATGACCAAGTGGCAATCCATCGCCGGTTAATTTCACGCTTCGGCCTCAAACCACATGCCGTGATTATGTGTTTGTTCAAAACCTTTTATTGATTGTCTCGAAGGTAAATAAAATGTGTGCATCAGACCCGGCCTTTTGATTCAGGGCGTCGTGTGCTGCTATGCTTCCACTACGGTGCGTACTTAGGTAAAGTGATATTGTCACGGACAAACGAATGCAATTAACCAAAGGGCGTTTATTAGGGGCGAACGTGTGCCCAAAAACAAAGCAAAAAGAACCAGCGTGGTGTCACGTTGCGAAGCAATGCCCAACTGCGCCCGCGTGATCCTCCACTTCTTTTTCTTCTAATAGACATCTCAGCGCGTGCTCACACGACCCCCTTCGCCACAGAGCGCTGGCCATCCCGCTGCGAGACAGACAGAAGTCTGTCGAAATGTTCACTTTCGAGACTAGGAGGGCACGGGCTGGTGCGACTCGCATTGCGCCAGTGCACGAGTCAATACTCCCCTTTCCTAAAATAGGCATCGGCTCGATGCCTCGAATGCACAAAAGGCGATAATGGGACAGCAAATTACTAAACACCGGCGGGGGAACAACATGACCGAAAAGTGAAAAAAAAAGAGTTTGAAGTCATTATCGTACACAACACAAAAGTGGCAGTCCTATGCCAGGAAAAAAAAAGACTCGCATTCACTTGTTCAGCAGAAGAATAATCACACTGTAGTAAGGTACACATCAAGGGCTGCCGGGTGGACCAGCGCGAAAAGTACGGTTTCAGTCGCATCGCAGGAACTATATAACTTCGCGGTTGGCGCCTAGTTCGCACAGTCCAGTCTCGAATAACCTCGTAGTTTATATCGCTGAGGCGTCGCAGCACCTTGTAAGGACCAAAATAGCGGTGCAGCAGCTTTTTTTAAAGGCCTGGGTGGCGGATTGGAGTCCAGACCAAGTCGGGATTACCTGGGCTGTAGTTTACGTCCCCGGCGGGGCAAGTTATAGCGCGTCGTATCGGTCACTTGCTGGCGGTGGATGTGAAGCAATGCCAGCTGCGGGCTTCTTCTGCACGCTGGGTGAACAGTTCAGCTTCTGTATCTATTTCCTCGTCACTGTCGCATGGTAGCACCGCGTCCAGCATCGTTCGAGCCTTACGGCCGTAAACTAGGCGAAACGGAGTGAAGCGGGTGGTTTCCTGCGTTGCAGGAATATAGGCGAACGTCACATAAGGTAAAACGTCGTCCCATGTTTTATGCTGGACGTCGACATACCTTGAAATCATACCGGCAATAGTCTTGTTTAGCCTTTCCGTCAAACCGTTTGTTTGGGGGTGGTAGGCGGTCGTTTTGCGGTGGGTCGTGTGACTTAGTCGGAGGGCATCTTGCATCAGCTTCGCCGTGAAGGCTGCTCCCCTGTCCGTGATTACCTTTGATGGGGCGCCGGGTTGTAGCACAATGTTATGTAGAAAAAAACTCGCTACTTCACTGGCAGTACCTTTTGGTAGCGATTCTGTCACGGCGTAATGTGTCAAATAGTCTGTTGCCACAACAATCCATTTTTTTCCCGATGAAGACACAAGGAAATGTCCTAGTAGGTCCAAGCCTACGTTATGGAAAGGTGCTGGAGGTGGTGAAATGGGGTGCAGGAAACCCGCAGGTTTTAATGGAGGAGTTTTCCTGCGCTGGCATTGGCGGGATGTCTTCACGTAACGCTTGACGCTGGCTGCACGTTTTTGCCAATGATATTTCTGGCGGACTCTTGAGGGAGTTCTCGTGACTCCCAGATGACCCGACGTGGGTTCATCGTGGCAGGCAAACAGGACCTCGTCGCGCACGTCTTTTGGCACGACAAGGAGATAGGGTATGTCACTGTCTTCCGTATTGTTCTTGCAAAGAACGCCGTTCCGTAAGCTGAACAAATGCACTCCTCGCGGAAGGTGTCGCGGCAAGGTGTCATTTCTGCCTTCAAGGTGGTCGATAACGGCGCGAAGCTCAATGTCGCCTCACTGTCTCGTTGCCATATCGGAGGAGCTTATGGCACCCAGGAAAGCACTGTCTTCATCAGCGTCCTCACAGGCTTGTTCGAGAGGCGCCCGGGATAGGCAGTCAGCGTCTTGGTGTTTGCGACAAGATTTATAAACGATGGTCAAATCAAACTCCTGCAGTCGTAAACTCCAACGAGAAGGGCGGCCTGATGGATCCCTGAGATTTGTTGACCAGCAGAGGGAATGATGGTCCGTGATCACTTTAAATGGGCTGCCGTAAAGATAGGGGCGAAATTTCGTAATTGCCCACACGACTGCGAGGCACTCCTTTTTGGTTGTGGAGTAGTTTGATTCGGCACACGAAAGAGTACGGCTCACGTAAGCTATTACTCTTTCATGGCCTTCTTGCCGTTGCACGACCACAGTACCCAGTTCGATGTTGCTGGCTCCTTGTGAAGCTCAGTCTCTGCGTCTTCATCACAATGCGTCAGCACAGGAGATGACTGCATGCGTCGGCGCGACTCGTTGAAGGCGTCTTGCTGCTCATCTCGCCAACAAAACGGAACGTCGTCTCTTGTCAGCCGGGTAAGTGGCTCAGCAATTTTGGAGAATCCCTTAATAAACCGGTGGTAGTAGGCGCAGAGGCCAAGAAAACGCCGGACAGCCTTTTGTTCTCGAGGTGCGGTAAAAGAGGCCACGGCAGCTGTTTTTTCTGGGTCTGGTCGTATCCATTCGGCGCTGATGATATGCCCCAGGAACTGAAGCTCTTTAATCCAAAGTGGAATTTTTCGGGTTTTAGCGAAAGGCCGGCCGTTGACACTGCCTCGGGCACTTGTCTCAGCCGGGAGAGGTGGTCCTCAAACGTGGTAGAAAAAACTAAGACGCCGTCTAAATACACAAGGCATGTCTGCCACTTGAGACCGGTAAGTACAGTGTCCATTATTCTATGAAATGTGACTAAGGCAGAACAGAGGCCGAAAGGGAGCCCCTTAAACTCGTAGAGTCCATGTGGCGTGATGAAAGCGGTTTTCTCCCGGTCCCTTTTGTCGACTGCGATCTGCCAGTAGCCACTTCTCAAGTCGATTGGCGAAAAGTACTTGGCCCGCCGAAGTCTGTCCAAAGAGTCGTCTATGCGTGGTAGGGATAGACGTATTTTTTGTCACATGGTTCGGCTTGCGGTAGTCGACGCAAAAGCGTAGAGTCCCGTCCTTTTTTCTTACCAGGACAACTGGCGATGACCATGGGCTGTTCGATAACTGAATAACTTCGTCGTCAAGCATTGTTTCCCCTCACTTTTGAATAGCCTCTCGCTCTTTGTTAGATACGCGATACGGCTGCTGCCGTATGGTTTGCGTATTTTCATGCGTAATTATGCAGTGGTTTGTCATTTTGGTTCGGCGAACTTTCGATGAGCGAGAGAAGCAGTGTTGAAACTCAAATAGCAGTTCTCTTAGCAGTGTCTTCTCATCTTCCGAAAGGTCAGGATTGATGTCGATATTTTCGGTTAAATGCGCGTCTCGGTTCTGCATTATTCACCTTCGCGATTTCTCCAAGCGTGAAACAGTCGCAACCCGTGTAATTTTCTCAATGTGGGCTACAGCAGTATCCCGAAAAAGATGCGGGTGTTCGTTGCTAAAATTCGTCAGAAGCACACGCGTTCTTCCTTGCTGCACTTGCACGACGCCTCTTGCGATGCATACTACCTGCGTGAAGAAGAGCGACAGATTGCCCTCAGCGACTGCCTCACCTTCGGGCATTTCATCACACGAAACCTCAACAAAGACGCTTGACCGCAGTGGCATGGTAACGACATCGTCCGTTATGCGAAGGACTAGCCGGCGGTCACCGTCGTTCTCCCCTGTCGCTAGTTCCGTATAGTGAAAGAGACCCGCCGTTTTCGGAAGTCAATGACGGCACCATATTCCCGGAGAAAGCCCATACCCAGAATTAGGTCTCGAGAGCATTCCCGCAGAACCAGAAAACTTGGACGAACGTTTATCCATGAATCTTAATTCGGGCCGTGCACATGCAGATCGGTGTAACGATATGCCTCGGAGATGAACTCGGCGATGGTCTGGGTGGGTTTCCGTACGAGGCAGCCACACAATTGTTCTTTCACGCCACGCATAAGGTGGTGCAGTTTCGTTTCCTCTGTCATGTTGGGGTCCGCTCGCCTGAAGAGGCGCGTCATTTCCTCTAAGTACATGCTGCGCTTTTTTCCGGTAGTTGCACGCGAGTTCGCAGCGCGTGCTCGGCCCTTTCCCTACGATGGCATACGCTAGCAGGAACTCTTGGCAGAATTCCTGCCACGTGCTCAGCTTACCGTCCCTGCTCTCGATCCATGTTCGAGCGCCGTTCTCCGAACCAAAATATACATTTGTCAGCTTCGCGGCGTCGTTCCACTGGTTGAAGCGGCTACGCGTTCGAAATGGCTCAACCAGTCTTCGGCGTCTTCAAAAAGATCGCCGTGGAATGCTTGCGGCGTTTGTGGCTGATGAAGGACGAACTGACCCTACGCGCTGCTATCGGTGGTCATGGTGGACGAGCTGAGCGTATGCCCCATCGCTCCCCTTGTTGCGGCGGGTAGAAGCCCGAACTCAGCTGTGGCACCTCGAAGTCGGCGACTGCTCCGATGATAGACGGGCGTCAACTCGTTGGGTGAAGTCGAGCGTCGGGTAGGACTGTCGTCTCGGTGCATGCAGAAGCTTTACAGGAGTCTACCCAGCACCTCCACCACAGTTGTCACGGGCAAACGAATGCAATTAACCAAATGACGTTTATTAGGGGCGAACTTGTACCATAGAGAAATAAAAAATTACAAGAGCGGACACACGGGCTTATCGCGGCCGAGTGGCCTGACTCGCGCACCGTCCGGCAGTCGGTGCAAGTGGTAAAAAACTATACATTTAAAACTAAGCTAACACACAATATTATACTTTTAAAATTTTGTTACACATTAGACTACATATTTTTATTTGTGTAATAAGTTGAATGGCTGTGAATGTAAATTTTTGTGGCTTCTTTGTGCCAAGCCTGGCCAAGCCGCAAGCGCAAGCCGCCATTTGGCTCTTTCGGCAGCGTTTGCACGTGCGTTTCTGCAGCATCGTGCTAATTTCTGTTGTTGAGAAGGAAACGCCTAGCGCTTTCTTTGCGACATCGGTTTTGCATCCTGAACGAAAGGTGAGACTTTCTTTTTTAAAGTGCTGGTATGGCGTATCATATTTACGTTTCCTTGTACTTGCATGCAAACGCTGCGAGCACTGCATAACCTCAGGAAATCACGCATAGCTAGTGCTGCGTCTTTAGGATAAGCGCTTTCGAAACGTCCCGGAAAGGCGTAAGACACCATTTTTTATCCGGACGTAATGGTATTTTAGGCTGGTTGTGCCGTTTTATCTAGCGCTGAGGGATGCCAGCGGTACGCGCCCGTCGTCGCACGTAGCGTTTACGTGCCGCAAACGACGGCGGTGAGTTGCGGAAGTGGCTGGCCGGCCGGCGGTGCGTAGGCGAAGCAGGCGTTGTGCGCTGTCGCTGCACTGAATTACGTGAGCCGCAGGCTGCGTTGTATTATATTAGCTAGCCATTGCTAGCTTGGCCAACTGTTACTGCTATTATGTATTATGGCCGTGATGCACTGCAAAGCCGTCCGGGCTAACGTACACGGGGAAGTAGCCGTATCTGCATTAATTTGGCTTATCTGGGCATAACCAGCAGCCGTACACTCATCGTAAGTGTTACACATGGGTGCATACCAAGCTGCCTGCGTACAAAGCGAACCCGCTCGCCGACGCCGATAACGCGCGCTCGTCGCTTCGCTTTGGCGCGTCAGGTACGGTAAAAACGCGTCTTTCGTCGGCAGATAACAGCTTTGCTCGAGGCGGGGTGAGTGCGCAGTGCATTGAAACCTTCAAATTTGGTCTTCGCTCTACATCGTATATCAATTCCGGTATCGCAGGCATTGCGTAGAACTGTTCCACACTTGCCGTTTTTTCAAGCGTTTGCTCTCTTTTCTCTGGTCATATTTTGGCTAGTTTCATTAAACACGTATTGCGCAGATGGCACCTATTCAGTCAGAACTGTGTGTTTTCTTGTCATATCTTTTTAAGGCATGGCCTTTGGCGGTCAGTAGTACTCAGTACGACGCTCACTGCTGCGTGCCATGGTGCCCACACAGCGCCCAAATATACTTTCGCCAGGTGCCCGTTCTCGGGATGCGTTTATTTCGCGAGCCCGTGTGGCAACAGGTTTGTTTAACGTTCAGCTCACTCTCGCTCTTCGTCCTGATTTTACAAAAAAAGACAGAGGGATTCAGACTATGTGAGCAGCGTTATCATTTTTGTTAACCCAAACAATAGCTGAATTGCATTAAGAATGTGCCAAACCAGTGTTGCGAAATTACAAAGACCCATATTTTTAGTGTTGGTAATAGCTTGACCGCATGATTGCTAAATAGAATAAGAGAACTTGTGTTTTGATTAGGTGGCATGCACTGGAGGCAATACTTGAATACTAGTTGCAGTGAAATTTAGAATATTCGCAGATCATCTGTCATTGCAAGCAGTTTGTGTACTATATCTCCTATCACCTGTGCAGGTCTACAGGTGCCCTCAAGACAGAGCCAACCAGCCAGCTGCATTCGTCATACCAAACATGGTTCAAGCACTTCATGGATCCTTCCCTCACAGGTCTCACAACGTACCAACTGTTTTTCCAGAGTTATTCAGTTGTATTGATGACTGCCAGCAATGATTCTTGCTGCCTTATTGATGCTTCTGATGGATACTGCAACTGTATTCCATCTATTGAACCTTGCCTAATTAGCACCTGAAATCTAACGCATGTCTCGGAACTCAATAAGGCGTGACCACTGAAAAGACTATCGTTGACTCAAGAAACAAACTGTTTTTTATCACTGACATGCCTCGTCTCATTAAAACCACTAACAACAGCGTATACAGTCTCTAAACTGCACTCGCAAATTATTGTTGCTGCTAGTTGTAATATTGTGAAACAGTACATCTACAAAAACCCTTTTACATTATGAAGACTGCCAGGGTAAGAGGTCATGCTAAATGTCGTTTGTCACTGTACGTGCTGTGTGTTGTCGGACTGGCCTAGATGAAAAGAACCATGTTGGGACCTACGTTGTCAAAATGCTTATGGGATTCTGTATTGTGCCACCATTGTCTCATACACGAGAAGCATATACTGCTTCCCTGTTTTTTATATTAGAATGTTCGTATTGACAGCGGAAGGCATGAATTTGTGTGCCTTAATCGAGCCTGGAACCTGTCGGTTGACCACGTGCACGTACCTAAAATATCCCCGCCTGGACCTTTGCCTTTACTGGGAAGGCGACGCTTTCGGAAGGTAACCCGGCTTCTTGGGAAAATGCACCCTTGCAAGGAACCAATAGGAAGTTCATTTTTTTCCCTCTTAACCTTTTGCGTGTGCTTCTCCACACAAAAGTGATTTCTGTTCAATTACTGCTTCTGATTTGAAGTTGCCCGAGGCAATGGATCTCATTAGAGTTCATCAAATAAGCGAGGCCATCAAAGCCTAAGTTTTTTCCTTCTTTCACATCCTAACTGGAGAAATTGCCAGACTAAAAAAATTATCTGCGGAGATAGTGGTTGTAAACACTTGCAAGTATCCCAGTGTCTAGATTATGTTATGGTTGATATTTTTGTATGACTGCAACAGTGCACAGAGTCTGAGGGTGTCGTAGATACAAATAAACCAGTGGATGGCTGAATTTCTGGGTTTTCTGCATTTTCAATTACCGTGGAGAAAAAATCCTTTGTGTGGTTGTGATACCTTTACTTGTGCATTTTTTTCATTCTTGGAAACGTATTTTCCTCTCACTACTGTGTATTGTCTCTGTTGTGTATTACTCACTGTTTATTATTAGAAGTGTGTTGCAAAGAATGATGACAATTTGAACTTGTTGTTCCGTTTAGTGCCATGCAATAAATATTTCTTCATTTATGATGTGTCTCTTTTATGTGGCTCGGCAAAATGTGAACACACGACAGAATTCTTAACCAAGTGTGAGTGGTACTGTAAATTGCAATTTCACATTTTCAGAAAAAGGTTTTTTTTTTGTAAAAGCATGCGGGCACTAAACCTGAGAATGATATATTCAAATAAACAATAATTATTGCATGAAAGCGTCCGAATACCGTACCGATGCCCGTCGCCGTGAGCAGCGCTTTCCAGTCCTTCAAACTACCCGCCAAAATCGGTGTCCGCGAAAACGAAACCGAAAGTGAACGTACGAAAGTGAACGAAAGTATGGTTAGTAGTTTGGCTACCCGGCCGTTCGCTGCGCTACACTACAGTACAGTCATTCGGCCGCGGGGCTCTATGGGAGTGTCCACTCTTACCAGTATTTCTTTCTCTATGCTTGTACCCAAAACAAGACAAAAAGAACCAGCGTGGCGTTCACGTTGCGAAGCACAGCCCAACTGCGCCCGCGTGATCCTCCACTTCTTTTTCTTCTTCTAGACATCTCAGCGCGTGCCTACGGGGCCCCCTTCACCACAGAGCGCTCGCCATCCCACTGCGAGACTAGGAGGGCACAGGCTGGTGCGACTTGCATTGCGCCACTGCATGTGTCAATATTTGTGTCATGTTATCCCGTTTTTCATTCCACACTGGCGCCAAGGCATTTGTTAGCAGTTGAATGGGCGCTCGTAAAGCTCTAGGCATACTTCTGGCAGATTAGCTAATAGTCCTTTCGCTTCGCAAAAGATTCAACAGGTGTCGCCTTAAAAGTTACCATATATATCGCGACGGCAAAAACTTAGCATTGAACGTGGTTACAAGTTAAACTAACAGATGGCGCTACGTTCTTGAGCCGACTTCATCGATGCGAATAAAACCCGATTATTCATAACGAGAATGCAAATCAAAGAGCGCCCCTGTCGTTCTCACTGCAGATGCGCTGTCCGCTAGACGTTTTGTAGGTAAAGAAAAAAGCCACACGGCACATTCACATTGTTTAACCATCATCTCACGTCCCGCGCGGCACCAACATTGACACATAGAGAGTTGCAGGTAACGAAAGTGTGGAGCGGGCAAGTTGTTTTGTTGTATGCGCCGAGAGTGTGACCAGTGGCTCCTGAGGCCGCGATGGTTGGCTCGGTAGGTTTAGTTTTCCTGCTAGAATACACCTTTTTCTCACTCGCTTCTGGCAACCATTGACGTCAAGTCTACGGTTCTTTCGCGGTGTGCGTGACAATAAACTCCCAACGCGGCGGCGGGGTGGGGGATCAAAGGGTTTCACTCACCGAGCGCACTGTAGATGGCGCGGCGAAGTTACCCAGCATTCCCCGAGCACAAGTGCCTGCCCGCTGGCGGGCGCGTTGGCGATACGGCTTTGTCGTCTGCTTTAGCGACAATTGCTTTGGGCCTGTTTTGGCGCAGCTTCGCCTCCATTGCGTGCTTCCTTCGCACGGCTTGATTAACTTGTTCGATAGCACCTCCTGTCGAACAGAAAGTGGTCGAACGGCAGATACGTTAAGGCGCAGTTTTCAGGGCGGGGAAACAAAATCTAGAGACTACATACAGAAATCTGGCCGCTACAGAAACGCCCCCTTTTGCGCACTACTTGTCACGAATGGGACTGCATTTTTTAAATTGATGAATATCGCTTCGGTTGTGTTTTGAGAGGTATTACAAAAGGCGGAAAGAGCAACTGGACCTGATAAAAAGCGATTACAAAAGTTCCCTATGCTTTCTCGCAGTTCTCAAACTTACTAAATAACTAGTTTAAATCTGTATAAATGGGAATCACTGAGCTCACATGAAGAATTATTTCGGTGTGAACGCTTGTGTCGTGCGGGGGTGTAGCCCCGAGCCAGCACATCAGGATGGCTAGATTCCGCTGTCTCACCCTTTAGAAGACGCTCCTCTTCGTTTTCTTTCTGCTGACACTCGGCCGTGACCAACGCTGCTACGTTCGCAATGCCGCCGCCGCGAATTCCAAGTAACGGCTAGCAGAATCCCTCTTGTCACTCTTTGTAGAGCCACGTGTGTGAATTCAAGTGACGTTGCATGAACAATTGTTGTGGGTGTGGTTTAAAATTTTGCTTGCCAACGACCCCCACAGCGTGGATCGGAGCCAATTTTTTGAATTGCGAATTTCTCTGCAATTGATGGGGCTTTGGGCAGTTGAACTTCCATCTGACACCAACTTGATATTTGCCTCCAGTGCCTCTTTAAGACCCAGGTCTCCAGGAGCAAGATTTAAGAACTCTTGTGCGTTTGTAAACGCTGTAAATAGTTTATCCTTAATTTAAGCTGTTTGTTTTAATTGAGGCAATCTTCTATAAAAGGAGGGCCCATACGTTGAAACCTTTTGTGAGGTTAAAACACTCAAAATTTTGCATTCTGTTTAAGCTGACTTTTGTAAAAAGCATTTCTATACGCTGAGATATGGAATGCTGTAGGAACAACCTCCATAATGAGAAGCGCGGAGTCGCTTTGCTTAGTAAACAACACTTGTCTATAGGTCAAGACGAACAAAACGGAGAATGTAGAAAGTCGGCTGCAAAAATTGATGGTGAGAGGATATTCTACATTTCTTGTTCCGCTAACTGGATGAAGTCATCACAACAGGCTTTTATAAAGAATGACACGTGTGGAAGTTATTCTTCTATATTGATAAGGTCATGGTTCCCAGGAACACAGAAAAACGCCGACATGGATTAAGAATGTTCATGGAGATATTGTGCCTTCACGTAGGCTTTTTATCCGCGGGTGCTACTTGAACATTTCCAAAGGCCATCGAGCTTTTCATGTGCATTTAATGGGACACCGAGGGCCTAAAAAAATTCGGTTTTAAGTTAAATGTCATACATTTTGTAGATCGCTCAGCTTTGGGTCGATGACTTGCGACATCTATGATTAAATCGGGAACAAAGTGACCATACCAAGCCGGCGCCATATCTTATTTTCCTGCGTTCCTGTTCTCAATGGCTTTGCGTTTCGTCGTGAATATGTGACGCCAACAATACAAAAATTGTCTTTGCACGATATCTTGGCATGGGCTTCAACACTGGTGGTTCTGGAGCGAGCTGCTCCAGCGATATTATTTGCGTCTTTGTGACTGCTGTTCGGTTCTTGAAAACCTCGTCCAGTAATTTTGGAAGCTATCACCAACAGAAAACAGCTGATGACCCCTCGGTTTTCGTCACTTCGAGTACGTAAGCCGCACATCACCAGCAAAGACGTAAAAGATTGCAAGTTACAGACAGCGTCATCAAGCCCTCAAGAGGCGATTGTTCTGTAGAATACGTCCTATGGTCAGCATTTGAATGCACACACAAGGAGGGTAATTACTTGTACTGTTACACGAGGTAGAATTTCGGCGAAACACCCCTTACCTTAAGGCGTCACCAGCTTACGTTCCCGCAAATTGATCTACGTTCTTTGTACTGCGTCGCCACGGCCTTGTTACCCAGCGGATCAAAAACAAGGTTAACACCTTGCGACGTACAGGTGAGGCCTCACGGGTCCATAAAACGCGAGTTTACCTAACGTTTGTTGCCTCGCTGGCGTTGAACGCGCCAAGCCTTGAGTTGTCATATCAGCTTTTTGCAACATTAACAGCTCTCTCAGAACACAATTCTGCGCTTTAGTTAATAGCGGCATGTAGCGATGGTGAGGTGGCCCCTAGGTGGGGGCTTTAGAACTAGATGATTACGTGGTGCAAGTGTTCCTTACCTTGTTACCAGTTTAGAGAATCACTCAGTAGCCCATGAAAAGCACGCGCGTAGGGCACCAGACATCCGTTCAGCAAGGCGCTGCTGCGGGAGTTGTCGAATCAGTGCTCCTCTTAACCTATTTAAGGTATTCAATCAAACGGGTATTCCATCATACTGAATGGCAGGGTGTAACGCTTTGACTCATGTATGGCCCGTCGCTGCCCCATCTTTCTCAAAGCTCTAATACATGAAAGGGGTTCAGTGACCCTAAGACTGATTTTCTTTCCTTTTCACCAGCCTAGACCTAAGCTTTCACTCTTGTGTACTCAAAGACTCTCATGCCGAAATTACAATATTCAGTGCTAGGTACGCGGTAATATTTCGTTGTTGGATAATGCCTCATTGAGTACTCACCGTCCCTTTGCAAAGTGTTTACTCCCCAGAAATAACGTCCTATTTATTTGTTTCACGACCGCATTTTTGTTTTTACATCGATAATTCTAAGCAGCAGATTTAGTTCTCTTGGATTGTTTCACAGCAGGACACTCATCCACATCCGTCAATCATCCTTCCAACATCCACATCATCGAGGACACTCATCCCCATCCTTCAGTGCGAGGATGCACCTTCGGATTGCCTGCTTATCGGCCTTATGCTCGAAGTAAGAGCCAGGGTGTCATGCCTCCAGTTGGTAAATACGAGCAACGTATAGAATTAAAAAGCAACGGCGCGAGAGAGGAACCCTTTTAAAGTCACAAATTCCGCCTAGTGTTCTTGCCCTCGATAGTTTTTATGCCACTTCAGCTTTGGTGTGACTGTAGTTCTCCCGGGGGAAATCTACGTCAATTTTATTCAAGCACAGCTCTTACAGCATGGCGCAGTCTCTCACGGTTAACGTAATGTGCCTTTGAGATGCCCTAAAACGCCTAACTCTAACAGACTGTCTGTAGGGCAATCGCTATGCAGGATGAGAACACGAATAGGTATACTTTTTTCAACGAGAAATAAAGTGTGTGTAGCTCTTCTAAAATACCACGTCTTTCACCTAAAACGCACCACAGGTACCTGCAGATCTTTACACACGTACATACAGCTCTATTTGAGCATCCACCTTGCCAATAGACTGCACCGGTGCGGGAATTTCTCTTCCCTTTGTAGCAACTAGCTTTATGTGCCCCTAAATTTCCTATGGCTATTCCAACCATACCGCCATCTCTTCCAGGTATGCGGTTCTCCTTGCTGTAATTTTGCTATACAACATGCGTTGTTGTTCCTTCAACATTGCTAAAATTGGATACTTGTATTTCTCGTTTTCCTGATCTAGTGTAATTTGACTGCCCCAATTGCAGGTATTCAGAACGCTCTGTTATCGGAACATGTCTGACTGAAATTGCGCTTCGTGGAAAGCAGCCGAATGGTAACTAGTGGCTGTTACCTTCTGACAGTCGTAGTAGTGCAGGTGATGTACATTCAATCCGGGGTATCTTTTAACCTTCTCTTGGGGTATCTTCTTCATACAGACGCCAAAAAATCTGCCTTGTTACAATTGTCTTGTGACGTTCTAGTGTCAAAGTGCCGTCAGAATACACCAACTTTACAGGCAATGTATCTCAAGTTGGCATTGACAAATTCCTTTCAAGTTGCAATCGACCGCAGCAACATCAGAAGTTGGAGGGAGACACTTGAGTGTCCTACCCTGTTGCCACTCTGCTTGGTGTAGGCAGAAAAACGTTCTCCTTGTGCATGTAAAACTGCTTTGTCATTTCGGCGTTCTTCATAGCATTCGACCCATCCGAAACTCAAAGAAGGAGGCTATCGCTTTGTATCTCAACATAGCCATAACCACAGAAGCGGCTCGAAACAACTCTGGTTGCTGCTTCGTAGCAACAAGACATTTTAGTATTACGTTGTTAATGTTTTGCCGGAACTCAACTGGTGTTTAACTCCGGGAAGGTTTAGGCGTAGAGGAAAATTATCATGACTCACGCACGTACGTCACGACGGAATTGCATGGTAAATGCAAAAGTATGACTCCGAATATGCAGTTTTGAGTTATGTAGTATGAAGAAGGTCGTTGTTTACACGTTACGAAATGCAATACTCGGCGGCTATAATATTAACTGAACAACATTATGTTGTAGCTTGTGCAGCAAAGAATGTGTAAATTTATGCGTTCGATTAAGATCATGTGTATCTGCGTTTTTGCTTCCATCATGGTATTGCGATCGTTGGTGCGTATTAATACTTTATTTCTAAAAACTTGTGTAGAATAGCGTGGGAGAGAGAGGAAATAAATATTTACTCGAGCCAACGGTGGTGCTTGAGACGTCACTCGGTGTGGTGGGTTGACCTTAGCCAGGGACCTTTGTGCTTGAATGCAGCCCTGCCACGGGTGGCCAGAGAGATCACATCGCATGGGGCACGTTGATAGTCATAGGTTTACGGTGAGTAGCTTTTACCAAGGTCCCCAGCTCCGCAGGGGTGCCTACACCGCTAGGCATTCGGTGCCTTGCAACACCGCAGACCTTAGCACATGTGGATTGGACCCACTAGCGCCCCGGCTGTGCGTGGCTTAGCCGTGTCGGGGAAAAGGGCATCCTGGTGGCTGAGCCAAAGTCAGGGTTGTTTCAGCCCGAAAGGGTCTAGCCCGAAGGGTATAGCCTTGCTACCATAAGGACGGTGGCGTGGAGTGCAGTATATTTGTTATATGACATTTTGTTTTTACTTAGTCCTTTACAATAATTTTAACTTTGTTGTCTTTATTCACACATAAATTTTAAAAACTGCTATTATATACATTCTCTACTTCATGTATGTTCTGAACTATATCTGGGAAACAGCACGAAAAATGACGTGGACGAAGGGAACGTACAGGATGAGCGCTGACTCACAACTAGTTATTGACACTATCCGTGCGGAAAATAACCGTTTACAACAGAAGAGAGAGAGAGAGAGACAGAGAGAAACAAAACATTCAAATCCAACACACTCCCTCGTACCCGCTCTACCGCGTCGTCAGCACTCAACACCTTAACATGAAACCCATGAAGAATGAACAGTGGGCGACACCGGGCTGATAACTTGGATCCAAACATCGGAACATCAAGAATAACGGCACGTGCTAGCCAAGTACGCATATTCTTTGTCACACAGCGCAATCGACGTTTGGCTTACACACTTAGCTCCCAGTTTCTTGATGTAAAACGCTTCAATGATTTACCGGCCTGTCTGCCTGGCGTGTCTGGAAAGAAAGGTTATTTCTTTAAGCAAAGGATAGCAGCCGCATGCGCGGCAGTGGTCTGCCATCCGGGAGTAGGTGGTCGCTTTTAGCGACCTTCTATGCTCGCCTAGGCGAGTGTTGACACATCGGCCATTCTGACGTATGTAGCTCTTGCCATAAGACAGAGGAAGCCGATAAACTATAGCCGTCTTGAACAGAGCAAACCTTGGTCTGTGTTTCACACCACAGCTACCCCCTGTGCGGTTGCCCTCTGCGTGGCTGCGCACTTGAGCACACATCTTGGTAAGCTTATGTGGCGCAGAAAAAAACACACCAACACCATAGCGCTGAGCTACATTTGTTAGCCCATGGGACAGCATATGTGCGTAGGGAACAACAGCAAACCGTTCAGGCTTCACTGCAGGGCCCAGAGCGTCGGTCAAGCCCGAGGCCGGGAGGCGCTTAACCAGTTTTCACATGCATCCGTTGTCCTGTCCGTTCCCTTCGTCAACGTATTTTTTCACGCTGTTGCCCAGAATGACGCCATTCCAACTTGCCCAGCTCCCCACTCTGTTTCTGAACTAATCATCATCATAATACTGGCGCTCTTTGGCCCATGGGCCAAAAAAACCTTAGATGATCATCGCCAGAGAGATCAGGTCGGATTTATGGCAGATGGTCAGCAGGCCCTCCTGCTGCTGGGGAAGGGTTGGTATGGGGAGAGAGCGATGGGGTTTGTTGTAAATTATGTGGTACGCACTATTAAGTGAGGGACAGAAGTGACCGTTGAGGAGGCATTGGTTGGGACAGAGGGCCAGAGAAGGGGGGGGGGTGCGTTGAATAGGGTTTGTAAGCGACGCCAGATGAATGTGTCCTTTTTAATTAGTCGAGGGTGGGGTTGAGGCAGAGTAAGGCGAAGGTTGGAGTAACGGTCGAGGATGTCGTAGCGAAATGGAACAGCGGGAGGCGGAGGACGCTGACCCGTGGGTTCGGTCCGTGAGGGAAATGCCCGGTATGAAAGGGGCGCGGGCAGCGCGAGCCGCCTCATTTTCCTAAAGGAACGAGTGACTAGGGTTCTAGACGATGGAGAGGTCGCGCAGGAGGTTGATGAAATAAGTATCCGTAAGGCGGGAAGAGAGATTGCTCCACGTAGAATGTTGCGGCAGGCTTGGTGAGAATCTGGCATAAAAGGCAGCCAAAATTTATTTCATATGATGCTAACACAGTTAAAGAACAGCTTCTCGAAATGGTTCTTACGAGCTTAATTGAAACGTAAGAATTCAAGTAACCATAATAAAGCAGCTTTTGCAATATGCAAAAAAAAACACACTTTAAGATCATGGTGATATTGCTTGTACATTTAGTGTTGTGTTTTTGTTTATTTAATAGCCTCCAGGCGTAGCAGACATTAAGCGATTCCGATTCTATATCCAAGAAACTAGATTAGCCTCCCGGATAAAGCCCAACAAAAACTGTAAGCAGGGCCATGGAACCACAGATGTTAATGCGCGTCTTGTCGCAAATGTAGGTATGCTGCCTTCGAATGTCCTTAGTTCCAGGGAATGTCCATACTAGGCGGTGAAGTTCTGCCGGAACCGTCTCCTCAGAGCAGGTTGGACATTTCACATACCCTCGGTAGTCCCCTTCCCACCCACTCGTGCGTGCAGGAGTAAGAGCCACCCAGCACAAGATCATTCGTCGAAGAACCTGTTCCATCCTGGTAAGGTTTAGAGGGAGGAGGACCGAAATCAGAGGTATGAGAGCATGCATTAGACGTCGAAGATCCTCCTTTGCAGCCATTCGTGTGGCCCATTGGTCACTCGGGAGCTGGGCGAGGATGATAAGGCCGGGCAGTCAGCCCGTTCATTTCCTACAATACTGGTCTGACCAGGCACCCATGACACAATCACCTTTGATGGCATTTTGCTTTGGAGCTGGTGGATCTTTTGGCAGATGATGGGAGTCTGTGCAATCTCTTTCAGATAATTAATCCCCTGCGTAGAGCCGGTACGAAGGTTGATGGTTGTAAAGGCTTGATTGGAGGCGGCTGCATTGAGCAGGGCGTCGGGTATAGCCAGCAATTCCAGTAGGAGTGGGGTGCATATGGCAGACAGAGGCGTAGGGAATACGGCCTTCGATGCTCAGGTGAGTGGGGCTGGTCCACGCTGTTATTCCCTGTGTCCCCGTGCATGAGGCGTCGCTGTATAAGAGGCATTGATCGTCTGGAGGGGAGAGAGCTGTACTTTACCCTTCTTGGTTCGTCTTTTCTGCAGATCGCTTGTCTTGTTGGAGGTTATAATCGTATAACCTCAGGGTGGAAGGTCATCCTGACTTTCCGGAGGAGCCAAGGTGCCCGAATTGAAGTGTCGTACTGTGCATGGTCGTTCTGCAGACATGAATACTCATTAATTGTATTGATCTCACCTTGTTCTTGGAGGACCGGTATCGGGGTGATGCGAGGGAGACCGGTGATGGCTCGCACGGCTTATCTATTTAAAGCTTCCAGATAAGTATGTTGGGAAACGGGTAGACGCTGAAATTCGGCTTCATAAACCAATCCTGATTGTAGCACAGCGCACACCAGCCTCCAATGGTCACAAGTTCTTCAATCACCCGCCTTCGGTGCGATGCGGCGGATTAGTCGAATGATATTTGCCGTCATTTGCATCCCTGCTTTCAGCCATCTTGTAAGGGTAACAGCGTGGTGTGGTCTCTGCGGTACCACATCAATACGGAGTCGTCGTGTTTTTGTGAACAGGAATGTTTCGCAAGGCGAAGTAATCTCTTAAAAAATTGTTTGATTATGAGGTTTAACGCGCCGATGGTACACAGCACTGAGGCGTGGTGTTGTGGACGGCTCCGGATTAATTTTGACCTCCTGGGGGACCTTTAACATGCTCCGAAATCTTGAGCACAGAGGCGTTTTCGCTGCTCGCCTCCATCAGAAAAGCTGCCGCCGCGACCGGGAATCGAACCCGCGTGCTTGGGATCACCAGCAAAACGCCATGGCTGCTCAGCGGTACCTCTTAAAAATGGCCATCCTACTGAAACAAAATATTCAAGTTGACGCATACGTGAGAATTATTCGGAAAAAACAAGGTCCATAAGATGGAGCAACACAAGCACTTAGCTTTCAGTTTTTCGGGGGATTTACTCCGTATGGGCAAGGAAGCATGCGGATACGTGTATGGGAAAAATGAGCAAACAAAACCATTGTTTATAGAAGGTGCAAAGAACTTCAGCTGTGTGGTTTATAGCAAACGTCAGCACTTTTATGTAATGGTATTTTACTACCTTGCAGGAAAATTAATGGCATTGATGCATTGTCTTTCTTGTTTTGGTTTTCGTATAGATTCACAAGTCATCTGACCTGCCCGCGCCAACGCGCGAACGGTGCTATTCTCTTGCCAGAGAAAGTACCGCATGCGCAGTCCCGCCCGTGCCTACCAATTAGTCAGGAAGTGAGATGTTTCTACCAAATTAGGGGTATTTTTTTCCACTTTTCCACTTTTTCCACCGGTGCAGGAAACAGAATGAGCACCCTCATTTTTCCTACTCACTTATTGAGGCGAAAGCATTCGATTAACGTTTCAAGCACTTTGTCGAAAAATAGAAGGACTGAAATCGGTCTATAATTTTCTATTTACCTCGGATCGCCTTCCTTGAAGGCCGGAACAACATTAGCCAATTTAAACACGCTTGGGAACACACCGGTGTTCAAGACAAGATTGAAAGCACAACTTAAGAATGGGAGAATGAATGGAGAAATCAATGTGATGTATTTCGCTTGAATTTTATCTGGGCCAGGACCAGTCGCTTTTAGTCCTAATATAAATTTCCGCAGGGTTGGTAGGAATGAGGAAGAATGATTGCGGCTGGCAAGTATATGTGTGCGTGTACACCGAAGAAGAAGGGTCAGCAGATTTTGCGGAAAAATATTGATTGAAAAAGTTCGCGAGGTCACGCGGTGCTGTGACGAGCGAGTCGTTCGTTTGAACAGACGTGACCGAGTCACGTTGATGGGGTGCGTTTCGGAATTGCCTTATTAACTGCCATTTTCTTTTTGTATTGCTTCCACTTTCCCGAATTTGTTTTTCATAATAACGTCGCTTGGCAGTTTTTAGCAATGCCGAAAACATATTAGAATATCGTGTATACCTGTTTTTGAGGCGCGTGTTAAATGGTTGGCGCATTGTTTTTTTTACACGTTGCCTCTTTTTCGTAGAAAAGGTAACAATCGTTCGGCAGCCAAGGACAACGAGGGGTGCGGTAACGTCGATTAGAAACCTGAACAGTAGTGGGCGAGTCAATAGCTGATGTAATGGTTTCACAAAGCATTTGCATGGCTATTTCAGGATCTGGTGTATCGAGTATCGCAGAGCAGTCAGTATCTGATATAATCCATGTGTATTCATTCACATCAAAAATAGTACTAAAGCATGGCTTGATGATAGCAGGAACAAACAGGTTAGTGGTCATAAATACAGGGTAATGATCAGTAATTTCTGTTTCAATTACACATACTTCTCAGATTGAACTGGAGTTTGTCAGAATGTGCTCAATTAAGGATTGTGTGCCAAGATTCGGACATCTGGTAGGAAAGTTAATAATACAATCGTACACGTCGCTGTCAATGCAGGTGATTTGCTCCAGGATATCGCGGTTTGAATAATCGAAAAGATTAATGTTAATATAATCGAAAATAAAGACTGTTTTCTTCACATGACAGTAGGTGAAGTATGTCCGAGACCATGCTTGAAAAAATTGCAGGATCAGAGGAGTGAGCCCAATATAAAGCACCACATACGACATTGGAATGATTATCCTTTAAAGATGATGCTTCAAATTCTATGCATACAGATTCACAGGAAAGAACGTCTAAATTTATATCAGAACGCCATTTATATGTCATGCCGTTCAAAACATAAATAGCTGAGCCTCCGTCGAGCTACCGTCACGATGACCGTATTCAATTTTGTAGCCTGGAATGCTAAAAAAATCTTTATCATGGATAGAAAGCCAAGTTTCAGAAAAGCAGATAACGGAAAATAGCTGTACAAAAGAGTGGACGAAAGTTGATATGTTGTCGTAGTTCTTGCTCAGGCTTCGGGCGTGAAAGCGGATACCGGATAATTGCAAGACCCATTGTTCAAAGTGGTGTGGTACGTCACTCATTGACACGTAAGCCATTAGGCAAGAATGGGTATAAACAAAAGAAAAACAGCTTAGCACATGGTATTTTTACCTGAACTACCGAAAATCCTGATCGCAGGTGATACGATGCACACGGCTGTCGAGGGTTTTCCTGGCTTTGATAACGCAATTTTTGGTCTAGAGGAGCATCCATTTGTTCTGTTTCTTAATTTCGAGTGCTTTTCCAAACAGGATTTTGTTCTATGTGATGAAATGTTCATTTACATAGATGGGTTGCACCCTGGACTTTTGCACTTTCTCAACGTCTGTGTTTGAGTCATCCTGACGTTCAATATTAGCTGTGGTCTGCTTTATACTCTTCACCAAGAACACCAAGGCAAGCAGTTTTTGGACGAACCCGCCGCGGTGGCTCAGTGGCTAAGGCGTTGAGATGCTGAGCAGGAGGTAGCGGGTTCGATTCCCGGCCGCGGCAGCCGCTTTTCTGATGGAGGCGAAAAGCAAAAACGCCCGTGTGTACGAGATTTCGGCGCACGTTAAAGATCCCCAGGTGGTCAAAATTAATCTGGAGCCCTCCACTACAGCGCGCCTGATCGCCTGAGTTGCGTCGGCGCGGTAAACCCCCAAAGCAATCAATCAATCAATCAATCAATCAATCAATCAATCAATCAATCAATCAATCAATCAATCAATCAATCAATCAATCAGTTTTTGGACGAGACTTTCGAGCGTTAGAGAGGAATTCTGTACGTTTCTCGCGGGAGCAGAACCTCACAGTAATGTTCTTATGGCTAGCGTTGTGTGTTGGAACCCGGTGCGCTGTATCGATGGCCTCGGTCTGTATCGTGCACCCAATCGCATCGCCGAGTTGCTTGACAATCTCTTCGCCCTGCGTCCCCAGATCGCCTCTTATTTTGAGATTGTTTGGTCTGGAGTACTGCTCAAGTGCACTGACTCTGCGCACGACAACATCGTTACTTTCAACAAGCTTTTTGTTGGTATAACTTTCATTTTTTTAACTTTCATTCAAACCCACTTTCATACCACCTGTCTCACAACGACACCAAACCACTAAAAAACAATAATTCTGTCGTTTTTCCGAAGCACGATTGATACTGTCCGTGAAAAAAACACAGTAATGAAAGTTATACATTCGAAAAAAGACTGCACCTTACGAATTTTGCTTCAAGAAAGGTGCATACTTATGAAGGCAATATGTCGGCTTTTTTAAGTGCGAATGCACTTTATAAGCGACCCCAAACCTTCCACCGCCGGCGGCGTCGGCGGCGGCGTTCGCAGTCCTCCTCTCCCTAGCAACGGCGTGGAGCGGAGAGGAGCGTTGGTAGCAACGGCGCGGTGACGTCACTTCACCACGTGACCGCGCTCGCTCCGCCTCTTCGCCGTGGCTGCGCGGGTGCGCGCCGCTCCCCGCACCGCTCCTCGCGCCGTGACGTCATGGTATGACGTCACAGCGCGCCTCCTCTCCCCAGCAGCTGCCGCGCGCCTCTCTCTCCACCGTGACGTCACACTCTCTCCTCTCCCCCTCGCTCGGCTGCAGCTGCCGTGCGCCGCTGTCCCTCTCCCCTTGCGCTCGCCTCCTCTCTCAGCCACCTGGCTCGGCGCGCTCGGCGCGGCGTACCCCCCTATATATGCAGCGATAAACTGCCAGACCTCCGTGGGTCGGCTCGCGCGCGCTCACGGGCGAATGCCAACGGATTTTAACTTTACTCCCCCTCATAGCATCACCCCGTGCATTCGCACTTAACCATGTTCACCCTCGGGGAAATGCTTGGGAGTTTTTTTTGTGTAACTTTTCCGATCATATTAACAGTTGCCAACCAGTCAGAAGGTTATAGGTAATACATTGATAACAATAAACCCAGAACCTTTTGTCGAAATTTAATCTCGAGGCCAAATATAAAAGCTCATCACACTTCCCAGCACTCCTACATTTCTGCGAATTGGTGAAATAAATTGTCGTTAAAACGTTTTGCAGCGTATCGACATGATATTGTTGAGACTAGGTTGGAGTAGTTAAGCGTAAACCCTTAAAATTTTCTTTTGAAATTCAGGGATTTTATTCGCGCTAAATATCTGCACCAGCTGCGTCTGGGCTTTCGATTATTTTGTTGTAAGCTTCAGCTTATCAAGAACTGTGAAAAGATGTTCTGCTATGGTAACCTTCATCTTTTGGAAAAAATGCTTCAAAGGTCAATAAAAAACTTGTGGAAATGCTGCTGACAAACATCTTCCGCCTTCTTTAATTCTCAGAATTTGAGATTTATATGCAATTGTGTATAAACTCTATATAAAACTCTAATTCCCAGTGTTTAAATAATACGAAATACACCAAAATATTGCTGGAATCAGATCACTAACAGGAGTAAATCATTTCCGGGAGCTTCAGGGGCTTAGGCATACTTTCAGAAGTTATTTTTGTTAAACAATATGAATACGATAAGAAAAATGAGCTCCACGGTCAAATTATTCGACGATATGCAGACACGTATGCTTTTAGGTTGCGTCTTTGATGCCCAGGTACATCACAATGCGCTTTCTTGCGCGTCGTCCTTACAAAAGACATTTCTACATTTCGACATCTCCTACTCAAAGTTGTTTCGAAGCTAAGAACATAATTTCTTTTCTACATTGCCGCGGCCGGTTATGGAAAGCTATACATTCAAATGGTATGGTAAAGGAAGGAATTCGTCGGATGTTTTTAGCTTTGAAAGTATGTTTCATGTTAGCCTATGTTCCGGGAGTATTCAGCTAGTAGTACAATAGCCGACCGATTTTTCGGACCCGGAGGGAAGCTCGAAATATTCCGCATAAAAGAGCAGTCTGCAAAATCCGTAGCTCGCGAAAACAAACTTTCTTTAATTTAAATAAGCCTAAATAAGTCGCGAATGGTTCAGGATGAACCTGATGATGAGGTTGCTCATAAGTCAGCATCACCTGGAGCCTAAAACGAGGAGTGTCTAAACAACACTTACCACGTATGACCCGTTCCCGGTTTTCGAGATTGCTTCCGCCGCAGACTACTTGCAAAATTATGGCCTCCAAAATTATAGTTTGTTACCCCGGTAGGCATCGAGCCAATCCCCATCCAATCCGAAGGTAGCCAGGTGGTTTAGTATTCAAAATTGCGTCATCCTGAAGTCGCACCGTGGCTTTGTCGCGGAAAAAATGTTTATCCACACTGTGGAACTTTTGGCCTTATTTTGTTCGAAATATGCGTTGTTCATATGCATTACTCATTACGAATCACTGGCGGTTCCTCGGTGAGGTCAGGAATATCCAGCACTTCCGAATTTCCGGAGTCCGAAAAAACGGTCGGCTAATTTAGCAAGGAAGTAAAAAACAAATATAATGGCTTAATGCTTTTCTGGTTTTGTGAATAGAGCCACACCTTTACCCTAGTACGTTTTTAAACTTTTAACTATATATTATAGATTCAATAAATTTTAAATTTCGGCTTCTTTTACGTGCCGTAGCTGCCCTGGGCTGTGAGGCGTGGGTAAGTGAAGCTACACGGCATAGTGGATATCCATAGGGGAGGTCCAATCCCGCAAGACAACAGAAGCTATGCCCCACAAGTCTCACGAGCACCTCTAACGGGAGCACCCATGCGGAAGCGGCCCTGCTTCGCTGGCCCCACCACCACTGCACTTGCGTGCACACAGACTCGACTGCAAGCAACCCTGGCAAATCGACAGCCGCGACGACTCGGAGGCGTCACAGCTAGACCCAAAGAAGCGGTAGGCCAGTAGCATATTCGCAATTCCAAGTTCTGCGACTCAGTCTGTCAATATCAGTCAAAACAAACAAAATGGCGTCTCTAAACAGGTCCGCCGTCGCAGTTTCGCTTGCTGCCGTACTAAGATTCTGACAGGAACGTTTATTCGCGTTGTATTAAGTGCGAATGCACTTCTTAAGCGAGCCTGAATCGTCCCCCGCCGTCGTCCGCATAGCAACAGCTGCGGGTGCGCGCGCTCCTCGTCTTCCTCCTCGTCTTCACTAGCAACGGGGGGAGATGGGCGCGCGCTACTCTCCTCCTCCTCTCTCCGCTCAGTGACTGCGGGTGTTGGGCGCCTCCTCTCCACTTCGGGCGGGAGAGCTCTCGCTCGCTTAGCGGGCGCTCCGCATTCCGACGCGTGAGGGCGCTCGTGTAGCCCTCGCCGTAACGGCGGGCGCTACTCTCCTCCTCCTCCTCTCTCCGCTCAGTGACTGCGGGTGTTGGGCGCCTCCTCTCCACTCCAAGATCACGATATCCACCGTAATCGCGCAATCAACAACCGTGCATTCGCACTTACACACTCTCCCCCTCGGGGAAGTGCGAGGAAATTTTTTTTTGTGGGGAAGAGCGCATGGTTTCAGCCGACGACCTTATCTTGATCAGGGCCGTCAAAAATCGGAGCGATCAAAACAGCTGAGATCGTCGCTATGTGGAGTGCGCTGCGATCGCCGGAGCGTGCAGACATGCGTCGCTTCGGCTCCTACTCTAATGCCTGTTTACGCAGTAAAAATTTAATTTTGGGCCAAATCAAGGATACGACGAGTCGTCGGAAATCATCCGCTGCGATCTGACACCAAATTTGTGGCGAGGGCACCCGGAGTTTCAGATTTACGGGACTTTGTGTGACCAGCCTACCACGCCTAGGCTTAGTGCGGCCGACCGGCCTCCGTTGCGGGCGGCTCCCGGCTCCAGCGGCCCGCTCTATTGGTAAGGCATGGAAGCAGCAGCAGCAATGGAAGTGAACTTGACCGAGCCAACAACCAAGAAAATTCGACTCGGCAACCGTGAGGCCGGACGACTATTGAAGTAACCGGAGAAGACTTCGTGCCGGGAGACACGGTGGGGTGGACGGCCCAGGGCAAGCGCACTCGGCGACGAGATGGGGAATCGAAAGCCGGTGAGTCCACTATTTCAACTGGACGGCAATCGCGACCGCGAGAACAAGCAGATTATGCAAGAAAAGTGCGAAAAGAATGACGCGAGCAGCGCGCATGCCGGCGCTACCACGGGAAGCTAAAATTTTCTTTAGACCACGAGCTGGACTAAACGTTGCACGCACTGACGCTACGGCAATAATGGTGGCGTTGTTGTGGCAGCCCAAATTAGCAAAGAAGAGGAAAGATTGGACACGGTGTGCCTAAACCCCACCCAGAACATTATAGTGATCAGCACGTCGAGCGAGGAGAGAGCAATGAAGTATATCAGGATGAAGGAACTGATCGTGGGAGACACCACACACGGGGTGTGGACGTACAGGTCCGCACTGGCAGAAGCGGCAAAAGGAGTGGTCCGAGGAGTCGACATTACCCACACAGACGAAGAAATCAATGAAAACGTTGTGAATGACCTGAATGCAACCGCGTTACAGGCACACCGCATTGACACAACGTCTGCCGTTATAGTCCTCTTTGATGGGACGAGGGTGCCAAGCTACGTCAAGTATGGACCTATGTTAATGCGGTGCTTCCTATACCGCAAGCACTATGATGTGTGTAGACAGTGTGGCAAGATCGGGCACCGGAGAGATGTATGCCCCTTCCCAGACACGAGATTCTGTATCGGATGCGAACAGCCGAACCCCGGCAACGACCACAAAGCAAGCTGCAAACCAAAATGTCAACTATGCGGCAGCCAGCATGTCACGGGCGGCCAACAATGTAGCAACAGTTTCAAGACCCCGTACGTGGTGCGAAGACGGCAATGCGAACGACGACAACAGCAAGAGCAAGAGCGGAAAGAATGTGAAGAATTTTCTCCGCAGCGGAGAGAGCCCAACGCCAGCCGGGAGCCGCACTCCATAGGACGGAGCAGCGCCAATGGCCACAAGGAGCGCTCCAGTTCAAGGACGGCGACACCTACCTGGAACAGGCGCTGGGAGACAGCTGGCCGAGCGGACCCGGACGAGACGCCAGAGTGAGTTCGAGATCACGGGGTGGACCTGCGGACCAGCGCGGGAACACCGACGGAAAGGATGGCGAGGCGCAGGGGCTGAGGCAGCGTTCGAGGTCCAGGGGATGACTCGGTGATCAACGTGGACCAGCGACCACAAAGGTGGGCTGCACTAGCGGGTCTCCCACAGCTCAAACGCTCGAATCGAAGTTTTCCTCCCTTAACCCCTTCTCTCCTCCCCAGTCAACAACGAGAGAAAATGTAGAGATAGCAGAGTTAAAACAAATCATCGCAAAACAGAATCCACAAATCCAAGAGCAGAACGCTCAAATCAAAGGTCTAATGAACAAGAGAGAACAGCTGGTTTCAAAATCAGGTCAGGGTGCAGCGAATGGCCAGGCAGAGACAGCAGTAGCGACAGAGGGCCCGCGAAAAATGCCCCGCAGGAGGTCACCCCCTCCGACGATCAGCAATACGCCAGGTCAACAAAAGCAAGAGGCTATGGAAGCCGAAGAGGCTTCAGCCAGCGAAGGAAACACGCAACCGCCGGCCGAGGGAAAGAAACAGCTAACACATGGATCGACGGTCATGCTTATGGCACTGGGGTGAATCGAAGACCGGGTGAACACTCTAGACGCTAAGCGCGAGAGGCTCACGTCACGAGTTACGACACTAGAAATAAGGGTAAAATTTGCATCGCAAAAAAGGAATCGCATAGAAAGACTCAGAGAGGCCATAGCCAAGCAACGCGGCCGGCTCGAGACCCTCACCAAACATGACACCGAACACAAACATCAGGAGCAGTAAGCCGAAGGGCAGTAGAGAGCCCACAACGATTTTCCAGTGGAATTGCAGGGGCATCCGTTACAAGGACATGGAACCCGTGCTATACATGAACACAGTAGAAATTCGACCAGCCATATTCGCCTTGCCGGAGACAAGAGGAGTTCCGAGGATCCCAGGGGTATGTCAGATATACCGACCCCACTAAATGGGAACGGCGATCCTCGTAGAGAAACGTATAGCAGCCACCCAACACCCTACAGCACAAACGGGATGTGAACATACGCTCGTTGAAATACTTGCCAGGGAAATCGCAAGTAAAAGTAATATATTCATTATGAGCGTCTGCTGCAGACCGTCGCAAAAACAATACGACTTTTACCAAGCCGTGCTGGATGCAAGGAAGCTTGCGGGAACCGGACCGCTCCTGATCCTAGGGGATTTCAACGCATCGCACACGCTGTGGGGGACAAGTTTCAATCAAAGAAAGGAAAGGCTTTAGTCAAGACAATGGGCGTCCAAGATATAACATTACTGAACGAACCTGGGGTACCAACACGCAGAGGAAACAGTCTATCTAGGAACACGACGCCAGACCTGTCGTGGCTCAGCGGATCAATCGACGTTACATGGAAGTGCGAAGATAAGGATCTGGGCTCCGATCACAGCGTCGTTAGAATCACGATACGGGGTCCCAACTACCGAGCCAAGCTGGGAACATCCCACATCACAGACTGAGACAAGATGCGGAAGCATACTCAACAAGAAGAAAACGCAGACGAAACATCGTCAACCGGCCAGACGTACAAGGAGTGGGCCGACAAGCAGAAATGGACATTAGACCAGTTCACACAAACAATCGTTACAACGACGCAGGCGCCATTCGTCGACAGCAGACTCGCCAACATGTGGGCGGCCCAGACACTCACTAACGAAACGCTGGAAACTGCAGAGGCGAAGCAGAAAGCAAGCCCACCGCATAGCCCAACTGAACACGGAAATATCCGAGTACGTGGGCAAACTCAGCAGGGACAATTGGCAAAAGATCTGCGATGGCCTCCAAGGTCAGCTATCGGTGGGGAAGACATGGAAGCTGCTACGCCATCTTATTGACCTTACAGGCAGGAAAACAGCAAGCAACCACGCACTGACGAAAGTGCTAAACACATACAACGGCGTTGGTGACAAGCTGATCAAGGCCCTCGAAGAACGCTACCTACAAACAAAACAAGCAAAACTTCCAACCCCGCAAGAATATACCGGTCTGAACAATGAAGACCTCGACAGGCCCTTCTCACTCTCGGAACTCTGGTCCGCAATCGACGAGAGTAACAAGAGGAGTGTCTTATGAAGGACGCCATCAAGTATAGGCTACTTACAAGCATAAGCGACAAAGCGGCGCAGACTCTCCTTGAGCCCATCAACACAGCTTGGAAGAGCTCGCAGCTTCCACCGGAATGGAAAGAAGCAGAAGTGCGCTTCATCCCTAAACCTGGAAAAGCTCCAGCCATTGAAAACATGATACCAATCTCTCTAACCTCATGCGTGGGGAAGGTCATGGAGAGAATGGTGCTCCGTTGACTCCAAACACATTTGGAGGACACAAATGCCAAGGACTATGTTCGGTTTCAAGATGCATCTTTCCACCCAAGATGTAATGCTTGAGCCCTAGGAGCTGGTCGTCAAGAAGGCCACAAGGAACAGCCCCAGGGTGATCCTGGCCCTCGACTTGAAGGGCGCGTTTAATAATGTCACGCATGCAAGCATTCTAACAAACCTCAACGGGACGAAGTGTGGCGCCCGTACATTCAGATACATCATGAACGTCCTGACCTCCCGAATGGCCCAAATCTCCGTGGGCAATGAGAAGTCGAAACCTATTAAGCTAGGTGAACGTGGCACGCCTCAAGGGGATGTCCTGTAACCACTTCTATTTAATTTGGCTCTCTTACCCTTGCCACGCCTCTTAGACCAAATGGAAGGGATCGGGCACGCTTTTTACACGGACGACATTACAATATGGACGGAGTGAGTGGGCTCCGACGGCTGGATAGAGGAGACCCTTCACGCGGCAGCGCTGACCGTACACGAGTACGCAAAGACCTGCGGACTTAGTTGTACGCCGCAAAAGTCGGAGCTCTTCGTGGTCCAACTCGGCAAACCCCGTAAGACGCCCCGACCAGACATCTCCATTCAAATTGAAGGCGCCAAAATCAAACCGACGGTCAAAAATCGTATCCTCGGGCTAATTCTACAACACAATGAGAAAGCAGACGCTGCCGTCGATAAGATCAAGAACAGCGCGGAGACGATCCTCGCAATGCTGCGAAGAGTATCCACCAGGAATAGGGGCCTGAAAGAAGACGCCCTCCGGCTGATGCAAGCGTTCATTATATCGAGAATAACATACTCTGCCCCCTATCTTAACCGCAATAAGACCCAGAAGTCTACACTCGACACCATCATCCGGAATGCCACCAAACAAGCCCTAGGCATACCAATATACTCGACGACCCAGCGCTTACAGGCCATGGGCCTGCTCAACACGGTTGACGAGCTCGTCGAGGCCCAACCATTCAACCAGCGTCTCCGCCTGAGCCAAAGAATCCACGGCCGCGCGGTGCTGGACAGCGTAGGCTGGCGCAAGGAACAATCAACGATAAAGTCCCTCATACCAACAGAGTGGGAGAGATCTATAAACACTAAGCCCCTACCCCGGAACATGGCCCTGGGTAAGGATGACGGAAGGAGACAAGCTCGTGCCAAGGCGATGTCCCAGCGATTACGTCAAGACACCGGAGTGCTCTACGTGAATGGCTCACTTGCGAAAGGAAGCAACTGCGCGGCGGTGGTGGTCACCTACGCAGAACGGCTGGTCACCAGCGCTGCGGTGAAGCCCAACGACCCAACGACGGCCGAGGAGGTGGCCATAGCCCGGGCCCTCATCCAACTGGGCGTCGATGTAGTGGTTACCGAATCAAAAAGAGCGTGCGGCGGCTTAAGAAGAGGGGTGATCTCCTCAGAGGCAGCCGCAATTATGTCCAAGAGTGAGGCACCTGGGCGAGCCATAGAGCTCACGTGGGTGCCTGCCCATACAGAGGTGGCTGGCAACGTTATCGCCGACTACCATGCCCGAGCAATGATCCTCCGGGCAGGGCAAGACACCGGCACCCCAACCCCGATGCTCGCATACAAAGAGATTACACACCAGTACAGAGAAGAGCGGTGTACCCTCCCTGAGCCGCATCGCGCCCTGACCAGGGACCAGCAGACGATAATCAGGCGAATTCAGGCGGGGTCGCTTGCGCACCCCGTCCTACTACACAAATTCTATCCAGAACGAGGGGAGACAAATGCCTATTATTCGCAGAGAACGTTGGCACTCTTGCACACATTATCGCAGAGTGCACTAAACTCAAGACACTCATACCTCTCACCCACCTCTTCCCCCCCAACCACACTCCACGAGCGATGGGAGACCTTGCTGTCCAGCCCCGCCCTGCCGATCCAGCTTGAACTGGCGGCCAGGGGCCAGGAGTTGCTGGCCGCATACGGGTCCCATGACAAGGGAACCGCCCCGTCCGGCGTCTGGAGACACCGTCGTTTCGAGCTCAAAATAAAGTTTCTACTACTACTACTACTACTACTCGCTATGTGTCTGCAAACGTCGTGTGTGACGGAGGAGCCACATCGTATTTCGCTGAAGATAAGCTGCCTCTTTATCGAGCCAGAACTCGTGGAAGGACAGTGCTCGTGCGCACCAGGGCTGTCAGGGAAGTGCAATCCCTTGCTGCGTTAAGTCGTGCAGTGTTAACTACCATTGTTCGGGCTGTGATAGAGCTTCGCCGTAGCTTCATAAATAATGATCGGGTGTCAGCGCAAACTGCAGAAAAGAATATGAGTTGGAAAACAGGGCAGAAAGAAAACTTTCGGAGTTTTGTTTGTTGCCTTTGCGCTCGTATTGATGGCGCAAAGCGGAGCATATATTGCTGGAATATAGACGAAAGCGCGTTCGGAAAAAAATGCGTAACGCGTGCTCGCTTACATTTTGGCAGATTTTTATATGGTGCGCTGTATTGTGTACTGTAGAATTTCTTCAGTTATGTAGTGGGCTCTGTCGCCCTCGCGGAGGCTGTATCTCGGCATGTGGCGAAAAACAAAAACGCCGTATATTCGAGGTACCGACGTTCAGCTCGCTAATTTCTGTAGTATCGACAGAAAGGAGTATCGGTGCTTTTTCACCAGCTAAAAAATGAACTACAATCGGCTTAGAATTTAAACAGCTTTCCATGTCCCATTGCATTAGCAATGACTTTAGTAAGTTTGGTACATGGTGTGTCACTGTGTGTAGTTCCGCAATTCTGCCTGTTTTTTGTGCTCTCTGTTATGATACCTGCATTTGGTTTGTTCGAAATCCCCATTCTAATTTATGTCGCATTATGGTCACTTTGAATGATTTGAAACAAATATGTTGCCAATTTGCAATTCTGTTGCACTAATATTTAAAAGGAGTCAGTTTAATTCTCGCGTTTAATTTACGTATATTTGATTTTCATTACTTCTGCGTGTTGCATAATTCGGCCACACATAAGGGCTGTAGCGTAACGTTTTTATGTTGTTTATTAGGTTGTATGCTTAATCTGACGTTTTCAGTAATCTTACCGCTACCTGACAGGCAACCCACTGTCTGACCTAGGGACGTTGTACAACAGAACTAAAAGTAAACATCCTGCGAGAGATAACTGAGCAAGTTGAGTAACTGCCTTTCTTGGGGCGTTTCGCGGTAAGCTGTCCAGTTATTTTTGTTACCGGGTTGTAGTCTGATGTTGTAACAGCGTTTACAAACATGTGCTTTTGCTGAGGAGCTTACGCACGATTCAGTGCCGAAAAGCAAGTGGACTATTTCCAGCAAATAATAGAACTTCGAGTTAACATGGTTTATTCGACCAGAGCTCGCAGTCCTGCAAGTGCGCAAGGGTTGAGTTAACAGGAGTCGAGTGGAGCTTTGCAAGAATACGTATTTTCTGTAAAAGTAACGGGCACTTAAGTACAACTTGGTATGTAATAAATAATCGATGTTTCTGTTGTCTTTCAGGCATGGACTGCACCGGCACGGACTGTTCATGGGCAACAGGCTGCATTCTCTCAAATAGGCCGTAACCAGACACTTGCAACTAGTGAGAGCAATCCGGAGAAGAAATTAACATTAGAACCATCCAGGGTTTATACAAATTTGTTTACAGGTGCTCCTGATTTAAGTTGAACAGCCTTGTCAATTTTCACACGAGCTTGAGACATCTGTGATCTGTCAGCGTTCCATTTTGATCCCGCTGTAGCGCGGCCCCGAGACCCACTTGACGGTGTCTACTCGGGTCTGGCAGGGAGTTGGGCTGGGGTGCTCGGCAGTCTTAGCCTAGGGACCGGCTGGGACTCGTTCACTGGGAATCGTGTATCCGCCTGGCTTCGCTCTCGGGAGTCAAGTTGGAGACAAGACCGCTCCGCTGCTATCAGCAAATGCCTGCCAGATGCTGCATACTCCGGACGATCCCTGGAATATTCTACATCCTCGGGCAGTATGCGGGAATGCATATCAGTTGCTTTCAGAATTTTCTATAAGAAAAAAGAAAAAGAGAAGAATGCTAGGGCAAGACCAAACAGGTCCAATATCAGCTCACTCACGCTCCGATGATCGTGCATATAATGATGTTTCCTGATTCGTTCTACATATCCAAAGCATACACAATCCTTTTCCTCACGTCTGCTCGGGAGCGTCACTTCAGAAGTCCGGCGGTGCCGACTGGATAATTGCCCGTATCTTAGTGCACACAGTACTACAGCCAAGGCTCGTGTACGAGGAGCAGTTCCAGCCCATGATTCAAGCGGACTGGAATCGGCTTGAGACGGCAGGGCCGCGTTGCGCGCAATTACTGGCCTCCCTCGTCTAACGCCAATAGCACCGCTACAAGGTGAAGCCCACCTGAGCACGTCAGATGAAATTGTTCATGAATGTCTTCCCGCACGCCTGCCGAAATATGGATACGTTTCAGCTCTCGCCGCGTAAATGGTCAAGGCGCCTGACACGAAGCCAGCCTGTCCGGCAGCTATAGAATTGGTTGGGTGTACCAACAGGTGACGGATAACAAGCCTCGTTCGAAGATACATGCGCGAACTTCTGGCCTTCGTCAGCCTCCGCACGCAGCCTTCCTTAATGTCCCTGACATGGCTCCTGCTCTGAACCGCGAGTTTTGAAAGCTTTCGTGGACGCCGGCCACATAATGTTTCGTAACCACGACTTAGCATGTCCCTCTCATCTAGCGTTAAACCAGTGCTGCGCTTACGTGACCATCCTCTACCGACACAGTTGGCAGAACTCAATGCCGTTCGAGATCGTTGCCAGGCGCTTGCATGGACGGACTGCTGGGGAGAAGTCGCATATTTTCACTGACTCAGCGGCAACGTTACGTGACTTACGTCGCGTCGCGTCACGTGGTCTACCAGACTGTCAGCACGTATTCACGCGAATAATAACAGGTTCTGTGCATTCGCCGTGTCGTGCTTACCACCCACCCAACCACCCCCCTCCCCACACACGCGCGCACGCACGCACATGTGTGCATGTGCCTAGAACTGCTGGTCAAAGAAGAAGGATAACTCCACCACGCCACATGTGGTCTACTTTGAACGCGTGGAACTGACCGTCCCAATGGTCTTATTTGCTGGGTGGCGGGCCTGCAGCGGAGGCTCCGAGTTAAGGCGGCCTTACCCCGGCAGTGACCGACGCTTGACCTGGCCGCTAACACGCGCCGTTTGCGAACACGTGTCCCTTTTTCGTGCTCTGTACGTCAGAAGCTGGCACTAATTACCAGTTATTGAGCTGCCCACCACTGAAAACCGCATGCATGCAACGCCTCCGATGCAGACGGCTCCATCCTGGGAGATCCACACATCTTTAGGGCTCCATGCTAGGCCCTCAGCGTCGGTCTTTTATCGGCTTTCTGCATGGAACGGGTGCAATGCCATACGTTTAAGAGATAAAGAGAGAGGTTTTTTTTTATTTGAAGAAGCAGAGATGTTTGTCGGCGTTTACTTCCGCCTACATGCTTCTCTGCTGACAATTGGGGATGGAGGATGAAAAGGCCCAAGAAAGAGATAAGCAGTAAAAAAAGGAAGAAAAACTGTCGTGGACTTGACGCAATAACGGCCTTGCATGCATTTGTTTTTTTTTTGTTCTGAGCTTCGGACATATAATTTTCAATTTCGAAATTAGGCTAATGTCATCAAAATCAGAAAACAAGCTCTTTAAGCTTGGCGTTGCTTCGAGGAACAAGTCCATGGTCCTAAAATAACCTTGGGAGTTATTGGTCCCTGTCCTAGGCGTTCGATGTTTTAAAGAAAGTGAATGCGCGGCCTACATGCCCCCTTTAAGAACTTTCTTTTATGGTGTAGAACATTCTATCGCAGAAACAATCGGCCGCCCTCACAACCGAGATGCGAAGACTGAGAAAACAGCGCAGCTTGTGGTCCTCACTAGCTTTAACTTGGCTTTTCTTAGTTATGCCTATCTTATCAATAGTTCGGACACTAATTCCGCCGAGGGTGCGCCGTCTGTCTCAACTAGGATCACACGTGCACGTCAGAGCTTACGTCATTATTAGGCGTAGCCAATCCTCGACGCGCGCTTCCGCGCCCGAACATAACCGCCGCGACGCGCACTCCCCACACCCACGCCCACGTTACAAACCCAAAGGAAATGGTTAGCGCTCAGAAAGCGATGATAGCGCAATCAGATAGGCAGCGATTTCAGAACGCTAGGGACGCAGGTTCGATTCTGGGCATGGTTAGCGTTATTTTCTTAAGGCGCGCACTCCCCACACCCGCTCGTGGGCTCCATGCCTGCTTGTCAGTTTCCCTCACGCCCAACATTTTCGCGTCTGGACCTTTCTGTGCCGAGTTTTGAGTGACGCCAGGCACTCATGGAAATCGATATTAAGCACCTCTGCTCTTAAAGGCGTCCCCCAAGGATCGCCGATGGAGAAATGATGACAGGAGTGGTTCTTAAACGGGTTGATGACGGTGACCGCGAGCGGTTGCAAACATGAACTCTGGGATCATAACAGAGTGTGCTGGAGGAATGCAAGTTCTGCAAACAACATGGCCAACTCCGATATATTATAGGAGAGTGCAATTTCTCTGAAACGTCCCTCTACCCTCTCCCTCTCCCTTTACCGAGCGATGGAAGATCTTTCTGTCAGCCCCGCCCTGGGAGACCAGCTAACACTGATCACCAGGGGCCAGGATGCCCGGGAAGCTAATGGTACCCGAGATGAGGGAACCACCCCATCTAGCGCTTAAGCGCTACTTTTAATTGCTCAATAAAGTTGCTCCTCCTCCTGGCGGTGTTGACGCTAACAACTAATGACAGTCACCCTCTGATGAAGTTATTAGTTGTTTATAATTGGGAAATAAAGAAGATCTAGTTAAAGCAAGAACGGCGCCAACATGGCGTGCGGCTTGAGGGCTGTGCATGTACGGCGCAGGTAAATAAGCGGACCTGTTGCTTGAAGGTGAACTCAAACCCGGAATTTTGCGTTGCAAAACGACACCGGGAAGCACAAGCAACTTTACCTCCCACGCCTATTTCCACATCACGGCTCTATGCAGCTGAACACGATCATTTACTCGGTCATTAACTATTCCTGTGTGGGCCTGAAACATGCGAATAAAGGTCACATGATATTAACATTTTATAATTACCCTCTACTTTATTCCGCTCAGCAGAATTAAATGCCTACAAGGTTTAGCAGAACCTTTATGCGGCGGTTTAAAATGTTATTTCCCCTATTTTTCTTTTTCATCACTAATTGCTGACTCTGTTTCTTGAAAACTGCCATTTCACGTCTTTAAAAACATTTTCAAAATTAAGTGCGTCTTTTGAAGAAAACACAATTATTAAGGTAGTTTTTCTTGTTATGGGGACAGAAATAGAGATAGCTCTGTGAACTGATGTTGCCAGCCGTAGTGCTTGCTACTCTGGAAGGGAATGGCTACAGGGAGGGGGTGGAGGGGGGGTAGATCATTGGATATTGCAAGGACAGCAGTAAGAGGGCAAACAATTGAAGAACACTGAAGATGAGATGCAAGGAAATGTTGTAAGCAAATCGAAGAGAAAGAACATTTAAAGACGAAACTCTAACGGTAAACACTAAATCAAAATATAATAAAAACGAGGAAAAGGGAGAGGAGAGTACCAAAACAAGAAAATAAAGAAATGGACACCAAAGAGCGACGAGTATAGAGACCTTAAATTTGTTACACAGTTTAGAAATCAGGATTTTTCTACTTTCCAGTACCATAGGAAGCAAAGCAAAGTTTTTTTTCCTATGAATCTGTCATACCTGTTGCACCTGGGCGTAAGCAAAAGGCAACTTTTTATCCTGCCTTCATGTCGTATATAATACACGGAGCTAGCTACAGTTGTTCGCACAGCAGCGAATCAAGGGCAAATGCAAAGCAAGCGATTTGTAGTCTCAAGCACGACGCTTGTCGGTCATAGTGCGAGTCGTCTCAACCCACCTTAAACCTTAGAGTAAACGGTGCGTTGAGCGCATACGGGGCAGCTCTACTTTAGACCGTCTCTTGAGAACGCGCGGGAAACGGAACTCACGGTGAGGGTCAATGGCTTGCAGGATTGGATACCTGCGGTGAGCGTTCTGCCCCCCTCCCCCAATATATCGGCAGTCCGCATAGTTTCAGAGCGAATGCATTACTGTACTCTCGCGAGAAAGGAAGCTGGCTCGTGTTGCATAGCGAATAGCCCTCGCTATGCTGCGTCTGATCTAATGTGCGTTCTTTTCGCTAGTGACCGGAAACCATTGATAATATAGAATATGCAGAATACGCCCAGCGTTCTATATGAACTCTGATTTTGTCTGTTGGTTGGTGCGTGCATAAATATTTTTTAGGAGCGAAGCTCCTCTTGCTCGGGCCCTGTCCCGTCCTTCGTTGCTGCTGTACACGGCACCATGATGATGATTGTGGCAGGATCCCCCTAGGGATTGGCCAACCAAAGATTGGCCGAAGAGGCCAAAACGTTCAACGTATTCGTTGCAACCCAAACAGAAAAATTGGGCCCATCTCCCCGCGAGGGGGACTCGAGTAAATGCGTCGCATAGGGGGTGGGTGTATAGCGTTAACGTTTAGTGTTTCGGGAGTTGGTGGTAGTGAATGCGTTGTATCAGCAGCTTCTTGACGTAATTTGAATCAGTCAAGGATATAAGGCGCGTTCGTAGCCCCCCATTCTGTGTCGGCTTTATAGTGCAGTGGGCAGAGCACCATGTACATTGCGTTCCGCCCGCACGGTCTAGGGATCGAAACCACCCGCCGGATAGTATTTTTTTTATATAGTGTAGGGGGAGGGGGGCGGACTACGACTACGGACGTCAACGCGGGTGACATCGTGAGTTACTGAAATGCTCTGCATTTAAAAGGAGGAGAGGAAGAAGAAGAGGTTGTCGTTCGTCGCCTGCGAGCTCAAGAGAGAGAGAGAGAGAAAATGACATTTATTGAAAATTTCCGGCGGGGAGGCGGGTCAGGCCACGCAGGGCTTCGCCACCCCCTGTCTATGTACTAAGCAGACCCCGAAGCTATGCCTGGGCACCGGTTCAGGCTACTCGGCGAGTACCCTCCCGAAGGAGGGTCTCCTTTTCGCCTTTGCCGGGCCAGAGCAGCCTCGAGCCGCTGGACTGCCAGCAGTTGCCGCTCGTATTCGGGCGAGCTCACGAGTCCTATAATGTCCGGTGGTAGCTCTTTTGGGCTCCCCACTACACTGTGTCTTTCACATCCCCACATGATGTGGGCCAGGTCTGCAGTCACGAACGCGCACACACTGCACACTGCAATTTCGTAAGTTCCAGGGCACACGTGGCGCGCGAGCGCTGGAGTCAGCACGGATCCAGTCTGTAGTTGACGGAGGAGGACGGCTTCGCCCCTCTTGAGCCTCGGGTGAGGTGGGGGCAGGGCGCGTCTTCCCGCACGATGCCAGTGAAGGATGTCCCCGTAGTTGGTCAGGGGCTCCATGATCTCCGCCGCAGACGATGGGCAGGGGGGCACCGCACGGTGCGCGAGCTCGCGTGCGATGGCGTCCGCCTCCTCGTTGCGGTTGACGGTGCCACCCGCAATGCCCCCCACGTGTGCGGGGAACCAGCGGATGTACGTTGTAGTCTCCTTGCGCTCGGGGAGCAGGCTCGCTGCAGTCCCACACACGGCGTTCCTGGCGTAGCTTGCTACTGCGGTCCTCGAGTCGCTGAGCACCGTGGTGATTGTGGGGCTGCGCGCTAGCGCTAGGGCTATGGCAGCCTCCTCTGCCTGCGCGGCCGTTCGGGCCTTGATGCTGCAGGCGTTCAGTAGTTCCCCGGTGGTGGCTCGTACGACCACCACCACATATGTGTTGGGGCGGTCGCGGTGCTTGGCTCCCTTCCCTTGGCTGCCGTGATGCCATATCCGAGTTCCTTGTGCTGCGCATTAAAGTCCCCGCCGATCACTATCGTGTCGCTGGGGGCCGTCTTCAGTGCTTTATGAAACGGGGCTTTGAATTTCTGTTGCCTGTGTTGCGGGTTGCTGTAGGTGTTGATGAAGAGCGTGGTTTCAGTCTTCTTCTTGCCAATCACCACCTCGGTCGCGCAGAGCTCGATTGCCGTGCTGCGGCCGAGAAAGTGTTCGTGCTTTATGAATGTGATCCCCTTGCGGACAAAGGTGCAGACCCCCTGTGCTGCTCCCGTGCCACATTCCCGTGCGCTGGGAGGGCTGGCGTGTGTGCGGTATCCCGGCAAGGTTGGTGCTTGCTCCGTGTGTGTTTCTTGGACCATGATAATGTCAGGGGGAGACTTCATGGACCTCAGGTGTTGCTGTAGTACGGCTCTTCGGCACTGGAAGCCATTGGCGTTCCAGTGCCAGATCTTTAGGCTTGTCTTGGTTGGGGTGGGCATGGTTGTTGTTGTTGCGTTCCGTGGTTGCCGTGGTTGCCGGTGGCTGCAGAGGGAGCTCCGAGTTTCTCGAACAGGAACTTCTCCAGCCGGTCGAATCTGGCATTCATTCTGTGTTCGAGAGCGTCCACGCGTTTCTCGAACCTGTCTACGCGTTCTGTGATACGTCGAATGCGGACCGCACAGCCGATGCTGCACGGTGTACTCGTAGTCTGTGTTGTTGGGGACGATACCGAAGAGATCCTGTCGGCTTCGTCTTCCATGTTCAGAGACTCTTCGCTCGCTTCCTCTGGGGTGGCGGGCTTGTTCTCTGGTTGTTGCTGTTGCAGGTGTTTCGGCGTGAGGGATGGAGGTTGGGGTACCTTCTCTTGGACCCATGGTAAGACACGTACCGGGGGTACGCGACACAAGACGGTCTGCAGAAGGCGACGGCCAAGGTGGCTAAAATGTCACACACCGAATTCGCCAACTTAACCATGGAGATTCTCATCGTCCCAAACAAGCCTTACAAATAGGGATTGGCCAAACACTAGTTCTCGAGGCGACCGCTAGAGGGGCAGCTTCAATAATTCTTGCGTAGCTGAAGCTGAAAGAAAAGTCACCGACCAATCTACTGCCAAACCAAGGAGAACGGCCGCCGACTGGAAGCGGAGGAAGAAGAGGCGCAGAGCTCGTTCAAGGCAGAGAATAAACAGAGACGAAAGAAGAGCTTTTTGAAAATTCCGGCATAGCCTTTTCTTGTAAATTCCTGCATAGTGGACGTTTTTCTTCCACAAATTCCGGTATTTGTAGTGCGATTATTCTGATCAGTATTTTTTTGTTTTCCTCCAAAATGTAGTCTCCTAAAGCGGACACATTAGCCCCAATATATCACCCGATTCTGGCCAATCCCCCAAGTGGATATGCGCCACGAAAAAAAGGAACAACAGCAACAACAACGAATGAACATGGCGTTCTAGAATACGGTCGCAAGTTCATTAACATACCTGTACTTGCGCACTACTCATCATGAACACCATGCAAGCGAAGGCAGCGGCGCGGAGAGCTCGCCACGCGGCTGCGATGCGGGCCCACCGCCAAGACACCGCGGTGAGAGCTCGCGAGGCCGAAGAAAGATCCCAGCGTCGCCAGCAATCGCAAGCCAGCACCAGCATCGATCCGGAGGCGGAGGCAGCGGCGAGGGCTCGCGCAGTCGAAGCACAGCGGGCTCGTCGACAAGCGGATCCCAGAGTAAGAGCCCGCGAAGCAGAGACGGCACGTAGGCACCGGCAAGACAACCTCGAATCGGAGTGGAAGCGGAAAGCAGCGGTAAAGCGCCGAAGGCGGTCGAAGCGCCGGCGAGAGAACCTCGAATCGGAGCGGGCGCGGGAAGCAGTGGTTAAGCGCCGAAAGCGGTCGCTACCTGAGGTTAGTGGCGCCGACGAATGTTTCACGGTTTTACCGATAAGCATTGGAGCTTCACCCCTCTCATCATCATTCACTTCGTGGAGATGGTGGGATTTTTTTTACTTCAATCACAGGGCTGTGTAAGAAAACAGGAATACAACCACACATAAATATGTCCTTGTCCTTTCAATTATCAAAGTGACTGTACACCTCGTAACAAAATGAAATCAGATAGAAAGCTAGAAAGTTAAGAACTTTCAGGGCATGTTGCGATATAGGCCTCTTTAACGGTGTAATGTTCAGTAGGATAGGCATGAACTGAACAAGTAAGCTAAGACCAGCTAGTTGCTACTTGATGCTACGCAAAAAACACAGAGTTAAAACAGAGGAATAGAGGGACAGAAAAACACTGCCCAAGCTAACAGGCAAAACAAATAATCACTTTGAAGGTCAATGAGAACATCGCTTCCTTGAAGCCCGGAAGAGATCCGCACTCTTCAGCTCCGGAAGGTACGCTGACGCTGCTCGCCGGGGGGCGGTGCGGCGCCTGGTTTCGGAGCGAACGCAATACAGCTCAGCTGACTTTCTCCCGCGTCCGACCCCCATGAGGCTGCCTGTGGCAGACACCCCGGTCACCACGCCACTTGATAGAGCGGCAGTGGTTGAGGTGGCCACTCATGCTGATGGGAGCGTAGTCCCTCCTGTTCCTGCCTCACAGGTTTCGAGCACACCCGAGAGCCCTGAGGAAATGGACACGGAGGGAACCGCGCCCTCTCCAAACCTCGCCCCACCACCTGTCCTGCCCGTGGCGCTCACGGCGCCCTCGGTAGTGGCGGCTGAAGAGAAGAGTGCCCGAAAGGGTGCTACATCCACGTCCCGGGAGCCCAGTCTGTGGGGCACATCTAGGACATCTGGAGAGGAGATGGACATCGGGCCGTACTTGCCTGCATCGCAGCGCAAGGAACGGCCTCCGACGTCAAAGGCAACAGACAGGCCCAAAAAGCCCCTTCTAAGAGTATGAATACACACTCACACAAATTCCAGCTCTCAAATGGCTGCAATGGGAAAGCAAAATATCATGCAATGAAACTGCAGAGACCTCCTTAAAAATCTTGATGATGTGTACGAGTTACTGCATGCCAGCCAAACAAGTGTCATGTGCTTATAAGAAACACATTCAAACAGGAAGCATACCAAGTTCCTCAACAATTATCTGGTTTTCAGAAAGACAGGGATGGGTGCCCAACTTCTTCTGGTGGTGTGGCTATAATTGCCCAAAAATCCTGAGCATATCATCCCGCCACAGTGATCACTGTCCTTAAGGCTGTTGCTATACGAACTATAATCTTTAACAGGCTAGTAACAATATGCTTCATATACCTCCTTCTTGATTATAGGCTAAAAAGTTCTGATTCTGAAACACTGATAGATCAGTTACCTGGACCATACATATTGTTAGGTGACCTGAATTCACATAAATCACTCTGGGGCTCTTCCCACACAGATGCGCGAGGTCACCTCATTGAAAGGTTCTTAACATCATCAGGAGCATGCCTATTTAAAAAGAAACGGCCTACATACCATAACATAGCACACAATACTTACTCACACCTGGACTTAGCTATTGGTTCAGCAGTTCTCTTCCCATCTCTGGAATGGGAGGTGGACACCAACCCGTACGGTAGTGATCACTTCCCTACCTCACTATCATATATAGGCCGAAATAGTTCGCCTTCACACAAAAAGTTCAATGAAGCGAGAGCTAATCGGAACACGTTCAAAGAAACATCTAAACTGCCCCACACATCCATAACACACCTACACGTAGAGAGGCAACTTAACTGGTTACGGCGCACATTCTTGACGCCGCCGAAAAGTCAATTCCCCAGGTCTCCGGTGCCCCACGCAACCAAAGGAGGCCCTGGTGGAAGCAGGACTGTAGGCAGGCACGAGAGGCTAAGAACAAGGCGTGGGGTATCCTTCGTCGATACCCTACTTCAGATAACCTATCTTTCAAACGAGCGAAGGCCCCGGGGAAACGCGAGCGCCGTGAGGCAAAGAGGGAGAGTTGGCGTGTCTTCCTCCCATCCAGAAATTCGTACACTGACACACACAAAGTCTGGAAACGAATACATAAACTTAAAGAGCAACACAAACACAGCCTGCCCCTGGTTAGCACAACCCGGGGACATACTCAAAGACCAGGCTAACACACTCGCACAACACTTCTAACACGTGTCCAGTTCCGCCCATTACACACTTTCCTGAAACATAAAACCACCGCCGAAAAGAATCCATTATGTAATCACAACAGGTCAGCCACTTCTTATAACTGTGAGTTCTCGCTTCATTAGCTGAGGGCTGCTCTGAACGGCTGTCAGCCTACAGCTCCAGGCCCAGACAACATAACATATACAATGATACAACACCTACACACAGACACTCTTGTAACACTCCTTCACCTTTACAACAAAGTATGGCTCTCGGGGCTTATTCCGAGGTCTTGGAGGGAGGCTATAGTGATTGCGTTTCTGAAGGAGGGGAAGGACCCATCCTCTCCGGCCAGTTATCGCCCTATCGCTCTGACAAGCTGCCTGTGCGAGCTCCTCGAGAGGTTGGTTAACAGAAGATATGTACTTTTTGGAGTACAATGGACTTCTCGAGAGCTGCCAGGCAGGCATCAGGGCGGGGGTATCTACACATGATCAACTCTTTGCCTTAGAATCCTTACTCAAAGATGCATTTATTCAAAAACAGTATTGTATGATATTGAAAAAGCGTATGATACTGCATGGCGCTGTGGAATTTTTTGCGTCATTAAAGGGAGCCTGCAACACTCTATGACCAGTGCAAGTAAACCTGCGCGATGTTTAGATTACACTGCCAGGAATACCTGATCCAAATATTACACGTGCACGTGAATCGGTGAGCGCGCAAATCGCTGTGAAAGACGCGGAAAAACCAACCACGCTCTCTTCAGTTCTCCTCATTATGCACCACTGGCATGGCCTAAGCGACGTCACATAGGCCATGGCTGCCCGATCAGCTCTCACTGGTCAACTACGCGGCTAGATTCTCCCATTTCCGCCGTCGTCATCGCTGTGTATGAACCTCTTCTATGCCTGAACCTGTAGGCACAGTTTTGCCGTTTCTTTTGTGTTTTGAGTGCGCGCGAAGTTTGAGTGATGAGCTCAATACTTCCCTTTCAGCGGAACCAATAGACTACAAACGTTTATTGCTTCAAAAACGACCTACCAGCCCGAGCGCTTGCTTGCGAGCAGGCAACCATGCCTGCTTTTTTGTGGCACCAGACCGGAAATAGGCGCCTCCACGTTGCGGAGAACAGGAGAAAACTCCCCGGCCTCTGATATATCGAAGGCCGCCGAAGAGAACTCCGCGAGCCGCAACCCTCTCCGGGAGAGAGCGCGCAGTTTTCGTCGCGTTGTCCGCGGTCGAGTTGAGAGGGAATAAGTATGCGCGATTTGTCATCGCGCGTAGTTTCGGTGATAGTGAACGGACTTTCATAATTCTTGCGGGAGGAGATTGCTGAGACAATACACTTTACCCCAAAATACATTCCTAGCAGTCGATCGTGACTGTTGCAGGGTCCCTTTAAGTCTTCTGGTTTGCCAGGCAACATGTTAAATACGCTTGCAAGCTACATGTCAGAAAGAACTTTCCGTGTGAGAGCGGGCTACATATTCCCGAGTTCACGTCCAGGAAAACGGTGTGCGTCAAGGGGGTGTTTTGAGCTGCACGCTGTTTATAATAAAAATTAACTTTCTTGGGAAAGGATTGCCACCAACCATTTTTTACTCTCTATATGAGAACGAAGTTCAAATGTACTTCAAATCCTGTAATCTGTTCGTTTGCGAGAGGCAAGTCCAGCTTGATGTAAACAAACTCGCTGACTGGGCAGACAGGAATAGATTTAAGCTTAATCCAGACAAGTGTACATGTGTTGTATATTCAAGGAGGCGCGGAAGCCATGCTGATCCTGATATTAGGCTTAAAGGTGTCTCGATCCCTCCCAAGAAGGTACAAAACATTTTAGGCGTGGTACTCGATGAAAAACTGACATTCATTCCCCATATAAAACACCTAAACAGATATGACTCAAAACCATGAATATTGTGGGGACCAGGGTTCTGACGGCGGCCTAGCTCGATCCTCGAGATCCGGCCGCAAGGCTAGCTCCACTGAACACGGATCGCCAACTTGGCGTCGCGGCAGCGAACAGCAAGGAACACAGGACACAGAATTCACCCACTTCGATGTTTATTGCAATGCAATAAAGGGCACGTCGGGTGCGTCGTTCTACACCGCCAAGACCACCTTAGCCAGGGCGGGAGAGACAGGCGCGAGGGCGGACAAAGGCAGGCCAAAAAGGAGCGAGTCGTACTTACGGCCGCTCCCGACGATGGTTCGTATCCAAAGAGCGGCTACCTCCGTCGCCCGCCTCGGACCAGGCTGCCGGAACTTCCGGGCAAAACCTGTCACGTCAGGGGTTCGGCAGCGCCCCCTGCTCCCACGGGCATCCTCCCGGAGAGGGAAGAGCGCGACCGCAGAGAGAGAGGTACCACCCCTCTCGCCTCCGCGGCGGACCGAGCGGTATAGGAAAGATGGCGGAGCTCCGCAATTCCCACAATATCCTGAAACTCCTCTCGAACTCTCGAATATATATATATATATATATATATATATATATATATATATATATATATATATATATATATATATATATATATATATGTGTGTATATATATATAGTCGTGAAGTGGAGTCCTTAGTTGCTGCAGGAATACGCACAAAGTAGAAGTACGCTCTTCGGAGACTTTATTTCCAACGTTTCGACCTGAGACAGGTCTTCCTCAGGAATGAAAGCTTTGGGTAAAATCGTGCGGGCTCAGAGTGGGGGCGGCGCCCCGAAACACAAGCCACATGAGAAACAAACACACAAACGACCACAAACAGCATACAGAGCTTATTCTTCCAAAGGCAGGCGAAAAAAAGCCTTCAAAAAAAAAATAAAAGGGCGAAAGGAAGAGGGAGGAACAAGGTGGCAAGGAGGAACCCACTGCATGAACGCGGGTTGTGGGGATAACAGAAAATGCGACGAGTTCACGGGTGGCGAAAGGCCCAAAAACATCCGGTGTCTCCGGGAGGGAAAAAACTACAAAGCACACGCCGCCACGAGCAGTGAGTTTACATGCGCGTCACCGGTAACAAGGATTAACTACTGACCGTCTTCAGCGGCATGGTCAAGAATGCAAGCGGGGCCAATTACTGCATCTGAAGCGCAGGCAGCCTCCACGACTTTGGGGGGTCCCACAAAAGCCATTGGGGGAGCCCATTGGAGGCGTCCCCTTCTCCGCCTAAGCCTCCATTTGTACACGGCGTCGCGTCGTGTCGCGCCAGGTCAATGTACGGCCTGTTAACTTACCCGCCGGCCCTTGTTGACGATGCCATTTCTAGGGCGGCAAGTTTAAATCGTAACACACTGCTACAGGGGTCGCACGTGAATGATGGGAATAATTCCCGCGCTAATTTGGTCTTAACTTTTACTAGTAGCCCACCGAACGTGAATAAAATTTAAAAAAAGCACTTCAACATTCTTCAGCAGAGCGAACGACTTTCCAAAATTTTCAGTGATCCTCCGCGTGTAATATACAGGCGCGCAAAAAGCATAGGGGACTATCTTGTCCACGCCAAAGACAGGGACGCCCAGCAATTAGGCTGCCGACCATGTGGCAAAAACAGATGTTTGGTGTGTAAACACGTGCAGACCGCGAGGGTGGCAATTAGCACACATTCGGACTTCCGATATTCTATACGTGGGTCATTCGATTATGACTCGTCAAATTTGGTTTACCTATTGGAGTGTGGCGGATGTAATATGCAGTCCATAGGACAGACGGATGGACCTTTTCGAATGCGGTTTAACAATCACCGCTATCACACCAAGGCACTCCCAAACCTTCCCTTGTCCAGACACCTAGCGATGCAAAATCACTCTTTCGATGACATTAAAGTCACGCTTCTACAGAGCGGTTTTTCTAGCTGTAGGGAGCGAGAACAATGTGAGTCTTACTTAATCTACAAATTTAATACCCTGAAGGGGGGTCTTAATGAGAGTCCTGGGACTATGACTGTAATTCGTACGCTGCATGACCATTGAAGCATAGTGACCCCGGGACATACGAGACCTTGTAGTTTTGTTGTCCTTTTGCTATCGGCCCTTCCCGCGCAGGGCATTGCACGGTTTGATGTTTACAGGCAGCCTGTTGCTCCAGGTGTGAGGTTGTACATTGTAACATCAACAACCTACCATTATGTTCCGCAGTCACTACAATTATCTCGTCCGCTCCCGACCCCCTACCAACACTTCCCTTCCCGTCCCCGCTATTTTTATTTTTATATTTTTTTCTCTCATTTCCTTGTCTCAACGCTCAGCAAGCATAACATGCCTCACTAATAACCTGATGGTACCCATTGCCTGTTTATGTCACCATATGTCATACCCATTTTATCCTTGAGAAATGTGAAACGGAATGTTGAAGCTTTTAGTTCCAACCGAGCGTGTAAGAAGTATTTTATTTTGGTGCCTGTTATGGCTTATGCCTCGGGTGTTTTGTAATCACATTCTGATCCCCAATGCTGGTGTTCACGGAGTGCACGCGTCCTTCCTGTCTTTCCACTCATGTTTTGCTTTGTTTCTCTTTTTCATTGTTGCCCTCTTTTTCTTTTTCTTTTTTTTTCTTTTTCTTTGGTTGCCCCAGAGGCACGGCACATACCGACGGTCGCCTCTCTCTTCTTGTTTTCATGTTTTTTTTTTAAATTGCCGCGCTCCGAATTATTTTCGTGGATTGGGCCCAGGGCTCTAGCGTGCCGGCGACAGCCGAGTACTAACAGTTAACAGGCCGTACATTGACCTGGCGCGACACGACGCGACGCCGTGTACAAATGGAGGCTTAGGCGGAGAAGCCTCAAATGGGCTCCCCCATTGGCTTTTGTGGGACCACCCAAAGTCGTGGAGGCTGCCTGCGCTTCAGACGCAGTAATTGGCCCCGCTTGCATTCTTGACCATGCCGCTGAAGACGGTCAGTAGTTAATCCTTGTTACCGGTGACGCGCATGTAAACTCACTGCTCGTGGCGGCGTGTGCTTTGTAGTTTTTCCCTCCCGGAGACACTGGATGTTTTTGGGCCTTTCGCCACCCGTGAACTCGTCGCATTTTCTGTTATCCCCACAACCCACGTTCATGCAGTGTGTTCCTCCTTGCCTCTTTCTTGCCTCCTCCTTGCCACCTTGTTCCTCCCTCTTTCTTTCGCCCTTTTTTTTTTTTTGAAGGCTTTTTTTCGCCTGCCTTTGGCAGAATAAGCTCTGTATGCTGTTTGTGGTCGTTTGTGTGTTTGTTTCCCATGTGGCTTGTGTTTCGGGGCGCCGCCCCAACTCTGAGTCCGTACGATTTTACCCAAAGCTTTCATTCCTGAGGAAGACCTGTCTCAGGTCGAAACGTTGGAAATAAAGTCTCCGAAGAGCGTACTTCCACTTTGTGTATATATATATATATATATAGCGAATCAGAATAGGAAATGAGGGGCTCGTTGAAAATAACACAGAAATAAGGGTTGGCAGTCGAGAAAACCTTGGAAAGCAAAGGGGAGGATGTGGTAGATCATTGAAACAGAAGAAGAATTTGGAAAGAAAGAAAGAAAGTGAAGAAAAAATGCCCGCCAGGTGGGATCCGAACCCACGACCTCCAGAATACCGGTCTGGTGCGATAACCACTACGCTACCGGCGGGGCGATTTTCCCCTTCACTTTCTGGGCTATTTATGTTAGGTATTTTTGTTTCCTGTGCTTGGGGGTGGCAGCCAGAGCCATTCGGACTACTCGGGGTGAAGGGGACCTTCTTTTTAACCCCCGGGTCGTGACTCGAGTGTCTACGACATGTCCAGAGTGGTCGACCAGCGTTGAACCCTCTTAAGCTCCCTATGGCACCAAGACTGCCAGAACAGAGGCCCTCGCTATGCATGTAGCGAATCAGAATAGGAAATGAGGGGCTCGTTGAAAATAACACAGAAATAAGGGTTGGCAGTCGAGAAAACCTTGGAAAGCAAAGGGGAGGATGTGGTAGATCATTGAAACAGAAGAAGAATTTGGAAAGAAAGAAAGAAAGTGAAGAAAAAATGCCCGCCAGGTGGGATCCGAACCCACGACCTCCAGAATACCGGTCTGGTGCGATAACCACTACGCTACCGGCGGGGCGATTTTCCCCTTCACTTTCTGGGCTATTTATGTTAGGTATTTTTGTTTCCTGTGCTTGGGGGTGGCAGCCAGAGCCATTCGGACTACTCGGGGTGAAGGGGACCTTCTTTTTAACCCCCGGGTCGTGACTCGAGTGTCTACGACATGTCCAGAGTGGTCGACCAGCGTTGAACCCTCTTAAGCTCCCTATGGCACCAAGACTGCCAGAACAGAGGCCCTCGCTATGCATGTAGCGAATCAGAATAGGAAATGAGGGGCTCGTTGAAAATAACACAGAAATAAGGGTTGGCAGTCGAGAAAACCTTGGAAAGCAAAGGGGAGGATGTGGTAGATCATTGAAACAGAAGAAGAATTTGGAAAGAAAGAAAGAAAGTGAAGAAAAACAAATCGCCCCGCCGGTAGCGTAGTGGTTATCGCACCAGACCGGTATTCTGGAGGTCGTGGGTTCGGATCCCACCTGGCGGGCATTTTTTCTTCACTTTCTTTCTTTCTTTCCAAATTCTTCTTCTGTTTCAATGATCTACCACATCCTCCCCTTTGCTTTCCAAGGTTTTCTCGACTGCCAACCCTTATTTCTGTGTTATATATATATATATATATATATAAGGTTAGTAGAGACAGAGACAAACGAGAAAGACTTAGAAAATAAAAATAAGTTTACTGACGTTTCAGGGAGAGGACTCCCTTTCTTCAGAGTACAAAATAAGTTCGTTTCAGAGCTATATATACAGAAAATGTAGCAAGCGCGAGGGCAAGGTAAGAGGAGGGAGAGTTTGTACAAATGGATTCATGGTTGGTGGGTAGCAAAAGAATGAAGGGAGAGCGGGAAAATTAATTACAACAAGGATAATAAGAACACACAGTCACGCGGTACGAACTTGGAAAAAAAGAGAGAGAGAAGAACCAAACACAGAGAAAAAAATACATAATTAAAAAATCAATAACAAGGTAATTTTCCTCCCCCGTGGCAACGGGGGTGAAAGAGGGGTCAAAACAAGATAGGCCCATGCCCGTGTTTGACATGGGCAAAAAGATTAGTCACGCGGAAGACGTTCCAAAGAAGATATGCACACAAAGGGCGAACATCTGCCCATTTACACCCGTTCTAGGAATCCAAGTAAGGTCATTGAAACAAGAGATACGTGGCTTCTGTTGGTGGGAGGCGGGGGTCGCGCCCAAAAGCAGTAGGACAGGCAGTTTTGACAGGAAAGAGTGTACATTGGTATACAAAGAGCGAAAAAAATAAATAAATAAAAAATAACCAGGTAATTTTCCCCTCCCTTGTGGCAACGGGGGTGAAAGAGGGGTCAAAACAAGATATGCCCATGCACGTGTTTGACATGGGCAAAAAGATTAGTCACGCGGAACAAGGAAACGAAGATATGCAAATGCACACAAAGGATGAACATCTGCCCATACACACCCGTTCTAAGAATCCTGGTAAGGTAATTGAAACGTGAGACACGTGGCTTCTGTTGGTGGGAGGCGGGGGTCGCGCCCAAAAGCAGTAGGATAGGTAGTTTCGACTCGAAATGAGTTTACATTGATAGGGGAAAAAATACAAGGTCAAACAAGTCATGAAAAAAAAAAAAAAAGAAAAAAAAAAAAAAAAAAAAAAACAGGCAGGAGCACGCGTATGACGCGGCAGCAAGTGGTATTCATCTGCCCGGCGCATGGTGCCAGTTCAGAGAATGCCGAGGCGGTCAGCAACGAATATTAGAAAACAACAATACAAAAAAGAAAGAAAGAGGACACGAAAACAATCACACACGCTCGCGTTCACAAATTAATTGAACGCGAGCGTGTGTGATTGTTTTCGTGTCCTCTTTCTTTCTTTTTTGTATTGTTGTTTTCTAATATTCGTTGCTGACCGCCTCGGCATTCTCTGAACTGGCACCATGCGCCGGGCAGATGAATACCACTTGCTGCCGCGTCATACGCGTGCTCCTGCCTGTTTTTTTTTTTTTTTTTTTTTTTTTTTTTTTTTTCATGACTTGTTTGACCTTGTATTTTTTCCCCTATCAATGTAAACTCATTTCGAGTCGAAACTACCTATCCTACTGCTTTTGGGCGCGACCCCCGCCTCCCACCAACAGAAGCCACGTGTCTCACGTTTCAATTACCTTACCAGGATTCTTAGAACGGGTGTGTATGGGCAGATGTTCATCCTTTGTGTGCATTTGCATATCTTCGTTTCCTTGTTCCGCGTGACTAATCTTTTTGCCCATGTCAAACACGTGCATGGGCATATCTTGTTTTGACCCCTCTTTCACCCCCGTTGCCACAAGGGAGGGGAAAATTACCTGGTTATTTTTTATTTATTTATTTTTTTCGCTCTTTGTATACCAATGTACACTCTTTCCTGTCAAAACTGCCTGTCCTACTGCTTTTGGGCGCGACCCCCGCCTCCCACCAACAGAAGCCACGTATCTCTTGTTTCAATGACCTTACTTGGATTCCTAGAACGGGTGTAAATGGGCAGATGTTCGCCCTTTGTGTGCATATCTTCTTTGGAACGTCTTCCGCGTGACTAATCTTTTTGCCCATGTCAAACACGGGCATGGGCCTATCTTGTTTTGACCCCTCTTTCACCCCCGTTGCCACGGGGGAGGAAAATTACCTTGTTATTGATTTTTTAATTATGTATTTTTTTCTCTGTGTTTGGTTCTTCTCTCTCTCTTTTTTTCCAAGTTCGTACCGCGTGACTGTGTGTTCTTATTATCCTTGTTGTAATTAATTTTCCCGCTCTCCCTTCATTCTTTTGCTACCCACCAACCATGAATCCATTTGTACAAACTCTCCCTCCTCTTACCTTGCCCTCGCGCTTGCTACATTTTCTGTATATATAGCTCTGAAACGAACTTATTTTGTACTCTGAAGAAAGGGAGTCCTCTCCCTGAAACGTCAGTAAACTTATTTTTATTTTCTAAGTCTTTCTCGTTTGTCTCTGTCTCTACTAACCTTATTTTTTTCGCGCTCTGTGTGAGTTTTTATCTTTTCAGTCTATATATATATATATATATATATATATATATATATATATATATACAAGTGTGTGTAAATAGAAAGTGAGAGAGAGAGAGAGAGGGAGAGAGTAGCTTTATTTTCTAACAAACATGAATGCCCTGGTGGGAAAGGAGATTGACACGGAGGGAGGGAATGATCGAAGTGACAGCACTGTTCAAAATTACGTGCTTTACACAAGTTTTGTGAGGTCATAAATCGCTTGAATTCGCAGAAAAATAGTCGGTCAGTTTTAAATGTTAAGTCGGCTAACAAAATATCAAACCTTACTATTATTAAAATATAAACATAAAGGTGGTCTTTCAAAAAATCATAAAAATATTGTCACGAAGCCAAGGACGACGCAGTTGATTTGAAGGAGAAACAATTTTATTGGAGGGAACTTATGCTCCCCTAACAACTCAAAAGAACACAGAGGCGGCGAAACAGCGGTCAACAAAGTGACTTGCACAGGCGAGTGTTGTCGAATCGAATGCCGCAGCGTCTGCTCTGCAGGCTTTTATCTTTCGGCGCAAGTGTTTCTGGAACCGTCGTCCCAAACCCAGAACATTGTAGATCACAGAAGATTATTCTGGGCTAGTGACGTTTGGGCGAAATAGTCTGCTTATCTGAATGTGATAGCCCGTGCGGCATAAAAGTAAAGAATGTAAGACGCGCTTCTTTTGGAACGCAGATAACACAGCCGGGCGTGGCCCGGCGGTAAAAAAAAAACAATAAATAAAAAACCCATACATGGTTCGCGGCATTACCCCGCTCATGGAGCAAGATAAACAGGAGCGCCGACTTTGCTCTCTCCGGCGGGTTCTTAAAAGGACACTGAAGTGATATGTAAACATTGCAGGATTACTTGCGCAAATTGTAGTCCGGAGTCCCCAGGCCATGTTACGACCACTCTGGGCGCGTTTACGCGATTTTATTTAGTAGAAAAATTAATTCGAAAATGCTGTCATCCTCTCTTTACGCTCGCCCATTTTCTGCGGCGTTTTCGTGTGACGTCGCGAGGAGCCGAGCTCGCAATTGGCTGCGCTACTGCACGGCTCCCCGGCCTTCAGACAGAGTCAGTCGGCCCAGCATTTCGTCCGCCGGCCGCCGACGGGTCGTCACAATTCGTTCGCTCAGTTGAAACGAAGCCAGGACACGTCTGTGAATGGAAGAATGGGCCTTTCTTTACTTGGTTAGTTTGTACACTCTATCTAGCTCCAAGTCAAGGTCGCTTCACACAAGCGCTGCACAAACGCACATGCGACGCTTCGCTGACTGGTACGCTAGTAGGAAAATATAAGGCCTCTTGAAGGCGGGAGAAGAGTCAGCGAAGTCAATATAGGTACTAAGGAAATAAAATCAACTGATATTTTTACCGTACAGCGTAAAAATAGGGTGCGGGAAGCACTTTTTTGTGCTGGGCGAACAAGCACGTGCGGTCAGCAGCACGACTACGCATCTGCGAACGCTTTTCCGTCTACGAAATGCAATTGCTAGACGTGAGCTATTGTGGAAACTCGGGGGACGCTTACTGCACGAGCGCAATACAACAAATAGTCACCTAAGCTGCTTGAAATGCCAAAACTAAATAAACGTCTAAACCAAGGTCGGCGAAGCCCGTCCCTTGGCCGAGTGTCTGGGGCGCTAGGTATGTTGCCGCAAGTGTTTTGCAAGTCACGAGTTCGAGTCCCCGCGGGTGCGTGCGTTTTTTTTTTGTAACTTAACTTTTTCGTTTTCTGCCGATGTTTTCTACATTGAGTTCACCTTTTTTTGGGCCGCAACGTTCATGGCTCCACGAACTAGTTCACAGAACGCGCGCAGGCTGGCACTGGCGCGCTAGCGAGTTCTCATTGGCGTGCTGTTGCCATAAGCACCGACTGCTTGCGGACAGTGGGCACAGGCCAGAATGAACATACCCTTGGCCTGGTGCGAACACGCTTTTTACGGAACAGGCATGAGTGAGGCAAGCTCCAAATATGGGGGAAAAGCGCATGAAATTTGGGCGTCTGCGGGTACGCGGAGGGCGTCCATGCACTGCGTAGGCCTCGGCTAGTGAATGCTACGATTCCAAGCCGCCCTGGGAGGCTTATCTTTATGCATTTTTACATCTGACAACATGACAGAAGCGCGGTACGATGATTACTGAGTTATCGAGAATGCCCATCCAACAACGCCACCAGTTGTGTTTTACAGAACCGAAACCGAAACCGAAACTTGTTTGGTTGCTTACCTTGGGCATCGTCCAATCACGGTGCCCGCTCCTCCCAACGTCACAGCTTTAGTTGGCGCGGCCACCGCAAACCGCGCATGGTAGTTTTTCTTCTTTCGCGCTTTGTAAAATAATTACCGATTTGTCAACCGGATAAACGATGAAAAGTGTGCTAATTTGAGCCAGTCTACGTAGTGCAAGCAAAAACGGGAGCTTGGCAAATTCACTTCAGTGTCCCTTTAATGTCCATCCCTCGCGGAGCACAATGTAGATGGCGCAGCGAATGGGCCGGCGGCTAAGGGGCCGGAGTTCCCCGTGCGCCGGCGGGCGCGTTGGCGGAACGCATTCCACCGGCTTTTGACGTCTGCTTCGGCAACGGTAGTTTTGGGCACGGAGTGGTTTGGGCCTGCTTTGGCGCCGCTTCGCGTTCATTGCGCTCCTCCTTCGCACGCCTCGATTAACTTGTTCGACAGCACCTTCTGGGTAACCCGGACCCGAAGGAATTGAGTGGTAGTACGGCAATGATACGTTAAGGATTGGTTTGCATGGCGGGAAAACAAAATGTAGAGGCCACATATAGACATATGGCTGCTATGCAAACACTACCTTTTGCGCAGTGCTTGCCCAAAATGTGGCTCCGTTTTGTAAATTTGTGAATACCAATTCGGCTGTGTTTTAACAGGTTTCACAAAAGGCGAAAGAAGCAACTGGTTCTGATCAATACCTATTATAAAAGTTCCTGCCGCTTTCTCGGCGTTCTCCAACTTACATCCAAAACAGAGTGTGCCTAGAACATGGACCGGCACTCACACGCTCATCAGAAAAGAACAAAAACGCGATAACATCACCCGCGACTGCCTGTGACGTAGCAATCTGCTCAAGATCAAGGCCCTGACAGTGCGGTCTTTTCACAAGCCTTCATTTCACGATATTTGAATTCTTGCGGACCCTATATCTCTGTGGTGATGTCTCCCCGGAAGAAAAGGTTTAACGAGCCGGTTGTTTTTCTCGTCAGCCGCTTAAAGAAAAAAAAAAAAAAAACGCCGGGAAACCTGGTAGGCCCAAAATTGCAGCTATACAAATCGCAGCATTTTATTTGGAGTCCGCGGCGTTATCGATGAGATAACACGACCGTAGAGCGACAGTGAACATCGGGCGGTAAGTTGCGGCATGAGTTACAATGAAGATTGCGGTTGATACATTCGGTGGGTTATCAAGCTGACAGTGTTTTTGTATACTTAATCCAACAGGGCAGCCGTCCAATTCAGTCATTGGCACAGAAATGTGTGTATCATTGGTGTTTGCCGATGGGGACTCCGGGCGACACTTGTAAGCGATGTTCGTGCGCAGAAGCAGCATAAATAATTAAGCACGCGGCCGGAGAGTGAGACAACAACAGAGGGTAATTTTTGCGCTGCATCGAATTGTCGCAAGCAGAATCACGCTAGACTGTATTTTGTGGCGTTCCATATTACTCTTGCTCATTCTTTGGTGCTTCTGAAGTCGTCATCGTTTGCGCCTTACATCTGCTGGGTTAGTACAATATGTTTAGGGGGTCTTCATAATATCACAATGAACGCTGCCTGATAGGGAATAAGCGATCGCCATGTATGCGGTGGCGTGCGAACGGGTGTTTAAATTCCGCGCGTGCATGCATAGTTGGACAGGCAGAAGACAGACGTCGCTGCGAAAGAAAAGATGCCCCTGGGGAGAGCGAAGAAAGAAAAAGCCATGTACAGAGGCACAGCGACGAGAGGGCGAATGAAGGAGGAAGACAGCAAAAGGAAAGCTGGGCGGCCTACGGCGCGGTGACATTATTGGCCCGAGCAAATGACTTTTTCTGGTCCACAGTCGGTGCTCCTCTTTATATCTTGCTCCGTGCCCCCCCCCCCCCCCCTCTAAGACTGCATCGACCCGATGCTAAAATAAAAGACAGTTCGAACGAACAACAAAAAACGTCCGTCATCTTGCATAGTAAGGTTTCAAGCGAACCACGTGGACAACTTCGGGCCGCGTGCGTCGTCGTGATGTTCCGGAATCACCATCGGGGATCACCTCGTAGGTAAGTTGGCCGACACGTCGTAGAATCTGGTAGGGTACGAAATACCGTCGCAGAAGCTTCTCACTCAGTCCGCGTCGACGGATGGGAGTCCAAACCCACACACGATCCCCAGGGTGGTACTCGGCGTTTCGGCGTCGGAGGTTGTAGCGCCCGGCATCCACCAGCTGCAGGTCCGTTGTACGAACTCGAGTCAGCTGGCGGGCCTCCTCCGCACGCCGAAGGTATCCTTGGACGTCGGCGTTGAGGTCGTCGTCTTCTACGTGCGGAAGCATGGCGTCGAGCATCGTAGTCGGCCGTCTTCCGTAGACAAGCTCGAACGGTGTCATCTGCGTAGTTCCCTGGATAGCCGTGTTGTACGCAAAGGTGACAACGGTAGCACTTCTTCCCAAGTCCTATGTTCAAGGTCGACGTACATTGACAGCATAGCCGCGATTGCCTTGTTCAGGCGTTCCGTTAGTCAGTTCATTTGGGAGTGGTACGCCGTCGTTCTTCGGTGATCCGTGTTGCTGTAGCGTAATATTCCTTCCATCAGCTCCGCAGTAAAGGCCGTTCCACGGTCCGTGATTAGGACTTCCGGGGCTCCATGTCGCAGCACAACTTGGCTTATGAAGAACTTTGCGACTTCCTGTGCAGTGCCACTCGGAAGAGCGGCGGTCTCTGCGTAGCGCGTCATGTAGTCTGTCGCTACAACAATCCACTTGTTCTCGGATCGGGGTGTAGGGAACGGACCCAGAAGGTCCATTCCAATCCGTTAGAAGGGCCTAGATGGGACGCCGATCGGCTGCAGAAGTCCGGAGGGTCGCGTCCATGGCGTTTTTCGTCGCTGGCAGTCACGGCAGCTCCGGACGTAGTGGGTGACGTCGGATGCACGGCGGGGCCAGTAGTACTTCATCTTGATTTTCCCAATTGTGCGAGCTGTGCCGAGATGTCCGGAAGACGGGTCGTCGTGGCACGCTTCCAAAATTTCGTCACGAAGATCTGCCGGGATGACAAGAAGATAATTCGCTCTCGTTCCGGGACTGCAATTCTTCTTCACGAGGACGGAGTTTTTCAGGCTGAATGCAGGTAAGTTTCGTTTGAAGGCCCTGGGCACGGCGACATTTCGTCCTTCGTGGTAGTCGATCATGACGCGCAAGTTGGGGTCGGCACGCTGCTGGGCGGCTAGGTCGCTCTCCGTCACGATCCCGAAGAACGCGCTGTCTTCATCAGAGTCTTGTGGTGGCGAGTCGACGGGGGCGCGGGACAGGCAGTCGGCGTCGAAGTGCTTCCTGCCGGATTTGTAGACGATTGGAACGTCGAACTCTTGCAGGCGCAAGCTCCACCTACCAAGACGGCCAGAGGGGTCCTTCAAATTGACGAGTCAACACAGCGCATGGTGGTCTGTCACAACCTTGAATGGACTTCCATACACGTATGGGCGAAATTTTGAAATGGCCCATATAATTGCGACGCACTCTTGCTCAGAGGCTGAGTAGTTTCTTTCTTCCTTGGACAGACCACGGTTGGCATAGGCGATTACTTTCTCGTACCCGTTTTGCTTTTGTACGAGGACGGCACCCAAGCCTATATCACTGGCGTCCGTGTGCATTTCCGTTTCGGCGTTTTCGTCGAAATGCGCGAGCACAGGCGGGCTTTGCAGGCATCGTTGGAGCTCGCGGAAGGCTGTTTCTTGGGCATTTTCCCAGCTGAAGGGGGTGCTATCTTTCGTCAAGCGGGTGAGTGGCTCTGCAATGCGGGAGAAGTTTGCGACGAAGCGCCTGTAGTATGCGCATAATCCGAGAAATCTCCGGACGCCCTTCTTATCTTTCGGTCTTGGGAAGTTCTCTATGGCGAAGTTTTCGCCGGATCAGGTAGGACTCCCGCGGCGTTGACGACGTGGCCCAAGAACTTCAGCTCCTCATACGCAAAACGACACTTTTCAGGCTTCAGCGTTCACCCTGATGTACGAATGGCCTGGAGTACAGACTGCAACCTTGCAAGGTGTTCGTCGAAATTCCGGGAGAATACCACAACATCGTAGAGGTATACGAGGCAGGTGTGCCACTTCAAGCCAACTAGCACCATGTCCATGACTAGTTGAAACGTTGCTGGCGCCGTGCACAACCCGAACGGCATCACCTTGAACTCGTATAGGCCGTCCGGGGTTATAAATGAAGTCTTCTCTCGGTCTCTCTCGCCCACTTCAATTTGCCAGTAGCCGGTCTTCAGATCTATCGATGAGAAGTACTTCGCGTGGCAGAGGTGGTCGAGAGCATCGTCGATTCGGGGGAGGGGGTACACGTCCTTTTTGGTGGTTTTGTTCCGTCGCCGGTAGTCACGCAAAACCTTAATGTGCTGTCTTTTTTCTTCACAAGTATGACCGGCGCAGCCCAGGGGCTTTTCGATGGCTGTATAATGCGTCTCTGAGCATGTCGTCGACTTGAGTCTGGATGGCTTCCCTCTCGTGGGAAGAGGCTGTGTACGGTCACTGTCGGGTAGGTCGGGCTCCATCTTCGGTTATTATTCGGTGCTTCGCTAGAGGTGTCTGACGTAGTTTTGAGTTCGACGAAAAATACTCTCTGTAGCGATGCAGCAAATCCAATAATTTCTTCCGTTCTTCTTGCGGTAACGCAGGATTCACGTCGAAGCGATTCGGAAGCTTGAAGGTATCTTCGGGTGCGCGTTCAAAGTCGGCAACCGCGATCCCTTCGCTTGCTTCGTGCGTTTCTTCGAGGAACGCAATTGCAGCGCCCCTGTTTAAATGCTGGTATTCCTCGCTGAAATTAGTGACCAAAACTTGGGATTAGCGTTGCGTAAACCGCGCAATGCCTCTTGCAACGGAGACACCACGGTCGAGGAGCAACCTTTGGTTACTCAGATAGCGTCGACGTCAGGAACAGCATCTTCACATTACACGGTGATCATCAAGCTTGCGCGGGGTGGCAGTGTGACATGATCATCGGCGATCCTTAAAGCAGCACGGTGTTCGGGGTGCGGTTCCGGCGTCATGGAGTGATCGGAGGAAAAAGTTATGGACTTGGTCTGTAGATCAAGTATTGCACCGTTGTCCGTCAAAAAAATTCCCCCGCACCTCCCCGAAGGGAATCGTGCAGAAATGCGAATGCGTTGGGTGCACCGATGAGTGTGTTGCGAGTAATGGCGTAATTAATGACGAGAGTGTGAACGTAATCATTTATTCATCAGCACCTGTTTGTGTTATCGTTGTACCTGACGGCCACAATCACTGCCTTGTGATCGCTAAAGTGCACGGTCAAAGGGTCTTTGAGAAGCATACGCGCGTCACAGTTTCGCGTAAAGACCAGATCAATGCAACTCCCGTGAATGGTAGTGGGGCACGTGTCGAAGCCGGCAGAGAGACAATGCATAGAGTGCCTGGTCTGCATGTACTCGACCAGCCACTCGCCACTCTTCTTGCGCACGTCAACGTTGAAGTCGCCAACTAAGACTATGGGGTCAGAGGGTTTGGAGCGCACGCGCACACTTTCCATAGCCGCGTCCAGCTGCGCGGCAACGGCGTCTCGAGCGAGGTTGGGCGCGAGGTACACGGTCACCACAAAGACTCCGTCTCCGGTGTAGGCAAGGGTGTACAAGTCCTTGTACGGAGACGTGTCTCGAACGGGAGACGTGGCAACGGCATGCGATATCAAGTTCCCATACACGTTAGACACGAGACTAACACCGCAGTACTCGCCGTCCTTGCCGCTTCGAGCAAACTAGTACAGCTCGCTTCAAGCGCATGCGTTCGGCATTGAGCGCGGAGAGATAACACCTGCGGGCGCACGCCGACGGAGCACGACAACCCCCGACTAAGAAATGCATTCGCATTTACGACGACGACGACGACGAAGGTAGAACTACGAGGCGCGCGCTCACGTGCGCTCGCGCTGGAGGAATGCAGGCGCACGCCGCTCGATGGACGCAAGACAACCCCCGACTAATAAATGCATTCGCATTTAAAAGTCCATTCCAAGAATTACGTCGCGGGAGCAGTTCGGCAAAAGGACGAACGCCGCAGGGTACGTTGTGCCGTCTATGGTGACACGCGATGTGCACGTTCCACTTGGCGTCACGAGATGGCCTCCTGCTGTGCGAATGTGCGGACCGTCCGATCTGGTCATAACTTTCTTCAGCTTAGACGCAAAAGGTCCGCTCATGACTGAGTAGTCGGCTCCCGTGTCAATGAGGGCGACTACTTCGAAGCCGTCGATGGACAGTTGAACGACGGACGCTGCCTTCTTCGAGTTCCGGGTGCATCGTGGCGTCGTATCGCGGCTTCTGCGTGTTCACGGTCGGGCACTGTGCGTCGTGATCTTCGTCGAATTCTCATCGGCAGATTCGGACATGTCGGGTACACGTCGCGCCGTTTTGCTGTCTTCGTGGTCGGGAGTCATGTCAGGGTTAGATTGGGTCGTCGGGGTCGGAGCATGTCGTGAATCATGGTCTTCAGCGAGGCGCTGCGTCGTTGGAGGGTTTTCGTTTTTCCGCCGTTGTGCAACTTTACCTCCCGAAGTTGCTGCTTTTAGTTTTCCCCGCATGGGCTGGGTGACCTTGCACGTGAGAAGTCAGCAGTGCTGCGGCGGTTCGGTGACTGATACGGGTAGGGCGACGGTGAACGGTTGAAGCGGGCTGGTCCTCGGTTGGTGTTGGAGAGGTATTCTTCGATCTCAGCAGGGCGCTGGCCGTATCGGGGGCGTGGGGCGTCGACGGAGAACACTCGCAAACCGAGCCTGTTGTAGGGACACCGACAGTAGATGTGGTTGGCCTCTGCACAGCGGGCGATTATCGGGCGTTCGTCACACGTCGGTCTTCCTTGGCGTCTGGTATTGGTCTACAGGGCGTCGGGTGGGCGTCATTGGACGGCGGTATGGCTCGGCCTCTTGACGACGGGTTGGAGCAGGGTGGGGTTGACGAAGAACTGCGGAGTAGGTCATTGCTTGGGGCTGACGGGGTGCTTCTGAAGGCGTAGAAGTCCCCAGCGCCTGTTGAACATCTTCTCGGATGACGTCAGTCAGGGAAGCCATTTGAGGTTGCGGCGTCGTTGGAAAAAGCTTCTTAAGCTCCTCCTTGACCACTGCCCGGATGGTCTCGCGCATTGTATCGGACCTTACAGTTGCGGCACCGATGGTCTCTAAGAACAGTGCGTTGACAGGGCGGTCGTACTGCCTCGTTCGAATTTCTAGCGTCTTCTCCATCGCGGCCGCCTCAGACGCGAATTCCGCCACCGTCTTCGGCGGGTTACGGACTAGACAAGCAAAAAGCTCTTGCTTCACTCCTCGCATTAGAAACCGGAGCTTCTTTTCTTCGGTCATTTCGGGGTCCGCACGGTGAAAAAGTCGCTTCATTTCCTCAACGAAGATCACGACCCCTTCGTTGGGGTGCTGCGTTCTGGTTCCAAGCAAAAGCGCAGCTCGCTCTTTTCTCACCACGGCAGTGAAGGTGTTAAGGAACTCCCTTTTGAATTCAGTCCAGTCGGTCAAAGAGCTCTCATGGTTCTCGAACCAAGTTCGAGCAGCATCTTCTAAGTAAAAGAAGACATGCCGGAAAGTTTCTTCGTCGTCCAACCTGTTGAAGATGTGGATGCGCTCCATCTTCTGCAACCATTCTTCGGGGTCTTCGGCGGCGGCTCCCCGGAACGATGGCGGTTCTCGGGGCTGCTGCAGGACGATTGGCGACGTTGTTTCTTGCACCAGGGTGTTGGTTGCTGCGTTCCTTCTCTTGGGCCCTTTTGGCAGAAGACCTAACTCGGGTAGCAATCCTTGCAGTCGGCGGATTTCTCTGGTTGGAGTGGCTTGGCGGCTTCCAGATGTCGTAGAGAACATAAAGTCTTAGTACCCCGCACCTCCACCAGATGTCACGAAGCCAAGGACGACGCAGTTGTCTTGAAGGAGAAACAAGTTTATTGGAGCGAACTTGTGCTCCCCTAACAACTCAAAAGAATACAGAGGCGGCGAAGCAGCGGTCAACAAAGTGACTTGCACAGGCGAGTTTGTCGAATCGAATGCCGCAGCGTCTGCTCTGCAGGCTTTTATCTTTCGGCGCAAGTGTTTCTGGAACCGTCGATTCACACCCAGAACATTGTAGATCACATAAGAGTTGTGGGCTAGTGATGTTAGGGCGAAGCAGTGTGCTTATCTGAGTGTGATAGCCCGTGCGGCATAAAAGTAATAGATGTAAGACGAGCTTCGTTTGGAACGCAGATAACACAGCCGGGCGTGGCCCGGCAGTAAAAACAAACGATAAATAAAAAAAACCCATACATAGTTCGCGGCAATATGCCTTGAATTGATAGCCATAGAAAAAGGTCTCAGGTTAGGTCGTGCAATATCATTCGTTGATGATCGATGCACACTAAGAACAAAATCTCGAAGAGGCGAACGTCAAAAAACATTTGTAGATCAAGCGACACAATCTGTCCTGAGGGAAAAAATATGTCGTATTTAGATATGTAGCTAACTTCCCCTTATTCTGCATACACCAGCGCTGATTTGTGTCTTGAGTAAGAACGCGTTCACGTATATTTCTGTTCATTATCTTGGCAGGGATAATGGAAGCACAGAGTAAACCAATTAGAGGCCTGTTTGTTTGCTAACATACCGGTTTCAAATAATGCAATGAGTTTTATATGAGCCAATGATAGTAAAGCTCCAGTGAAATGTAATTTTTCTTACATCAGGGGTGAATTCCAGCCTGTTTCACGTTGAAGCCTTCTTCAACTTTGCTCTAAGTATGATGCCTCCGTTGTTTCATGAGCAAGCGCAATACAGCAGCGCAACCAGTGTTCCTTACTTCGAATAAACCTGCCTTTAACAGGCTTTCCGCGACGTGCAGGAGTGGTTCTCCTATTGCATTTTTATGGCTAGCTTAGGTAACATTAGCAACGAACAGTAAACAGAAGAGCTCGCCTTCTAAACAATCTTGCAAGACTTCTTTGTAAGGGCTAAAACAGTCGGCACTAAACGCAAATGTTAGGCCTCGGGGCCTTGCATAATATTATTACCTGAAGGTTGCGCGTGTGTGTCTGCGATGCAGCTTTTAATTACAATAAATATAGCCACACACGACAAGGGAACCCATTAATAAATTATAAACATTTTCACGAGTAAACATTTGTGACCTTCAGTGATCAGTTTTTACCCTAGCCTTTTGGGTTTCAGACTTACACCGCATGCATAAAGTCTGCAAAACTAATGTCTCGGTATAAAATGCATGACTGTTCAGTTGTGTCTTCCTCGAATCATGTAATGAAATGCAGTATTGCTGACAAATTTTCAGAAAGTTGTGGGGAATGTGAAAGCCCAAAGAAAAGATCTAAAGATCTTGTTGTTTATAGCGGAACAAAAAATAAAAAAATTACACCATCTCCCCGAAGGGAATATGTGGTTATGCAAAGCAGAATTGTTGGCGTCCATTCAGCTCATAGGACGGTGCAGCGTGTCTCAACCGAAGCAGCAACTGAGGAAGCGGCGCGCGGACCGGGTTTATTATTTTGAGCAGATGGAGTGGAGAGGAGATGACAAAGGAGACGCGCCTGCGCGCTTATCGCGCAGCTGGCGTGTTGCCGTTATGTTGAGTGATCTGGTGTTTAGTACCGCCAGAGGGAATTCCGTGTCCGGGTTCACACCGGTGGAAAAGGCATGCAAGTACTGTTGTGTTACGGTTAGTAGGCGGTGGTGCTAGAGGCACCGAAACTCGTCCGTCATGTTCTTGTCGATGTTGTCGTCTCTGTGGTAGAATCGGTAGCCTCCGTCAGCGTTGGTGCGGTAAAGGTTGTTGACGTTGGTGCACCGGCTGAGAGCTACATGCACGCCCTCGTCTTCGCAGCTTTGTCTTCTTCTCCTTCTTCTTCAGCGGTTCCCCTACGGGAAGACGACGACGGTGGTTGAACGCGAAGCTCTCTCGTGATGGATTCTTTGGTTGGCCAATCCCTAGGGGCATCCTGCCAAAATCATCATCAGAAGCGCTGCGGACGGGGCACGGACGCGGGACATCCCCCCGAGCAAGAGACGCTAACATCCTCCTTTAAAGTTTTCAGTTCGTCGTTTCTATTGACGTTCAGCTTCGCGTGCCTTCTCTGTATCACTAGCTTCTTGACGTAGTTTGAATGAGTCAAGGACATAAGGCGCGTTCTTAGCACTTGCTCCTGTCCCGGTTTTGTAGCGCAGTGGGAAGAGTGCCGCGTACCTCCCGTTGCGAACAGACAGTCGTGGGATCGAAACCAGGCGCCGCTATTTCCTTTTTTTAAAGTGTAAGGGGAGGGGTGCGGACAACGGACGGACGCCGGACATAGCCCCGAGCAAGAGATGCTTTGCACCTAATAACACGCGCGGTGGACCAATACAGCGTGCGAAAAGTAAAAACGCTACCAAATTTAGTTGAATTGAACAACCTTCATTTAATCTGAATGGCAGGAGCGCGAATAATATAGCGCGAGCATGTCATCGGAAGAATGGGAAGGCAGGTTCTACACTGGAAGCGAAGCAAGCCGATACGCGGCGAATTTTTGTCTTCCACAGACTTGAAACCTCTCCACCAGTAAAATTATGGCTACACCTGTCATCCATCTTCCGTCCTCCAGATCAAATTCCCGATGCAACAACGCTTTTACCCCGAAGCTGTGTATGGTTAGAATCCCAGGGTCTTGCTCCGGTGGCAAAGATTTACTCAGCGGCATGTGTTCAGCGCAAGCAAAATTGATTAAAAAAATTGCCTGGTGATTACGATACTCCCAAATGCGATATTGGAGCGCAGCAGCAGTGCGCTGAGGTAGCACTCACTCGTGGGTTCTCTGGACGGTGAGCCTTCGCGGCGGCGGCACGTAGTGCGTGTCAGAAAAGTACCGCGACCCGCGAACGCACATCATAGTTACGCGCACGTTTTCTCCAAGCGTCGCGCCGTCGAGCGCCTTGTGCGGGCACAGCATACTGCCCCTTCTCCTCCCCCACCGCACGCTGGCGGAGAGTGCTGGCTCGTTCCGCCCCAGCGAACCGCCCCCTCCTCCCAATTTCGCGACACTTTCCTCCTTCTTTCTTTTATCGCTGGCTTTCTCTTTCACTCGTTGGTCTTCCCATTTTTCTTCGTTCACGAGTACGGCGACGCGGCTCAGCCCACAGACGACCGCCAAAGGCTGCACCCTTAATTGAAAATACGGGCCTACCTATATGAATAAGTCGGCTTATGTGCCCCCCTGAGATGATGTATTTCTAGCAATGTATTTATTTATGTTCAGAGGTGAATCCTACTTCAGGCGGATTATTGTAAGCGTGGTCTTTGTTTTCTGGCTTTCCCACATTGCAAGACGCTCAGTTAAGCATGGCCATCTACAGAGGGAGGGAGTATGGTTACAGCCCCACTTTATACTACCCTCTAGCGCCGACACCTCTGCGCCTAGTAGTGTACACGCCTCCAGCTGCAGGATCGCTGCGCCGCCTGCCGCCAATTCTCCGTGGCGTTTACGGGATGAGCGCCGTGTGGCTGATCAGGGCACATGCAGTGTTTTGGTTCTCATTCGCCTCTTTTCGCCCTTCCGCGCCCTCAAAAACTTGTTATGGGGACGTCTGTAAGTAAATGATACGTTTAGAGTACTTCAAAAACATCTGTGTCTTGGCAGGGTGCTCGAACGCCAACAAGAGCTATCCGGAGACGCGGTTGTGTGCACTTCTTGCCCGCTCTTAAGGGCATCGGCGACTGGAGCAGCATACCACCACTGTCACCTCCGAATACGTCAGCACAAGCAAATTCTATTGTCGCTCCGTTTATACCTGACACTGACACAGTGAGAGGGATGTTTCGATTTGCAGCGCGTACAACGAATGCGGTTTTCTTTCGAATATATCACCGAAGGATATTTTTGTACCATTCGGGGATGTAATTACCCGATACATGACAATAGCTTGTTCGGTTTATGGGAATATAAGCCAGGCGAATATGTTAAGTGTATTCCAAGGCCACGAAGGCGCGTTGGTATCCCCAGGACATCGCCCAAACCTCACGCCCGATATTCTTTGTTGGACGCATGGTCCTCTTTACAAGCAGCTGCTGGGCTTTATTGCTGAGACTCGGCTCTACAGCATTCTGTAGTGCATGAAGCCGATTCCTCCCGGCACTTTTAATTTTTTATCTTTCCATTCCTTTGACGCCCTGTAGCAAAATAGCGCAATAAAAAAATCATCCAGCCCACCGTCTAATGACGAGCATGGTTGTACACGAAGCTTTCTTCGTGCGAAACAAAATGGGGAAGGGTCAAAGTCAAAGACGCTGCGACCAAAAGACCAAAGTCGTGCTGGCCAAATTCGAAGCAACTAGCCAAACTTTAAACCTAGACGGCAACCAAGGAAACCCTCACGAGAACGCTTTGCGATAAACCATCGTCGTCGTTAGACGAAGGAGTGCATGGCTTTTCAAGCGTAGGTGGCTGCCTGTTGTAAAACGCGACCGCAGCATTAAGTTATGAAACTGAGGGCAGGTTTTTGGTACCCTCCTGTATCTCATCTTTCAGCCTCGTAGTAATTGTGTTCTAAAAACCATCACCAAAGTACCTAGAAACCATTGCAAGTCCTATTACAGGCATAAATCAATCTTTTTCCACGACAAGCAATCACGTTTTACTGTCATGCGATGTTTATTCTGTAAACGATTCCCGACGGCAGTAGTACGCGTATTTCTGTGAAATTAAACACACTTCTACCATAATTAATGGAGTTACGTAGCGTCGTTTCTCAGAAGTTTTGTTTTGGGGTAAATCTTAGAAGGCGCCCTCGAACTTTGTCTTCCAATTATGCACGACGCCGTTTCGTCATGCACTGGAAAAGGCCAGCACCGCAGCATTCTTCGATTAGCTGCACACCGGCTCTGCACGTGCATTTAGCTGCAGCATATTCGTTCCAACAATCTTCCCGAAGGCATGAAAAATTTCCACGAAAAAACGGACTTCCACTTCCAGCTTGACTTCCCGCTTGGCACATTGAACGTCGTCTGTTTTTCAAATTACTAAGTATGGGCGTAAATCATACATATGGCATGCCTCCTAAAGGTCGCCTTTACTTTCAAGATTTGCCGATCTTAAAAAGTTCTCGCGTTCTCTACGCTTTGCAGGCCGCACCGCAGCAGAACGACAGGAAACCATGCACAACTACGCTGCGCTGACCGCCGCCGGCATTTTGAAGTTGAGGCTCTCCCTCACACCAAATCCCAAAGCCTCCGTCAACATCGCTTCCCCGTCGTCCAGCAGCGGTCGTACCTCTGTGCAGTGTATGAAAATTTGCGCTCGCGCCCTTTCAGATGCTGCGGATCCTGCCTCAGATGCTGCCTTTTCAGATGCTGTGGGGCCCTCTCCTGTCGCCTTTCGGTATCAGCGCCAGGCTTATAAAAATGGCCGCGTATCCGTTCCCTTTGTTGTAAATGGTGACAAAGAATGTATCAACTGGCGCCCTGCCAAGTAAATGCTTCCATTCTCTTTCCCGCTCACTTCTCATACAGTTCCTCTCCCGTCTCGTTCCTCCCAAGGCAACACGCTAGATGTTTGCTCAAGTCAATTTAAATTTGCCGCGTTCCCCTCCTCCAGGCCGGTTGCCTCGATGCCAGCGCTGCCGTACGGCGGAGACGGGCGTCAGTCAAGGAACCGTACTCCAAGGTTTATAGAACCACGTTTCCCTACTCCACAAGCGTTCCAAGCGGAACGTGGAACCTATCTAGGGGAACCTTTCGTTACTGTGGCCGTTTGATTTCTTAAATGCAGCGAGAGCGACCAACAGCAGGCGGCGGTTTTCGGCCGTTGATGTATTATTTCATTTGATGTCGCAAAAACCAAGCATACATGATTTTTTGAAATAAAGACACTTCAAATACCACTTATGCATTGATTTCTGTCTTGTATCTGCGTAATCTCTTGTTCTTGTTTAACAATGCTGACAAGTATGAACATTGATACCGGACTTAAACGTTTAGATTTGGCAGTGGACATATACGATTTTTGCGTAGCTTTCGTTTCTGCTTGGCCGGCTGGCTGAATCGAGTCACAGAGAGACACAGAGAAATGCAAACAGACAGACGAAAATTTGTGCGCGTAAGTAGCCCAAGGAAGAGTATCGTCTTTAATAGAACTAGTCATAACAGTGCGCCACAGCCCCTCTTGGGAGGCTCTGAACTTATCGACGTCTGTCGCGTTGAGTGGAACTGCTTTAATGTTTCGTCTTATTTTCAAATTGTGCTTGTCCTGCATGGATTTACTCTCTAACCCATTTCGCTAATATGTTATCCGTACGAATTGTCTGAAGTTTATTTCCATTTCCTCGTCGGGTTCACCCAAAGTTCTTTTTATTGCACCTAGTGGAAACCGAAGTTTTAACACGGGAGTATCACTCACACATGGCTAGAGTTAGCTGGTGAAAAGACGACGACCTCAGATGACTATGGCCACAGCTGGTCATCAAAATTACAATTGGCTGCATCTGGACAGGAACGTCTTCTTGTGTGATCTTCGTGATGTCCTGTTCCCTACGCTGTTTGCGACTCAGTTATGTACGAACTGAACCGCCTTCAAACCGTGTTGCAGTCAACCTCTTCAATATTCTCAATTTGCTAAAAATGGAAGTAGAAGCAACCTTACATCCGCACTGGATATGGTATTGCCCGAAGTTAGCCCTAACGCCGAGCAATACCTTAAGGCCTCTCAAGTGATAGCGTGGCTGTACCAGAAGAGCAAGAAAACAAATAAAAGAAACTCAGCCGAGGAATGAGCGCTACAGGGCCGCTCAGTTGCCGTTCAAGATCAAAGAGGACGCCTCCCTTAGAGCCCTCCAGGGAAAGTCCGTGTGGACATATCAAACGCAAAAGACTTGACCCCCACCCCCCGCGCCCCACCCCACTCGAGCACATGCAGAGCCAGCCATTGATCGCGTAGACAGCGATCATGTCGAGGTATTACGTGGCCGGCACAACGGAGATGCCGTAGCGCAAATAAATAAGGGGAGACAGGGAATGATGGGCTAGACACCTGACAAGTATGATGTAGTAGCGACGGTCACATAGCAGAATTACTTGCGCACAGCGGATTGGCCACAGTGGAATTTGTTAGAGCATAAGAAAGCACTATTTATCAGCACTTGCAAAACTAAAGCAAATGTGCATGGCACCTTTTGTGAGTGTTACGATATAACTGACGGCAGGCTGCGGATATTATTGAAGAAGGAGATTCCCTTAAATCCAATACCGGTTCCCGAATGCTTCTTTTTATTTCCGTCGTGTGCTCTACCGTGGGGCAAATGTGCTGACAACTATCGACGAGGGCGAACAACCAAGCTATCGAAGCTTCTCACTGCCCACCAGCAGGGGAAGATTGTTACTCTGAATTATAAGTGTTGCATTATGAACACAGGCGGCTAGATGTCTAGTACGGCCGCAGGTGTACTAGAGGGATAATTATTTTTCAGTTTTTGCGTATTTCATTAGAAGGCGCCAACACACGGCCATCTCACACACAACCTGCGATGTTTTTTTTTATATCTGAAAAAAAAACACAAATGTCCGGTCAATGTATGTCTAGTGCCCGTCTTCTCTATTTGTCGATTTATGTTCGCGTTCCTTTTGGCTGCTGTGGTGTCCACGTTTTGTTATTTATAACTCGACAAACTTCTGGTAGGGTAGCGTTCATGTTCCGTATATGGTTTGGGTTCAGTGCATGTTTGTTCTGCGCAAGCAAAAAAAGCCTTGTCTCATATTTAACTTTACCGCGAATGCTCAGGAGAAAACGGTGAAAAGTATTGTTTTATCAAAACATTTTCAGAAACATATAAATGAGGTCGTTCGAGTTTTATTAGCTTGTCAAGATTTGTTCACAGTGAGGTTCGTAAGGCTACAGCATTCCCTTTTGGTGTTAATACTTCATCGTCTATGCGGGCATAGTTTGTTAAAACAACTGTAAATCGGCTTTCATAAAAACCTTCCCAACCAAAAAATATAATGCAATTCACAGCTAAGACTACCATATTATTGCGGGTGTCATTTACGCTTAGTAATTGGGTAGTTCCCCGTGAAGTTGCAAACGTTGTGTAAGTACCCCCATCTGCTGCAGACAGATGAGATTCTACGGGAGAGAAACAATCAGCCTCTCATTTGCAAGCTATGCTAAACTCTTGTGATTCCAAGTACCATTAGGTAATTATAAAGCCGCAGTAACAAGCATAGCCAGATTACGCGAAAAATAAATACGTGCGCATTATGTAACCTTGTGTGTATGTGTATGTTATACGATTCGTTGGTCATCCACCTCCGCAGAGTGAAATGTTTTCTGATTGTTCACATGTCACAGTAATAGAAAGTATAACATTGGAAGGAACTAAAGGCCAGAATATTTGTTCCAGTCGAGCAGGTTTTTCGTAGAACATAAGAGAAACCCGCCACGATAGATTTTGTTTCTTAGCTGAAGTATGAAGGTATTCAGACCTCAGAGCTGGTTATTAGTTGAAGGAATGGGTAACACAATCTAAGGGCATAATTTCACTACGGGAACAAGAAAACTGGAAACTAACAACAAGGTTCAAAGAGGGCACATTGCTGTAACCAAGCGCAGTAAACTTTGTAAAACAGTAAATGAGTGAAATATACTCTCCTTCAGCCGTAACAATGACACGCGATGAGCTTATTAAGTGATATAACGAATACGTACGTTCTTTTTTATGACCCTGGCTCACAAAAACACAAAACCATTGGAAAATCCGCAATTCACTTGTCGTTTAACTTCCGGAGCCCATCACAGCCCCTTGTCCTTTTATTAAATGTCAGTGAACAACAAAAAAAGCCAAGCAGCACGTATTGTGATTCCGGTGTTGTGATTGGCTTAAGTGTTACGATGCGAAGCGAGGGGCCACAAATATAAGATCGGCAAGAAGAGCCTCCTAAATTGGCAGTTTTCTTGGATCCTCTGTGTAATGTACATTTGACAGAAAGAAAACTTCGAGCGCAGTTACGATGGGCTTTCTAAAGCCGACGTTGATTATTTGTGCGTTTTCATTGTCGCTTTTAAATACATTGGAAGCAACTCTTGAAGAGACACAATCAGAAGAAACAGTGCAAGACGAAGAAGAACAAAAGCAAGAAGAAGCCCAAGGGGTCGAAAGTTCAACGCAACCAAGTATTCCAGTAACAACAGAAGCGCCCATTGGAGATTGCTACGATTACATCGTAGGTAAGCGTTGCGTTATGCCATATCTTCATGTTTTTCAAGCAAGTGAAACCACTTTTCTGAGATGACTTTGCGCGCGCTTGTAATACCCACAGAAAAACGGTGTCAGTTGAAAGTGAGGTGTTTTTTCGAAAAGAAGCTGAGCAGCACATCATTGCGAACAAGCTGTGTTGCCCAAAATGGCTGTGTTGCTCTTTTGCAGAGGGGGCGTCGCTTAATAAACGCAGCGGGAAAGGGTTATGTAACACCCATAACAATGCCTAAACCACATATGTGTTGCGTAAAGTGCAGTGAAAAGGTTAGCAGAAAAAAAAAAAACCGTCATAGCTTGTATTTTAGTGATACATGCGCTCCCTTGCTCGCTGGACTAGGTTGACCATAGGAGAAGGAGAGGACGTACTCACTGGCAAAATGTTATACGGTGACTCGGTTACACGAGAGGAACATTTCGTTCCACCTAGTTCAGCCATACCGGCATCTCGCCATGCATTGGGTCAGCCGCCAGAGAGGCTTTTGGGAACCGTAACTGAGTTTGGAAGTGAATAGGGGGTGATGGGTCGAAATTATAAGTTTTGTTTATACAAAGTGTCCGTTTCAAAGTCCGTTTCATTTCGAGCGAAAGCTTGACTGGATGAAAGTTTGCGATCAGGTGTATAGCTGTACAAGCAAGAACCCGAAAAGGAACACTACGTCACAATTGAAATGGACGCGAAATAGAGATTGTTGAAATAGAAAAAAACTCAGGAGTAGGAGTTCCGCTTCTGGAATTTATGCTACGTGGCGGGTAATTTTCGCGATTGCGGTGCAAACGGTATTGAAGGAGTGCTGACACTACATTTTTCACTTTCGGTTTTAATGCTGTAAAGAATACCTATTGGCCCAGTGATTACGAAACTTGAACCAAAAACGGCCAGCGGCCAGTATAGAATTAATTCTAACGCAAATGTTCCAATCAGTTTAAAATTCGCTCATCGCGTGCTAAATGGCCATTCAAATGCAGGCCCGCCTCCGTTACGTAATGGTTTTGGAGCCGCAAAGGACTGCTGGTACTTACGCCAATCAAGAACCCGTGACGTCAGGGACGTTTGTCGCATCGTCTGCTACGATTGCACATGGTCCGGACTCGCCCACGCAGTCCACATGTCGCCTGAATCGTCAAATTTGCTATCGACTTGAGCGATCTGGTCTTTCAATGCAGCGTCATGTTGGTGAACGGCCTCGAGGGCGGATGGGGCATCAGAGACTGCCTTCCGTTTAACGGGAGTAGGGGGAGGAGGGGAGGGGTCATCACGCGAGGGGGAAGCATGTGTTTTGAGCATGTGATTCTCCTGGAGGAGAGCTTCATTTTCTTTTTTGAGGGAGACTATTTCGGCTTTGATGGCCGCAAGCTCCTTGAGGACATCCGCGTATGCGACCGAGGGGGAAGAGGAGAATGGCCCGGAGCAGTGGGTGGACGGCGCTAAGCAGCTCACCTGGGGGGTCAAGAGATTGCTGGCTTAGTGGGTCGTCTCTGCTGCGCTCTGCAGGGGTGGGCAGGTTGCAGCCCCGGATTGGGATCGATGGGACAGGTCCGGTCCACGCCCGGTTTGTCTGGAGGAAGCGGGCCCGGGAGGGTGACGAAAGGGCGTAGAGCTAGGAAAAGGGGGTTGGGATTGAAGAAAAAGGGTGTAAACGCTTCCTAACACCCTTTATCTACTTATGTTACACTCTTTTGGGCTAAAAGGGTGTAAAAAAGTTTAGTGTGCTAGATATAAACAAAATAGTGCCAAGCGGCTAGAGGACAAAGCCCTTCGTGAACGCGAGGCGGAAACTTGGAGCCTCAGGCGTTCAATTGGATATTAACGCTAAGCATTGAGAAACACTGAGAAGTCTAAGTGTTCTCGGACTGTCCTTCGACTGTGAGTTTCTTGCGATGCATCACCCTTGCGGTCCCAGTCATTGATGACAACGTGCACACGTGGAGACGAAAAAAGGGCGTAGCTAACGTGTTCGTGTTAGAGACATTTGGCTTGGAATGTTACACCGATCAGGCTCAACCACCCCTGACCACTCAGCGGGTACGCGAAGCGATTTCTCATTAGCCAAGAAAGTATCTGCTGTTGCAAACATGTTGATAAGCGTGTATTATAGCGGCATCAAAGTCATTGTGCCGGTAGTTACTAATTGAGAATTAGTGATGCAACAAAGTCTTTACAAAATTTTTGACCACAATTCGCAGGCAATCTACTTTCGCAGGGCAGGATGACCTGTACATTTTTTTGGGTACACACCTCAAAAAAGTCATGACGAGAGTAGGTGCCTGTTGCATCGGCTCAGGTTCAGGAATGGGTAATTGATTTTAGCAAATTAGAAAGTCTTTACCTGATTTTAAAGAATCTTCAGTCTTAGTACATAAATACTGACATTGCCCATGATTCCATTAGTTAACATCGCTTAGTTAACTATAGGAGTGTAACTACCGTAACAAATTTAACTTTATGAACAAGATAAGTTATTTACTTGGAGGTACATCCGCATTCAATGGAGCTTGTTCGAACATCATTACCAGTAAAGAGCATTTTTTTTCTGTCCGCAAGTCGCAGAGATCACTAATGTCCAGAACTTTTCTTGTACCTCAATAAAGGAATGCGGCGGCTCTTCTTGTGACTATTTTAGGCGGATTTATTATCGGGAAATTTTTTACCGCCATGGGGTTCGAAAAGAAACCTGACGCAAATTAATTTTGTTATTTGTAATGAAAGCACCAGGGAATCAAAGGAAAGCTTTTATATTTGTAGATATTTTTTTCATTCCGCAAAGTAGCACTTCTTTGCAGAGCGCACAAACACATAATCACAGCTTTACGGAACGAGCGGCAAATATTGTGGGCAAAGACGTCGGATCAGTATTTTATTTTTTTAATATGAGAGAAATCACGCTTCTTATTACATGAAAATGGATAATTGTTACTTCCCACATTAAAATAGTGAGAAAAATTTTAAATTTCTTGCCCGTTAACTGTTAACTCAAGCATTTTGATGATGAAAGGTGATCCCCTTCTACCGCTTAGTTCCTGCCACATTTTATCTGCAACATTGTAAGCTTCACCTGGGTATTTGGCGCACCGAAGTGGAGGACTCCTCCAGATTAATTTCGACAACCCGCAGGTCTTTAACATGCGCCACAACATTGACACACGAGAATTTTAGCTTTTTACCTTTATCAGAAAGGCCGGGATCGAACACATCTCCTTAAGCTCTCCAGCAGAGCACCTTAGCCACTGCGCCACCGCAGCAGGTAATGGAAGCCTAGTTAAAAAAGTAATATTATGGGCATTTGTTTTCCAGGGTGATCATTCGCTTACTTACTCTAAGATCTTAATCCTTGCGTCCTTTAGCAACACCATGTTTTGCGTAAGACATAAAAAATATCAAACTAATTTTATGCGCATGTTATGATATTGTTCTAGGGTAGTTTATTGAAATTTTTAGACTTTAATTCAGTTGTGAGCAAAATTCATAACATGCAACATCATTCTACTTTACTTTTTTTGTAGTTGGTGCTGGGTCTGCCGGAAGCGTAGTCGCCAACAGGCTTGCCATAAAAGGAAACTACACAGTGCTTCTTCTGGAAAGTGGTGGTTATCCAACACCTAAACTCTACGTCCCCTTTTATGCTCCGTTTTCATCAAATGCCTCCAACAGCTGGCAGTACTACACAGTGCCACAAAAAAACTCCTGTTTATCCTTCAACGACAGTGTAAGTAATAACCCCTTATTTGCGGTATTCCTGTTTGAACATATTTGCATACTGTAATGTAAATATTTTTATACGTCACTAATTCGTGACCACTTTGCGTGCCTTGAACTTCGTACGAAGCAGTATTCCTGGACACTTTACCAGGAAGCGAACAGTAGATATTCCTCGGAGAACTTAATCCTACCTACGTGGCTTGAAGGCGAAAGTCGAAAGGCTTCTTCTAGCATTGTGGGCCTATTTACATGGTCCACCGCGCTCAGTCGACACAGAAACTCAGAGCACATCCCGAGTCAAAGCCCTTTCCATTCCGAGATGCGGCGTGAGTGATTCCGACAGCTTCCTGTCGCGGCTGGAATGGTTTAGAACCGGCGGCTACATGTTATTTATTACTGGGGGTGCCCGGGTAGTGCATGGGTTTACCGATATCCAAGTGATTACAACTGATCTTGAATCATTCGTCAGTGGTACCGATTAATTCAACGTTAAGTTGAAACACCTCGGTAATGCTGTGTCCATGACCAACGTATGATTTACCCTGACGCTGCCAGTTACCCAGCCAACCCCAACGCCAAATTGGCAGTGGACTCTGCACCTGCTGGCAATGCACACTCAACGTGCTCTGTACACACCGATTCAAGCAGGGCCCCGCACGGGGCACCTTGAGTATTCATGGTGACGGTGAACAGCGACACCGCGGACCCCGAGCTCCCAACATAAGCCGTGTCCAACCATGGCGACGTGTTTAAAGATGAAGGGTAGAGGCCGTAAACGGTGGCCGTCGGAGCCTTGGTCAAGCTCCAGCCGATGGGCTCCCTGCCTGTCTACCAGGCAGGGAGCTCCGGGACCTGTTTGACTACCAGGGTAAGGTCAAAGGAGAAAGTACCCCAGTCTCCTTGCTTTTATACTATGCTCTATGGTATTTACAACCTCCCCCCCCCCCCCCAAACGTGATCGGTTCCTGAAAAGGGGCCGCACCGAAGTATCTTTTCCTTCATTGCCATCTTTAACATTTCCTGAACCGGATAATTTTACATGCAGAGCATTTCAGTAACTCACGATGTCACCCGCGTTGACGTCCGTAGTACGCACCGCACCCCTCTCTACTATATTAAAAAAAAAATACTATCCGGCGCCCGGTTTCGATCCCTCGACTCTGCGCGCGGGACGCAATGTACATGGTGATCTACCGACTGCGCCACAAAGCCGACACAGACTGGTACGCTACGAACGCGCCTTATATAGCTGACTCATTCAAATTTTTACTGACGAGTGCTCTCTCGTCAGCAGTTGCCACAAGTGCAACAACATTAACGTAACGCAAACTACTTAACGTCGTGCGCCCCCGGAAATGCTCCCTCGACCCTTCGGGCGGGACGCAATGTACATGGTGCTCTACCGACTGCGCCACAAAGCCGACACAGACTGGGACGCTACGAACGCGCCTGATATCATTGACTCATTCAAATTACTGCTGACGAGCGCTCTCTCGTCAGCAGTTGCCACAAGTGCAACAACATTAACGTAACGCAAACTACTTAACGTCGTGCGCCCCCGGAAATGCTCTGCATTTGATCGTGCCCCTCGCGAGGGGGAGGCGTCTTCTCTCGGTCGCGGGACCCGTGGCGCCAACTGGCGGAGGCGCGGCACAACTCGTAGCACTTTCTTTGAAAAAGCGCCCCGAAAGCACTGCAAATATGAAATAGGAATGACGCGCTTTCGAGGCAATCCTCCGACGCGGCTGCTTTGTGTACAGACTCGGCGGCGAGCGTCCCGGGATTCTTTTTCTCGATTTGTTGTGATGGAATCGCTCAATACAACCCAACCTCTTGTATCGCAGTCGGTCTTCTTGATCGCAAAATATCTTGAAGCCATAATAGGAAAATCATATAGGCTCCGGACAGCGCCCAGAGGGCGACACGGAGCCCGCGACACCCAGCGCCCCCTTCGGCAGATATGCGCAACGCTGGGTCGGTCCCCGCAAGCCGGTACGCTGCTAGCTCGGGGGCGCTCTTCTTTTTGCAGCGCGGATTTAGCATATTAGTCGCCCCTTTCGTGCTTAAAAGGAAGTAAGAGATTGTAAAGTAATCCTGCCACATACTGCATGTGAATGGAGAAGGATTTATTCGGTTGAACTCGCGTATAGGAAGGCATATAAAGGCCGCATAGGAGTGATGCCCAGAAGAGAAACGCTTGTACAGCCTGCCTGCGGGGCAAACCTTTCTCAAGATCAGCATGTTTCGCTTCGAAAGTAAACGTAATTTATATTGTTTAATTCACAAAAGAGGAGGCTTTGTCTGCAAATATATCAGACGCTGCGCGATGTTTCCGCGCGGGGTATTCCATCCATGTGAGTGCACTTGCATGCGACTGCAGAACTATGGGAGTTACATATAGGTCTTCGATCCGAATGTGATGCTCCATACATGTAAAAGTATGAAATTCACGTTTTTTGGGGTATAGCGAAACTGCGGACGTTAATAAGTGCCCGCTTCGCCGAGAAACTTTTGGGCTTCCAGTTGTAGCCCAGTACGCTAGTTGCATACATGTAAACACGCCCACAAAAAAGAAACTCTTCACGAGAAGGCTATCACAAGAAATTCCTTTGGGCAGGGATGGGTAGGGGGAGGTGTAAGCAGAACATCTAATAGGCGTATCGGAATAAATTACGAAATATTCATGTTCGGGTATTTTTGCTCTCTCCACGCCAACGGGTTCGGCAGGACACCTCCGTTAGGAAGGAATAGTAGCGCTTATTTTCCGTCAACACGTTTACAACAAAAGTCACGGGAGAAAAATTTAGTTCCCTGAGTACACCCCTCACTGGTCCAGAGTGACCGCAATAACAATGGATTGGATAAATAAAGCTTGTCCTCCTCCACCTCCCCGAAGGCGAAATTTTTTTTTTCCTGTGTACATACTGTTCCAACTTTTATTTCGGCACGCCTTAGCTCTATTTTTCTTTGCTTTTCAGTGGCTTAGACAACAATTTCATCGTTTCTTTTGCACGAAGAGGCGGTGATTTTATGCTACCCAAAAGCTCGTAAAATATTTGGGAACATTAACGCCTATAAGTGTCCGCGCCCAATATGTGGTTATATGTATTTAATTCGGCGGTATAAGTACGTGGAATATTAGATGAAGCAGAGTAGAACCGCTGGGTGATAAAACTACAATGCTATAACTGTGCTTGGGGGTCCTCTTTGTCACCAAATTTAGAGCGCACTTATGTGTATTGACCGCCTGCTAACCAGCCTACTAACAAGCTGATCGTACTCCACGGCAGCATGTATTCCGCTCGCTTAATGTGGGCCTTTCAAGATTCAGTAACCATGCTCGGTATTTGCGAAAAAAAAAACACAGAGAAGAAGAATCCGCGGGAGAATGCAAAGCCTTGAACACATGCTTCCCAGTTGTGCTAGCCTGCGGCTCGGCAGCGAGACAACAGCATTTTATGAGTGCCCCGTTTTATTGGGAGGCTTCCCGCGACTATATAACATTTTGCACGACTTTGTTGCACTATGTAGTACATATACGCGCAAAACACGTTATAACAAACGTTTTTTTCAAAGCTGAAGGCGGTCGGCGCGGCGGGACCGCCCCAGAGTTGCGCGTGTCTGTCGCGGCTGGCGCTGCGCTGGCGCAGTAAACTTCGCTGTCCGGAGCCTATAAGTGCAAAAAACGAAGGTCTGGTGAACTACTAATTGAGGTAAATGACAAACAGCAGTCCACGAAGCTTCTAGCTCAGATTAGACTGGCTGATCTGGCCATCAGGGTCACACCCCATCGGAGCCACAACAGCTCGCAAGGTGTGATATCCGAGGCGGATCTCTTGAACGAAACGGATGCGGATCTCCTTGCCGGCTTGAAGGATCAGGGCGTCACTGCCGTGAGACGCATCACTATCCGCAGAGACGACAAGGAGATTCCCACGAAGCACATTATCTTGACGTTTGACCGCGCAGTTCTGCCATAACACATAAATGTAGGTTTTATCCGTTGCTCCATCCATCCCTACATCTCGAACCCGCGGCGCTGTTTTAAGTGCCAGCGGTTCGGGCACGGTACAAACTCTTGCCGTGGCCGAACGACGTGTGCAAAATGCGCGTCGCATGACCGTCCGAGCGACAACTGTCCATCCGGCACCCTCTCTTGTGTGAACTGCGGGGAGGGGGGGCGGAGGGGGGGCGCATGCAGCCTACTCCCGCAAGTGCGAAAAATTTCAAACTGAAAAAAATTGGCCGCGTATCTGCTCCTCTCGTCGCAAATGTCGTCAAAAGACGATTGTATTTATCGACTTTTGCCAAGTAAACGCCTCCCTTCGCTTTACCGCTCACCTCTCATGTTGTTCCTCTTGCGTCGCGCTCCTCCCAAGGTAAAGACGCCAAAGGTTTGCTTAAATCATTTTAAATTTCCCGCGTTCCGCTGCTCCAAACCGGGTGCCTCGATGCCAACGCTGCCGTACAGCGAAGACGCGCGTGAATCGAGGCGCCCTACTTCCACGTTTATAGAACCGCGTTTCCCTACTCCACTTGCGTTGCAAGCAGAACGTGGAACCTATCTAGTGGAATCTTTCGTAACTGTTGCCGGTTGATTTCTTAAAATGGCGCCAGAAGCTATAGTGGCGCGGGCGACAGCAGGCGACGGCGGGGTGAATTTTTTGTTCTGCAGTTGATGAAGCATTTAATTTCGCAAAAGTCAAGCATGTATGATTTTTTATAAACGAACACTGCAAATATCACTTCTGTACTAATTTCTTGTCTTATATTTGCGTAATGTCTTGTTTTTGTTAAACAATGTTGACAAGTATGAACATTACACCGGACTTAGACGGGCACATTTAGCTATGACTATATAAGACTATTGCGCAGGCATTGTTTTACTTTGGCAGGGTGGCTGAATCGAGTCACAGACAGACAGACGGACAGACAGACATACAGACAGACCAAAATTTCTGGGTTTAAGGAGCCCAAGAAAGACAATCGTCTTTAAAAAAGATAATCAACATCAAGGTAACTGAGAACATCACCTTCCCAGAGGCGCGGAAGAGGTTCGCCTCTTTCCCCCTGGGGAGGTACGCCGACGCAGCTCGCCGGGGGGCGGAGCAGCGTCTGGTTTCCACAGGGACCCAGTTCAGCGAGTCTGATCTGGTCCCTTTCCCACCCCTCCCCTGGGTTGCCTCAGGCAGCCCAACCTGCCACCACGCCGCTTGCTGAGGCAGCAGCGGTTGTGGTGCCAACCTCTTCCGTTGGGACCGGTGCCGCTCCCGCCGCTTCCTCCCCGTCCTCCAGTGCGTTGGAGGGTGTCGAGGGGATGGACATCGGGGGCTCCGCATCGGCTCCCACCGTCATCGCACCGCCCGTGCCACTTCTGGCGTCCCCGACGCCCGCGGCGGTGCTGGCTCAAACGAAGGGATCCCGAAGGGGCACCAAGACCGGGGGGCCCGGTCCGTCGGGCACCACCAAGACATCTGATGACGAAATGGACTTCGCGCCGTTCCTGCCTGCAACGCAGCGCAAGGAGCAGTTTCCGACGGCAAAGCCAGTAGAAAGGGCTAAAAAGCCTAATGCAAGAGTAACGGCCCCGAAAGACGACACATGAACACACACGAACACACACACTCCAGTCATTCTTAAATTTAAATAATGGGAACACAAAACATCATCCAATGGAACTGCAGAGGCCTCCTTAAAAATCTTGACGATGTGTATGAGATTCTGCATGCCAGTCAGCCAAGTATCATGTGTCTCCAGGAAACCCACCTCAATTCTAAACAAACAAATTTCTTAAATAGGTACATGGTATTCAGAAAGGACAGGGTTGGCTGCATCCACTCTTCGTCCCGGAAATCATTAGCATGCCACCCTCTCTCTTTAAACACTGTCCTCGAGGCTGTAGCGATCCGTACAATAATATTTAATAGGTTGATAACGGTATGCTCCATTTACATCTCTCCTGATTTTGCACTTCGGAGCTATGATTTCGAGGCACTGGTTGACCAGCTGACGAACCATACATACTAACAGGCGACCTTAATGCGCACAACTCTCTTTGGGGCTCCTCCAGAACAGATACCCGAGGTCGCCTGATAGAGAAGTTTCTTACATCCTCCAGAGCATGCCTTTTCTACAAAAAACAGCCTACATACCATAACTTAGGACACAATACATACTCGCATCTTGACTTGGCTATTGGTTCCTCAGTTCTCTTTCCATGTCTTGAGTGGGGTGTGGGCACAGACCCATATGGTAGCGACCATTTCGCCACTTCATTAACGTATATTGGATAGGCCCGAGCAGTCCATCTTCCCATAAAAAGTTTAATGAATCAAAAGCGAACTGGAGCACATTCACACAAACATCTAAACTACACCACACATCCATAAAATACCTACACGTGGAGGAAGCCGCCCAACTCGTCACGGCGCGCATCCTCGACGCCGCCGAAAAGTCCATTCCCCAGGCCTCCAGTGGGTCCCGCACCCCAAGGAGGCCGTGGTGGAACGAGGACTGCAGGCGGGCGCGAGAGGCCCAGAACAAGGCGTGGGGTGTCCTTCGCCGGTACCCCCCTTCAGATAACCTCATTTCTTTTAAACGGGCAAAGGCTTTTGGGAAGCGAGTGGGTCGTGAGGCGAAAAGGGATAGTTGGCGCACCTTCTTCACTTCCATCAACTCATACACTGATACACACAAAGTCTGGACACGAATACGAAAACTAAAAGGACAACAGACACACAGCCTGCCCCTGGTTAGTACAGCAGGGGACACACTAGTAGACCAGGCCAACACACTTGCACAACACTTCGAACACGTGTCCAGTTCAGCACACTACACAAACACTTTCATGAAACACAAAACGTCTGTAGAAAAGAAGTCCCTGCGTGATAACAAGTCGCACACTTCTTACAATTCTCCTATTTCAATTCATGAGCTGAAGGTGGCTCTGAGCACATGTAAGCCTTCAGCTCCAGGTGCAGACAAAAACACATACACCATGATACCACACCTACACCCAGACACTCGTGAAACACTCCTACATCTATACAACAACATATGGCTTTCGGGCCACATTCCTCGCTCTTGGAGGGAGGCCATAGTAGTGGCTTTCCTGAAGAAAGGAAAGGACCCTTCCTTTCGCGCTAGCTATCGGCCCATCGCCTTCACAAGCTACCTGTGCAAGCTCCTCGGGAAGATGATAAACAGGAGACTCGTGTACTTTCTTGAGTACAATGGTCTTCTCGAGAGCTGCCAGGCAGGCTTCATGGCGGGGCGGTCCACCAACGACAAACTCGTCGCGCTCGAGTCCTATATAAAGGATGCTTTCGTCCACAAACAATATCGTATGACGGTATTCTTTGATCTGGAAAAAGCCTACTATACCGCGTGGCGGTATGGCATCCTAAGCGACCTCAAGTCCTTCGGCATAACTGGTAACGTGATGAACACACTTGCCAGCTACTTGTCTCAAAGAACCTTTCGTGTGCGAGTTGGAACTGCACTTTCTAGGGTTCATGTGCAGGAAAATGGAGTGCCGCAAGGTGGAGTTTTAAGTTGCAGCCTTTTTATTGCGAAAATGAATTCCCTTAGGAAGGCGCTGCCACCGTCGATTTCCTGTTCAATCTATGTAGACGACGTTCAACTCTCCTTTAAATCCTGTAACTTGTCTGTCTGTGAGCGCCAGGTCCAGCTTGGTGTTAACAAGCTATCTGGCTGGGCAGATAGCAATTGTTTTAAATTTAATCAGGGGAAGTGCACTTGTGTTTTGTTTTCCAAGAGGCGTGGTATCCAGCCGGATCCAGACATTCAACTCAATGGTGTCTCGATTCCTGTCAAAAAGGAACACAAGTTTTTAGGTATAATCTTCGACGAAATGCTCACATTTATTCCACACATAAAACAACTAAAACATAAATGCTTAAAGACAATGACTATCCTGAAGGTTCTCTCGCACATTTCTTTTGGCGCTGACAAACAACTTCTTTTACGTGTTTTTACCAGCTTGACAGGTTCACGATTAGATTATGGTAGCGTTGTTTATGGATCAGCAAGTAAAATATCCCTCAAAATGCTAGACCCACTGCTCCATCTCAGGCTCCGCCTGGCGTGTGGCGCCTTCCGCACTAGCCTGGTCGAAAGCCTCTATGTGGAGTGCAACAAATGGAACCTACAACGTCAGCGAGCATACACAGATCTCCTTTATGCCTTTAAAATTTCATCCATGCCACACCATCCTTTTAAATCAGTTTTTCATGATACGTCCATGACTGAACTCCTTTTAAATCGACCATCGTTCTCTGCGCCCTTCTCTTACAGAGGTAGAGAGGAAGTGTCAGAGCTTGCTGTCTCCTTTTTAGATACAATCCAAAGTTCACTAACAGATTTTATAGCACCATGGCATCTCCGCTCTGTATCATGCTACACATCTTTCACACATGTAGATATAAACCGAGCTCCCACATGTGCAATTCTGTAGCATTTCTTGTATTTGCAGCAGAAGTACCAATGTTCTGAATTTTATACAGACGCTTCTAGAACTGCCGCCTCTTTGTCCTGCGCGGCGCATGGGCCCGGCCTTAGTGTCACGAGAACTCTTAACAGTAATACAAGTATCTTTACGGCAGAGGCTTATGGTGTACTTCTTGTTGTTAATCATATACTTCAACGCCACATCCCACAATCCATTATCTATACAGATTCTCTTAGTGTTGTTCGGGCATTGTCCTAAACAAAGTCTTCAAAAAATCACGTTGTAAATTTTATAATCAAAGGTATTATGTCTGTGTATGTTCACAAATTTGAACTCATCCTTTGCTGGGTCCCTGGCCACTGTGGTATAGCCGGGAATGAAGCAGCGGATCGAATGGCTGCTGCTGCTACACTCTCGAATACAGTAGACGTAACCACATTACCCTACACCGACATGAAACCACACATCAAACAACAACTTCGAAAAACATGGCAAACACACTGGAGCGAACAAACAGACAACAAGTTACACGTAATAAAACCACTCTTAGGAACATACACCACCGACACACGTAATAGATACAGTGAAGTCGCCTTGGCTAGATTACGGATAGGGCACACACATGCAACGCACTCGCACCTGCTCACTGGATCTCCAAGACCTCTGTGCAGCAGGTGCGGAGAGGCCCTGTCCGTGATCCACATCCTCATACAATGTAAGGCACTCGACATTACACGACGCAAACACTTCCCAAAACTACACACACGACATATTCCTATTCCACCACACCAGTCATACTTCTTAGCAGATGATGCCATGTTCTCTGTTTAGTGCACCTTTAAGTTCCTACCTGAAGTTCCTTTCTTACAACTCATATCACCCATAATTTTACCCCTGGTCCTATACACCAGCCACCCTATTTATCTTTTAACCACTCATGTTCTTCACCCTGGCCCTATACACCAACCGTGCTCATAATTATTAAAGGATTTTATGTTTTCCCTCCTCATCAAATAACGTTGTATTTGGCGCTCTTTGCCCATGTCGGCCTTGCGCCATTAAACTTAAACCATCATCATCATCATTCAAGCAGGGTGGCCGAGGAACCGGCCACAGCGTTGGCTGTGGCTCACATCACTACCGCCCGTCCGGCGGAAGCTGACGGCGACGAAACCTGGACAGTTATACAGATTCCTGAACCGCCTGTCATTCTTATTTTTCTGGATACCCCTCCATCCAAGCCAACAACGTTCTTCGACACTGTTATCCACCAAAGCTTCTCCTGCCCAAGCTTTCCTTCCTGGAAATGAGCGCACGCACACGCTCGGCCGAAAAATTACCCACCAGGCTTCCGAGGAAATGGAAAGAAGTGACTTCCAGGCATCAGATTCCACCATCTAATTCTATGGACCTCTCAACTATACACTCCCACTAGCCTACTACAGCCCACAAAAACAAACACTACCTCCGCCCCACCACTTCCTATCGCGCGCCGACGCCACGTCAGCGTGACAGCTCGAGACATACAGGTTTTCAAACTGACCCACAAACACCTCTTTTTTCTCACCCAATATACTAGAAACTCCTGGATTGCAATAGCCCCACTCCAACCTTCTATCGCTCTGTAGGGTATACTGCCCGCGACCACCAGATGGGCTCATCCCTTCACGCATTCCCACCCTGTCCTCTTGGAAGGCTGCTCTGTCCAGCACTGCCCCACAAGACAAGTAATGCCTGATCGAGTGGGCCCACTAGATAACGTACGCCATTGTAGTCCTGGACTGAGGACCTCCAGTCATAGAGGCTGCTCTTCCCCCACCAAAAGGGTGCGATAAATGTTTTCCCCTCCAACACCTGCCGATAAACGGGCTCCTTCGAAAGGCATATTTCTTATTGTTTCTGACTGCACGGAGCAGATTTTGATAATACGCGATCTCGTAAGCGATCTAGTAAGCGATCGCTTGCGATGTCGTAAGCGATCTCATAAGGACAACGGCAGAGGCACGCTATGCTGAGGCACTATGCCTCTAAGAAGTGCGTGCTGAGCTTCTAGAACGCTGTGCCAGGTCCTAAATGCTGTCTGGTGCGGTATAGAACGTCGCCGGATACCATGGGAAGCTGTACTAGATAGGTTCATCTATACTAGGTGTGGCTCCCTGGGACACAAACAGCATTTCTCCACCAGACAGGGATTTGGCAACCGTTGGAGAGTAAATTTGCTAAAAATCCCCCCAATGATTATGCAATCACACTATTGGCCACCAGGCACTGGATAGGCGTGGCTGGAGATCTTTGGGAGAGGCCTTCGTCCTGCAGTGCACACAACCTGGCTTAAGAGAAAGGTAATTAAAGATAAAGCTAATACATGAGCCGCAGCACGCGTGAAAAAATACCAGAAATTAATTACTGCATTATTGCATTTTAGAAATATAGTCACTGCCATCGCCAGAACAGCGAATAACTTGGAAAACTCTCTCGGCCTTTACACAGAATTGCGGAAGTTCTTCCTTTTGACCGTTTGCGTCATTTCTCCGTAGCCGTGCACGCACTGACTGGTTTTGGTATTCGAAGCTTTGCAGGCACTGTGGAAGATAAATTATTCTCTTCGCGTTGCAATCGTGTACACCAGCATAGGCCGGTTTCTGCGAGGCAACGGTTCAAAAGGATTCTTTTCAGGTCGATCACATTTGCCAGCGCTTATGACACTTAACTCACGGTGCTCGGCGAATGGTTTAATGCGCCATGTGCAAGGTCTACCTAAGAAAACCTGAAGTTCTACAGAGGTGCTGTTTAAGGCTACATTCGCATAAATGTATTTGCCCTTGCAAAAAAAATTATAAATAAAATTCCCGAGGCTCCACATGCTTTTGAGGCACAAGGCGTTCAAAATCACGAGGCGTTAAAGCACGCGACTTACCACTACAGTAACGACAGGCGGCCGTCAACGCCAGCAAGCCACCAATGAAATAAGAAAGCAGGAAGAGAGAGCACTCAATTTCTTGAGTCCTGTGATTTAGTGGCGCGTGGTGGCCGCCGGTGTAGGTATCGCGGTGATAGAGGCAGCCCTACTGACCAGGAGTGTTTCGACGTCCAGGTCCGAACTGCCCAACGCACCTTCGCACTGGTCATCACTATTTCCACACGGGAAATGATTTTCGGGGCATGCCCACATAGAGTGGACAAATGTGGCCGGGCACCAAAAAGGAGGAAATTCGGTGGGATATACTGAGTGGGGTGGATGCGATGGAGTACTGCCACGACGCCAGAGGTGTTCCTTATAGTAAACCCAGTATGGGCGGGGGGATAATGGCGGCGGGCGAGGCGGTAATGCACGATGATGTACTGATAGGTTATTAGTCGGTCCCTAGCGGATCACGAACCTTGGTAGGGCGTGAGACTAGCCCTGGCATGGATAGTAGGCCCTCGTGCCACATTATGGGCTGCCTCGTTCCTTCCCAGGCCAGTGTGTGCCGGAGTCGAAAAGAATTCGACCTGGGAGGTTGGGAGGTTTTAAAGCAAAGCTTTCTCGGTCAACCAGCCGACAGTTCTTTCGTGGCGTGCGGGGCGAAAAATTCCTAACGCGGCGGAGGCGGCAGCGGGGGGGAGCGGAGGAAACACACTGTTGATGCGGCGGCCAATTTACTAAGTTCCCCGCGCTGAAGTGCCTGCTCGCCGGCGGCGGCGTGGGTGGTAGGGCTTTGTCGTCTGCTTTATCGACGGTTTTTTTGGGCCAGTTTTGGCGCAACTTCGCTCCCATTGCATGCTGCCTTCGCACGGATTGATTAACGTGTTCGACAGCACCTCCAGGGTAACCCGCTCCCGATGGAATTAAGTGGTGGTACGGCAAACATACGTTAAGTATTGGTTTGCCGGACAGGGAAACAAAATGTGCAAATCACATACAGACATATGGTCGTTAGAGAAACGCTACCTTTCGCGCAGTGCTTGCCACGAATGGGTCTCCGTTTTCTATATTGGTTAATACCAATGCGGTTGTGCTTTAAAAGGTACTCCAAAAGGCGAATGTAGCAACTGATTGCGATAAATACGATTATAAATGTTCCCTCAGCGTTCTCGCAGTTTGCAAACTTACTAAAGTAACTAGTTTAAATAGGTATAAATGCGTATTACTAAGCTCACATGCCCAATTGTTTCGGTGTCTGCGCTTGTGTCGCGGTGGTGTAGTCCCAAGCTAGCATATCAGGATGACTAGGTTCCGCTGCCTCACCCTTCGAAAGACGCTCCTCTCTGCTATCTTTCTCCTGACTGACGGCCTGGGTATAGCGGCGGCGTCCGCCGCTCTAGCCCGGCCGTGGCCGACGCTGCGGCTGCGTTTGGGATGCCGCCCCCGCGAATTCCATGTAATGGCTGGCAGGATCTATGGTTTCACTCTTTGTAGAGCCACGTGTGTCAATTCAAGTGACGTCACGTGGGCAATTCTTCCGGGCGTCGTTGGCAGCTTTGCTTTCCAAGCACCTTCACAGCGTGGATTGTAGCCAATTTTTTGAAGAGGTTTCGACACGTGATGAGAGAAATGTGCCCACGGGAAAGTTTGGAATGGCCGTTCTCGAATCTATGATTATAATTGTTGGAGTAGACCGGGTTGTTTACGCGAGTGCTATTGCAGCTTCCTCCGTTGCTTCTGAGGAGAGGTACTCACGGTGAGAAAGGTAATGAGGGGGCTACCCGGCCTGTTGATGGCCGCGACGGCTAGCCTTTGTGATGGTGATATTCTGCAGTGTCAACACAGATGATGTATGGGCGGATGGCCAATTTCTTGGTTAGTGCTCCCGCTCTGTCCTTCTTGTGATTTCTGTGGTACTCCGGGTGCATGTTCTGTGAGAGGGTACGAACGCGCAGACAGGCATGGGTAACTCGTGAGATTGGTACCTTAGGGCAGGGGTTCTCAAGCATGTTGGTCCCAGGGAACCCTGCTAAGCTCCGTGAAGTGCCAAGGAACCCCCCTCCCCTCCTCCCTGGCCATTTTTCATTCTGTTCATGCTACATTAACGTGCAATAAATTCAAAAGCAAGCAAGAGTGTTTTTTTCCAGTCGATTTTGCGTGAGCGCGTACGCTAGCGGTACCTATCTCCAAACAGGAGAAATGCGCATGGGGGCAATATAAGGCCGAGATTCAAGTGCAATAGTTTAACCACGCGGCCCGTTTTCGGAGTCTGGCTGGCTACAAGCTGCTGGCGAGATTTATTTTGCAGCTCGCGCGTTTCTGTTATGCACCGAGATGTGCTTACTGACACTCGGGCGCGAGTTATTGGAGGTTCCTCAAATCGATCGCACCTCGGGTTCACCGTATAAGTGACTTCACGACTGCGGAACCAGGAATTTATCAGTGGCTCGCGGAACCCTGAGGACGGGCCTGCGGAACCCCTAGGTTCCGCGGAACCCACTTTGAGAAACCATGCCTTAGGGTAAGAGACCTCTGAGGAGGATACTGAACGGTTGGGAACCAGTGGAAGTTGTAGAAAGTTGGCGGAGCTGGTTGATGTGATGGGCTTCAATCAGCTTCCAGCCATACATACTGTGGATGACTAGGCGTTCAATTCTGGCACTGGGGTGTTCTGGCCAATTTTAAGTGCTGCCGTGCAAGCCTTCCTAAGGAGATTGTTAACTTTGACCAGGTCCGTATTGGTGGCCTGGAGGTAGGATCGGGATTATGTATGTAATCCGTCTGAATACAAATGTCTATAGGAGTCGTAGCCTCTCATGCTCTTTTAGTCTATGATTACGACCGGAAACTTGTTAAATTAGTCCAGTTGTTTGACGTATAAGAACTTAATTTCGAGATGTGACAGTGTAGCCAAACGAGTGATCAGCCGAACAGCGAAATTCGAAGCTACGGAATTTAATGCGCTCAAGTTACACTCGAGCTGAGAGGATCGGTGTAGTGGACGGCTCTGTATTGATTTCTGTCACCTAGGGGTCTTCAACGTGCGCCGAAACCCACACCAAGTAATGAAAATGGCGCAGAAGACTCCATCACGTATGAGATAAACCAACCACAAAAAGAACAAAATACCCTCTCGTGCTGTTCCACGCAGAACAAGAAATAAAAGATAAAGAAAAGATACGAGTTTTCAGAACAGTTGGCTCGCTAGCAGTGCTAAGTCGGGAAATTCGAATTTTATTGGATAATTGCGCCTTCAATTAACCACAAGAGGAGAGAGAGGGTTGGGAGCGAAGAGCGGAGACGACCATCGCCTTTGGACGACATTTACAGGGAAGGAAGCGGATGTACAGACAAGTTTTCATTTCTGTCACTATTTGCAAGACATGAATTCAACAGTCTTCATTAGCGAAGGCGTTCATCGCCACCGGTGTGCTTCCAGGGTGGGAACGCTCACATTGCTATCTCTAAAGTAAGTGGTGGTGGGGTGTTGCACTAGTGAAGAATTGCGAAAGGAAGCTAAACACATTGAATGCACGCGTGACAAACGTTATGTAAGAAAGAATTCGATGTATAATTTATTTATAAAAACTCCATTTATATCATAATCCTGGAAATGAGTTTAAGGAAAACCCATCCTCATTTTCTGTTCTTTTCGTTTTCCTGAGTTAGAAAGCTCCAATGACCCAGGGAAAATTGTTGGGTGGCACCAGTGGTATAAACTCTATGAACATGGTGCGCGGAAATCCAAGCGACTACGACAAATGGGAAAAGGAGTATAATGCCTCCGGGTGGAACTACAGCAGCATCCTGAAATATTTCAAGGAAACTGAGAATTTTACAATTAACGACGAGCGAATAAAAAATGGTAAGTTTACAGGTCCATTCCTAACCTATTTTTTGTGGGTACGAATCCGACAACAGCAAACAAAAATAGCTGTATCACAGCATTATTTTTATAATGAATAACCATGACTATGCACACCACTAGAAAACTAGCCTCCAAGTAACAGCCATTTGTGAAAGTCAGAACTTTTACGCATTCGTAAGTTATCGCTTCCAGTCCCTCTTGCTCACCGAAGTAGATTTATTCTCTCGCAGAAACCGCCTTTATAACATCGTCTCGAAGCTTTGGATGAAAAAATTCGGACGCGTCTCCATACAGAAACAAGCCAGCCCACGTCGTGTGTGTCACGAATGCAGCAGGGCAAGTAACAACCGCCCTCACCGTCCGCACAACATCAACGGAAGCTGCTGAAGAAGCCGCTATTGCCCTGGCCATCGCGACGGGAAAAGATGCAATTACAATTTTGACGGATTCCCAGGCGGCGTGCTGCAGTTACCAACGAGGCCACATCAGCAAAACGGCATTTCAAATCCTTAAGAATACTGCCCACATACCTGAAACGCGGCTCATCTGGATACCTGGTCACGAATCTCTCGAAGGTAATGAGGCGGCTCACGCCGCTGCCCGCGCGCTTATACACCGGGCCATTACCATAGAGGGACAAACACCGCTTGCGGCCCCCAAAACAGAACCGCTTGTCAGGTATGCCGACATTCTCACTTACTACCGTCAAGGCGGAAGCACTTTCCCGACTCCGCATTCCCAGTTAACAAGAGCAGACGCCCCCACCCTTCGAAGACTACAGACAAGTACGTACCCCCACAGAACCCTACTCCATGCGATTTACCCCACCCAATAACCGCCTACCTGCCATTTCTGTCCACTTCCCGGTACACTGTACCACCAGATTTGGGAGTGCCAGAAGACCCCAGGCCTTGCCCCAATAACCTCCCCCTTCTACAAGCAGTGGGCGAACCGCCTGACGAGCCCGGACCTTGGGACCCAGCGTGAGCTGGTGAAGCCGAGCTCAGGGTATCCCGGAATAGGGAAGTCCCCCACCGAGCGCGTGCCCTAACATCTGCACCAGCTTGACAAATAAAGATATATTCATCATCATCATCAGTTGCTTACCAAAACAAATATTATTTGAAATACCGACCTTTCCACTGCAAAGGGATGTTGGGGCGATAGAATGTGGCAAAAGAAAATGTAGGTACATTCATTGTACCATACCACTCCCGTGGAAATAATAAGTCTAATTCAGTTAGCGAATTTCAGCCGAAAAGGTATGTTACATCAGCATGTGGGGTGCATAGAATGGTTTCACTAAGTACCAAGGTTCACTTTCATGTGTACTACTTATTGATTTCATATCAAGAGTACTCATTTTCTAAGAAGTTTCGTAAAATGGTCCGGTAATATAAAAGTGCGCTCCACGTCCATGTCCAAAGTGCTGACAATTGATGTTCTACACCTACCCCCCACCACCACCCCCTGCCCCATACACCTACGTCACCTAGACCGCACCTGTGCATCTTCGGGACACTGCGTGCGACATACAATGAGCGGCTTTACTTCTTTACTTTAAAGCGTCCATGGTCCCAGAATCAATATCGTGCCAGAAAGTTCGATATCATTAAATCAAGGTCATCTATTTCACCTTAAAGAGTGAACTAATTAGTCGTTTTCAGCGATATTATCATATCACGGCCGCTATGTGTGCCCCGCAACAGCATTATGGCGACACGATCTTCACCTGTTCAGCACGGTGGCGGCGCACACATTCAGCACAGTGCGATGTCCAGCTGCACTCGGAAATGATGACGTTTTATTCGGGGCGTAACAAAGCGTTGCGGAATTTAGTTAAATGTGTTACGTACCCGTACAAACGCCCCACAATAGACGCAGCAGGTACCGCCTCAGCAAGCCGCCGTATAAGATGCCTTTTCATGCATGTAATTCGAGGTTAACGCGACAGCGGGGTAACACCCTGGACGGGTCACCTTGTGTATTCTCGGGGATGGTAGTGGCGAAATGGCGAACCCCGAGCTTTCCCAATCACACTATAACCAACCGTCGCAATGAGTTTTAAGGTAACGGGCAGAAGACTTGAACGGTGGCAGTCGGAGCCCTGATCAAGGTCTTGCCAATGGGCTGCTCGCTCTATATCTACCAGGCTGGGAGCTCCAGTACCTCATTGTCATTCAGGGTAACGTCAGGGAAGAAAGTACCCCAGGTCCCTGCTTTATACTTTGGCGCATGGTATCTTCTAAACCCCCTCTTCCGCCCCCCCCCCCCAAAAAAAAGAAAAAACACGATCGGCCCTTGGAAAAGGACTGCATCGAAGTGGCCTTTCCACCACTTTCTTCAAGCATATTATCGAAGTCTGAAAAGTATTGTCGTTGACTGGTAATCGAGTCAGTTCACTCAGCAAGACCCGTTCACTCACGGTCCGTATTCCTCGTATGAAAATTTCTGAAAAGAATTATAGGCGCTTCAAACACCTGGAACTTACAAAATAAGGGGAAAAATACAAATTCTATTGTGACGTGGTAAAGAACAAGTTAACGTACCTGTAGGGGTCCAGGTTTATTGGAGTTAAGTTGTGCTCCACAATAAATTGTAAAAAAAAAAGCACACACGTCGTGAAACAAAGTGACGTAAGCCCCCGAGCGTCGGAGAATCCCTGCTAGCGAATGCCTGCGAAATCCCTGCTAGAAGCATCGTGTCCGATTTAGAACACCACCAATTTCAACAAGAACCGTATACGCTAGTGACGAACGGGTTTGTCTCTTACCTGGTCAAATGAGGTTGCTGGGCAGGCTATACCGTCACATGGAAAAAACGAGCGGTTTGCCGCGTGATGGCCTACAATTACCAAGCGATGGTTTGCGGCAATATCATCCTCTGTAAAACATAAAAGTCTACCTTAAAACCCAGCATATAAGAGTGAACGGGAATATTGTTGCTCCTTCGAGCAACAATATTCATGAACTTACATTCCACGGCTCAATTACATGAAAGTTCATTACATGAAATTTCTGTTCCACGGCTATTTGGTAAATATTGTATTTACAACTTTGTTTTGGAACTAAAATTACGCCGCAGTTGTCTAGTTATAATAACAGGTAATGCGAATATCGTAGGTTGTAAACAATTAGGAAAGTTGCTCGTTGGCCAACGAACTCCTTACGTGACATTTTAGTGCAAACCTTTTTTGTGCTTCTATATTTAGTTACCGCGTATCATGGAAAGCATGGCGAAACACCTGTAAACTACCCCAACTACTATACAAACTTGAGCCACGTTTTCCTAAATGCCTGCAAGGAGTTTGGTTATGAATACGTCGATTACAATGGAGAAAAAAAGGCTGGTAAGTGCCCATCCCCTTCATAACTTCTGGTATATCTGTTCTAAACAAAACGTATTGCATCAGTGCCAGGGATGCCTATTATTCTAGGTAAAATTGCCGATCTTTAGTTCTTTGGGTGAATTAGAAGTTTAATTGCCGGTACACACTTGTTCTAGTGTATATTTATTCAATGTGGCAATTTATATATACGGAAAGAAGCAACGTCCAGGTACGGATTGTTTTCCTGGTCCGGCAATGTATAACATCTCCTAACCCCAGAGGAGGCTACACCAGATAGATAGGTGCAATTATACTGGGAAAGTTCCAGAACACAGAATCCTTCACTAAGACAAGGTTGGCCCCCCTGGTGTAATATTCGGCTGAATACTCCCAATCTGCGGTTGGCCTTCGTCCTGCAATCGAATAAATGAGTTGACGATATTAATCACGATGATTATGATGCAGCACTTTTCCCTGTCTTTCGTGTCTCTTATTCCTTCCGCGCAATCATTCCGTATACAGAACGTGTGTATATATTAATATGTATAACACTCTACATAAACTTTCTGTTGTCTGATGTTTATTTACATGATACTTTTACAAAGAATCCGGAAGAGTCTCGCGAAAGGCATATTTGCTGATGGCCAAGGCATTTCATGCAACCCTACTTTCTTTAAGCTATGATAGTGACTTCAAGGCCGTTCTTGCCGGCCGGGTGGAATCTACGACCGACTGGGCAAGAGGTGTCTTTAATAGGGTAACAAATGTTTGTCAGTAAACTTTGTATGTGTGAGGGAAAGTGCTTGCAGTATGAAATTCCTTGCAAAGAATAACCAGAATAACCTGACATAAAAAACCGGAAAGTGGTACGGGCAGGAATATGCTAATCCTCCGTTTGCTATGAAGTACAAGGGCTTTCTAGCTCATTCTCGCAGGTGGCCCGCGGGATTTTTTGCACGCCTACCGCCGCTGATTGCAAGCTCGGAAAAAGGGTACAGGAATTTGTAGAATTGTTTACTAACGTGAAAGCATTATTCTGCCACGTCTCAGTTCCCTTAGACTTTTATTTCCCAGGGGGCACTAAAGGGACAATTCAAGCCAGACAGCGTCTTCGTTTTGATCTTGTGCTTTTTAGTTATTCCAGGATAACGCTGAATTTTATAGCCCCTTGAGATTTTGTGAGTCTATTTCTAGTTTTCTTTCTAAAGGACGCGAGTTCGATTCCCTGTCGCGGCGGCCGCTTTCCTGGGGAAGGCGAAAAGCGAAAACGCCGGTGTGTTCGAAATTGCGGCGCGCATTAAAGATCCCCAGGTGGTCAGACTTAATACAGAGTCCTAGCCTACGGCGCGCCTCACCTCTTGCGTTGTGTCGGCGCGTTAAACCCTACAATCAAACAGTTTTCCTTCTATGTCTGTTTTTCTGTTGTTGCCATAATTGCGGACGCCATCGTAGAGACGAAACGGCTGGAATGCTGGCTGTAGGAAAAAGACAACAGATGGGTATGAATTAAGTACCGTAGCGAGCCGGTCTTGCATTTAACAGGCATTTGGAGCTGCTACTTTGTAACAAAATGGAACTTTGGCGTATGGCGAGTTGTTGACTTTGTAGCGTGTAGCCTCATATAATTTATTTGCAATGAGTTGCTTTTGAGATGTATTGTTATAGCAGCAACGGATTTTTTTCTCTGTGTGTTCGATAGAAATGGCCGATTTTGAATTGAAGCTACAAATCAAAATAAGATTATTTTTGACATTCGGGGAGTTGAGTAGCACTTACAGCTTTTCGGTGATACCGTGCCCTCTTAAGTATGAGTCAGGAGCAGCGTTACTGCATTGAAGCCATAATGTCCTCCTAGAAGACACTGAAAGGTTGGTGCTATTTATCCGAAAGCTCGTGAGTTTTGGTTTTACAACTAATTCCAATGCCGAAGCACGGACGTAAAAATTGATGGGTCGTTATTCCGGTGCTAAAGGCGTCGCCATCCAAGAAATCTGGCCCTAGAACGCTAAGCTACTTCTGCGCGCTATCGCAAAAGCATTCAGACCAGCTGAGTTCGCTGCAGTGGTGTATCGCAAATGCATGCGCGTACGCTGGCTGCAGCATAATGCAACAGAGGTGCCTTGAGCTTGTCGCCACTCGCTGCGTTTCCGCCTGTTGAAAGGTGGCGTGAGTTATTCTCCCCTGCAGAATGTTTCCCCGGGTACCCTGATCACAGAGCTGTTACAATATATATATATATATATATATATATATATATATATATATATATATATATATATATATATATATATATATATATATATATATATATATATATATATATATATATATATATATATATATATTTTTATATATATATATATATATATATATATATATATATATATATATATATTCTCTACTTTCTTTCCAAATTCTTTATCTGTTTCAATTACCTACCACATCCTCCCGTTTGCTTTCCGAGGTTTTTTGACTGCCAACCCTTATTTCTGTCTTACTTTCAACGAGCCCCTCATTTGCTATTCTGATTCGCTACATGCATAGCGAGGGCCTCTGTTCTAGCAGTCTTGGTGCCATACGGAGCTTAAAAGGGTTCAACGCTGGTCGACCACTCTCGACATGTCGTAGACACTCGAGTCACGGCTCGGGGGTTAAAAAGAAGGTCCCCTTCACCCCTAGTAGTCAGAGTGGCGCTGGCTACCACCCCCAAGCGCAGGAAACAAAAATGCCTAACATAAATACCCAGAAAGTGGAGGGGAAATTTAACCCCGCCGGTAGCGTAGTGGTTATCGCACCAGACCGGTATTCTGGAGGTCGTGGGTTCGGATCCCACCTGGCGGGCATTTTTTCTCCACTTCCTTTCTTTCTTTTCAAATTCTTTATATGTTTCAATCACCTACCACATCCTCCCGTTTGCTTTCCGAGGTTTTCTTGACTGCCAACCCTTATTTCTGTCTTATATATACATATATATATATATATATATATATGTATATATATATATATATATATATGTATATATTGTCGCGAAGCCAAGGACCACGCAGTTGTTATGAAGGAGAAACAAGTTTATTGGAGCGAACTTGTGCTCCCCTAACAACTCAAAAGAATACAGAGGCGGCGAAGCAGCGGTCAACAAAGTGACTTGCGTCGGCGAGCGTCGCAGAATCGAATGCCGAGGCGTCTGCTCTGCAGGCTTTTTATCTTTCGGCGCGAGTGTTTCTGGAACCGTCGATTCACATCCAGAACATTGTAGAACACACACGATTATTTTGGGCTAGCGACGTTAGGGCGAAACAGTTTGCTTATCTGAATGTGATAGCCAGTGCGGCATAAAAATAAAGAATGGAAGACGCGCTTTGCTTGGAATGCAGATAACACAGCCGGGCGTGGCCCAGCAGTAAAAACAAACAATAAATAAGCAAGCCCATACATGGTTCGCGGCATTACCCCCCTCTAAGAGTGCATCGACCCGATGCTAAAATAAAAGACAGTCCGAACAAACAACAACAACAAAAAAAAGTCCGTCATCTTGCATAGTAAGGTTTCAAGCGAACGACGTGGGCGACTTCGGGCCGTGTGCGTCGTCGTGATGTCCTGGAATCACCATCGGGGATCACCTCGTAGGTAAGTTGGCCGACACGTCGTAGAATTTGGTAGGGTCCGAAATATCGTCGCAGAAGCTTCTCACTGAGTCCGCGTCGTCGGATGGGAGTCCAAACCCAAACACGGTCCCCTGGGTGGTACTCGGCGTCTCGGCGTCGGAGGTTGTAGCGCCCGGCATCCACGAGCTGCTGGCGCGTAGTACGAACTCGAACCAGATGGCGGGCCTCCTCCGCATGCTGAAGGTATCCTTGGACGTCGGTGTTGAGGTCGTCGTCTTCTACGTGCGGAAGCATGGCGTCGAGCATCGTAGTTGGCCGTCTTCCGTAGACAAGCTCCAACGGCGTCAGCTGCGTCGTCTCCTGGATAGCCGTGTTGTACGCACATGTGACATACAGGAGCACTTCGTCCCAAGTCTTATGTTCAACATCAACGTACATTGACAACATATCTGCGATTGTCTTGTTCAGACATTCTGTTAGTCCGTTCGTTTGGGGGTGGTACGCCGTCGTTCTTCTGTGTTCCGTGTTGCTGTAGCGTAATATTCCTTGCATCAGCTCCGCAGTAAAGGCCGTTCCGCGGTCCGTGATTAGGACTTCCGGGGCTCCATGTCGAAGCACAACTTGGCTTATGAAGAGCTTTGCGACTTCCTATGCAGTGCCACTCGGAAGAGCGGCGGTCTCTGCGTAGCGCGTCATGTAGTCTGTCGCCACGACAATCCACTTGTTCTGTGATTGTGACGTAGGGAACGGGCCTAGAAGGTCCATTCCAATCTGTTGAAAGGGCCTCGACGGGACGGCGATCGGTTGCAGAAAGCCGGCGGGTCGTGCCGGCGGCGTTTTTCGTCGCTGACAGTCACGGCAGCTCCGGACGTAGTGGGTGACGTCGGATGTAAGGCGGGGCCAGTAGTACTTCGCCTTAATTTTTCCAATTGTGCTGGCTGTTCCGAGATGTCCGGAAGACGGGTAGTCGTGGCACGCTTCCAAAATTTCGTCAAGAAGGTGTGCGGGGATGACAAGAAAGTAATTCGTTCTCGTTCCGGGGCTGAAATTCTTCTTCACAAGGACGGAGTTTCTCAGGCTGAATGCTGGTAAGCTGCGTTTGAAGGTCCTAGGAACGGCAACGTTGCATCCTTCGAGGTACTCGATTATGACGCGTAAGTCGGGGTCGGCACGCTGCTGGGCGGCTAGGTCGCTCTCCGTAACGACTCCGAAGAACGCGCTGTCTTCATCGCAGTCTAGTGGTGGCGGGTCGACGGGGGCGCGGGACAGGCAGTCGGCGTCGGAGTATTTCCTGCCGGATTTGTAGACGATTGTAACGTCGAACTCTTGCAGGCGCAAGCTCCAGCGCCCAAGACGGCCAGAGGGGTCCTTCAAATTGGCGAGCCAACACAGCGCATGGTGGTCTGTGACAACCTTGAATGGTCTACCATATACGTATGGGCGAAATTTTGAAATGGCCCATATAATTGCGAGGCACTCTTTTTCAGAGGCTGAGTAATTTTTCTCCTCCTTCGACAGACCACGGCTTGCAAAGGCGATTACTTTTTCGCCAGCGCTTTGCTTTTGGACGAGAACAGCACCCAAGGCTATATCGCTGGCATCGGTGTGCATTTCTGTTTCGGAGTTTTCGTCGAAATGAGCGAGCGCGGGAGGGCTTTGCAGGCGATTTTGCAGCTCGCAGAATGCCTTTTCTTGGTCGTTTTCCCAGCTAAAAGGCGTGCTATCTTTCGTCAACCGTGTGAGTGACTCTGCAATGCGGGCGAAGTTTGCGAAGAAGCGCCGGTAGTATGCGCACAGTCCGAGAAATCTTCGCACGCCCTTCTTGTCTTTCGGCCTTGGGAAGTTCGCAATGGCCGAAGTTTTTGCCGGGTCAGGTAGGACTCCCGCGGCGTTGACGACGTGGCCCAAGAACTTCAGCTCCTCATACGCGAAACGACACTTTTCAGGCTTCAGCGTTAACCCCGATGTACGAATGGCCTCGAGTACAGACTCTAACCTTGCAAGGTGTTCGTCGAAATTCCGGGCGAATACCACAACGTCATCGAGGTATACGAGGCAAGTGTGCCCCTTCAGGCCAGCTAGCACAGTGTCCATGACTCTCTGAAACGTTGCTGGCGACGTGCACAGCCCAAAAGGCATCACCTTGAACTCGTATAGGCCGTCCGGGGTTATAAACGCAGTCTTCTCTCGGTCTCTCTCGTCCACTTCAATTTGCCAGTAGCCGGTCTTCAAATCCATCGATGAGAAGTACTTGGCATGGCAGAGGTGGTCAAGAGCGTCGTCGATTCGTGGCAGGGGATACACGTCCTTTATGGTGATTTTGTTTAGTCGCCGGTAGTCAACGCAGAACCTTAATGTGCCGTCTTTTTTGCCGTCTTTAAGGACGACGCAATTGTTATGAAGGAGAAACAAGTTTATTGGAGCGAACTTGTGCTCCCCTAACAACTCAAAAGAATACAGAGGCGGCGAAGCAGCGGTCAACAAAGTGACTTGCGTCGGCGAGCGTCACAGAATCGAATGCCAAAGCGTCTTCTCTGCAGGCTTTTTATCTTTCGGCGCGAGTGTTTCTGGAACCGTCGATTCACATCCAGAACATTGTAGAACACAGACGATTATTCTGGGCTAGCGACGTTAGGGCGAAACAGTTTGCTTATCTGAATGTGATCGCCCGTGCGGCACAAAAATAAAGAATGGGAGACGCGCTTTGCTGGGAACGCAGATAACACAGCCGGGCGTGGCGCGGCAGTAACAAGAAACAATAAATAAGCAAGCCCATACATGGTTCGCGGCAATATATATATATATATATATATATATATATATATATATATATATATAGTATAAGTAAAGAGTCGGATACACAGCAAGAACAATAGCAAACCAGGTTTACTTACGTAGCGGCAACGGGACTTGCCTTCATCAGAGTAAAGTTACATGATATATATATATATAAATATTGTGAGGACTGATGGCGACGGGCGCCTGCCTTCGCGAAGAGGGAGGAAATAGTGTGGGGACGGATTGAGTCAGGTGGCTGCATCGCTTGGAGGGACGAACTAGTGTGAGGGCCAATCCCCTCACAAGGGCGCATTTCTATGCATCACCTGTAAATCCCCATCATCACACAGGGGCCTCCGCCACTTCTTCATTTTGTAGATTATCATCATCATTGTGTGATCTGGTGTTCTTCGGCCCCGATCGCCTGAATAAAAGGCTGCCTCGAATCTTCGCCTTTCAATATATATATATATATATATTCAAAAACTTGGGTTTCGACCAGTTTCGACCAGGCCACTGGTCGAAACTGTCGAAATAAAGTCTTTGTTAGTGTTTTCCAAGTGGTCGCACCCAAGTTTTTGAATATTTAAACAGTAGCCAAGAATTCCTTCTCTGCTTTATATATATATATATATATATATATATATATATATATATATATATATATATATATATATATATATATATATATATATATATATATATATATATATATATATCATAACCAGCCTATCTACGCCCAGTGTAGGGCAAGGGCCTTTCTCATTATTCTCCAATTACCCCGGTCCTGCGCCCACTGTGACCAATTTATCCCCGCAAACTTCTTGGTCTCATCTGCCCATCTAACTTTCTGCCGCCCCTTGCAACACTTGCCTTCTCCAGGGATCCACTCTGTTACCCTTTGTTAATAAAGGGGCGGGCGAAGAGAAGCAGAAAGGCAGGAGGCCACCGTTCCGAGCAGTACCTGCTTCTTCCTTTCTTTTATTCCTCTACTTCTTTTTCTACATTCTCCCCCCACCAGAAGATGGAGGTCCCATTTCTAGGAAATGAAGTGTCTGCACCGGTCTCTTAAATATGTTCCCATCCTGCGTCTTCAAGCTACAGGCCCGAGTGAGCCCGTGTCGTCCAGGAAAAATTTCTGTAACACGACCCAGCAACCAAAGGCTCCTGGAGGTGCCAATTGCCTCCACCAAGACCACGTCCCCAACTTGTGAACTTCGGTTGGGCGGACTTGGATGATGATGAAAGGACCTCAGCTCGAGGATATACTCTCTTCTCCAGCGATTCCACAAGTGGTCCAAAAGCTTCTGCCGGTACCGAAGCTTGCTAATTGTGTTTTCACGTGTCACCTGGTTGATGTAGGAGTCGTCCCCATTGCCTGGGCCAGGTGTGCTCAGCAAGGAAGTTCCAATGAGAAAGTGCGCAGGGCATATTGGCGAGGGCTCCTCCGTACTGGTGTACGTATAAGTAAGAGGCCTTGAATTGATGACAGCTTCTACTTCTGTAAGAAGCGTGGTCAGCTCCTCTGCGCTCAGGCTCGTCTTTCCAAGCACCTTCCGCAAGGCTTACTTTACGGAGCAAAGCAGCCTCTCCCACCAACCTCCCCACCACGGCGCTGCGGAGATTATGAATTTCCACTTAATCCGGTTGGTGGCGAGAAATGAGGATAATGGAGAGGTGCCCATTATCCTCCGTGCCTCTTTGATATCTCTTGGTGCTTTTCTGAATGCGAGCGCGTTGTCGGAGTACAAAGTGCACGGTACCCCTCGGCGCGCCAGGAACCAACGAAAAGCGAGAAGGAAGGCGTCTGAAGAGAGTCCGGTTGTTAACACCAGGTACACAGCTCTTGTGGTAGAGCACGTGAACCGCAAGACATAAGTATTTGAAGTTGTTGCGCCCGGGGTGTTTTTCACGTAAAGTGGACCGGCGAAGTCGAGTCCAGTTACCTCAAATGGTTTGGATGACAGTAGTCTGTCCTCAGGCACCGGAGCATGTTGCACGTTAACAGGTCTGCTGCTGAATCGTTTACAGAGGAAGCAAGCACGAATCACCTTCTTCGCCTCCTGACGAGCATGAATAATCCAGAAACGTTGACGTAACTGGGCCATAATGCTCGCTACGCCACCATGTAATACGCGACAGTGGGCTTCAACAACCATAAACCTTGTGAAGGCATGCCGCTTGGGTAGTATGACCGGATGCTTTTCCTCGTAGGCAGCTCTCATTCCCTGAAGACGACCACTTAAACGAAGAACTCGGTTGTCGTCGAAAAATGGGTGGAGGTTATGCAGGACAGATTGTTTGTCGACACACTGGCCACGCCAAAGTTGCCCGATCTCTCGGTCGAAAACTTCATTTTGGTATGCCGTATCCAGAAAATCACGGCCCTGGCCATCTCCTCGGTGGTGCTCGACGCAGGAAACGACCTTTGCGTATGTCGACAACGTTCCATGAACCTGAAGACCTGTGCTGTGATACGCAGCAGCTTATGCAGACTGCTAAATCTCTCGAGGCATAAAATGGGCTCTGAATTTGAGTCCTCGACTCCTCATCACCCGGCTGTGGGTCATCACGCGGCTGTGGGTGCACCATCTGCTCCCCGCAGGGGTCTCTCAATTTGCTTGGGTCAGTAGGCCAGTCAGAACGCGGTTTCGGCAGCCACTCTGGGCCTCTCCACCATATTCGACTCTCACGTAGAGTAGTCGCAGACACACCTCTCGTCAACAAATCTCCAGGGTTATCTTCACCTGGGCAATATATCCAGTCCTCTGGTTTGGTTACAGTTGTGATTTCAAATATTCGGTTCCGGACAAACTGGTTTTGTTTGTTCAGATGCCCTCGGATTCAGTTGAGTACGGTTGTAGAATCTGTCCACATGACAACGCTCAGCGTAAACGTATCCCACGATGTTCGCAGGTAATTCACCATTCTCGTTCCTACCACTGCGCCTATCAGTTCCAGTTTCGGAAGAGTCAAGGCTTTCATCGGTGCCACTCAAGATTTGGCCATAATCAAGGAAGTGACAACATGATCATTGGTGTCTGAAGCCTTGAGGTATGCGCACGCTCAATATGCTTTCAAGCTGGCTTCTACGAAAACGTGAATGTCAGCAGCTTTCACTACTGTGTCAAGTTCATGTCTCACGCACCGTGGCATCCTAATCGAAGCCAGCTGGAGTAAATCGGCACACCAGGCTTTCCCCAACATGGCTACATCTGTGGGTAGGTCAGCATCCCATGACACCTGCCTCAGCCACAATTGTTGAAACAGGATCTTAGCTGTGACAGTAAACTCCAAGTGGATCGAAGATCCTGCCCGCCGTCTTCAGCAAAGAACGCTTCGAGTTAGACGTGACCGAAGCCAAATACTGGATTACTGCTTTGGGCGATAAGTCAAAACAATCATGCTCTGTATTCCAAAGCATTCCCAGCACGGTCCCAGAAGTTGGTGCTCCGTCAACGTTTTCCTCTTTCTGGTCA
>NW_027526304.1:132500-363026 GCF_048455015.1 Haemaphysalis longicornis
GGACTCAAACTCAAAATGGACTCAAACTCAAAATGTACTCAGAACTCAAAATGAGCTCAAACTCAAATTGTACTCAGAACTCAAAATGAACTCAAACTCAAAATGGACTCAAACCCAAAATGTACTCAGAACTCAAAATGGACTCAAACTCAAAGTGTACTCAGAACTCAAAATGGACTCAAACTCAAAATGTACTCAGAACTCAAAATGGACTCAAACTCAAATTGTACTCAGAACTCAAAATGGACTCAAACTCAAAATGTACTCAGAACTCAAAATGGACTCAAACTCAAAATGTACTCAGAACTCAAAATGGACTCAAACTCGAAATGTACTCAGAACTCAAAATGGACTCAAACTCAATCGGACTCAAACTCAGTCGTGATCACTCGGCTCAAACTCACTCAAGCTCAAACTCACCATGCCACACTAGCCTCGCGCTCACTCAAACTCAAACTCATGAGTGAGTTTGAGTCCAAATGAGTCTGAGTGAGTGGACTCATGAGTGAGTTTGCCGACCTCTGCTTAACCCTGCCCCCGCAGATCTTCTACGAAAAAGATATCAGCCGATGGTGCTGATACATCTTGGCAGATGACAGGTACCACTATCGCTTCAATGAAGTGGACATCTGTAGCGTGTTGGCTGCGAAGGGGGACTTGAACGACTTTTCGCTTCCGCGCACACGGGATAGAAGCACTGCCGAACGTGTTGAATGCGACCGTCGTCTCGTTCACAACCTTCAAACGCAGCTTGGTTGCGAGGTTTTCGGTGATGAACGACCTCTGGCTTCCGCCGTCGAGTATACCTCGAACGAGTCGGCTCCTCCCGTCGTGGCTCAACCATGCTCGGAACGTCTGAAGGTACAACCCATCGTCTTTAGAACGATCGCTCGACTGTTCGTTGCTGCTCTCTCCAGACGCTTGAACCACGGCCGATGCGCACACCGTTGTTCCCGGTGCACCCTCGGTTGCATTATTGCCTTTGAACGAAGGTTCGCACATGCTGGTTGCATGCCTCCCGTGGCACGACGCGCAACTCAATCTGGCCCTGCAGTTTCTCGCTTGGTCACCCTTGGTCGTGCACCGAAAACATCTTCTGTCCCTCGCGAGATGCTCTTTATTAGTATCCAGCGAGATGTCGGCGGTGCATGAACGCGTGCTGTGCTTCTGGGAATGGCAAAAGAAGCACTCTTCCTTTCGGTCTTTGGGGTCAGTGACGCGTAATGCCGACGCCGTGAATGGGCAACTTCGCTGCTTCTCTGGTCGGTTGCCAGCAACTTCTCGTTGGGGCAACTCGCAGCACTGCTCGCGGCTCTCTAGCTCCATCCTCACAAAGGTGAGCAGCTATTTCAACTCTTCGTCCGCTTCAGCTGTCGCTGCCAATGAGCGGGCTGGGAGTGCCTCGTCTGTTGGGGAAGGGTTCAGCTCTCCAGATGAATCGGCTGGAGGAGGGCCGTCCTCTGGGGAGGAGGTCAGCTCTCGATGCCGCTTCTCTTTAGTAAAATTCAGCACGATATCGTGTGGGAGCGCGTGCTGCAATATATCTACGAGAATGGCAGAGAAGCTGCAAGTGGGCATCTTCAGAGAGTTCAAGCAGCGGCTATGCAGCTGCACCGCATCGTAGATATGCCTGGGCCCTCGTATGTCAGCAGACGATTTTACAGGTGGCAGATTCCTCAGTGCGGAAAGATGATGCTGCTGAATCCTTCGCTTATTCCCGTATCGCTGCTTGAGGATTTCTATAGCATCCGCATACCAGGCGTCTGTGGTCGGTAAGCCTGCGATTGCTGCAGCCGCCTCCCCCATCACTTAACGGCGCAGATAATAAAACTTCGACGTGGGCGTCAGAGCGCTGTTGTTGTGAATGGTTTGCTCGAGCTGCTCCCAGAAACCCGTCCAAACCTGAAGCTCACCTCGAAAGACAGGTACGTCCAGCGGTGGAAGCCGAGGTCCCGAGGTCGTGGCCGCACTTTCCTGTCTGAACGGGACCAGCTCGTTAACACCCGGCGAATGCGGGGCGTTCTGAGCGGGTCGTTCAAGAAAGTCGATCTTGCATGGAATTTCCGCCAACGTGTTGAGGGTCCTATCATTGTATTCCTCGGCCGCTTGATACTCGATGTCTTGTTCCTCCGCCGTAAGGAAAGCCTCGAGCTCCTCGCTGATCTTCGAGAGCTCGGCGTGGTTGGCCACGAGTCGATCTTGCAAGCCCGTGAGCTTGGCGATGTCTTGACATTCAGCGTCGAGCAACGAGCGAGGTTCCTTTATAAGCCTCGTATTCTTGGCTCTTCGCAGAGAAATCTTGCTCTTTAGGCGCTCCATTACGCGGTAGGCTGCACCTAATCGTCCCCCCAGCCGTGACGTTCCAGGACCACTTCGTTAAACGATTCCTCCCCCACTCGCAGCGCGAAGGGGCGGAGCAGATGAGAGATTGGCCCTTGAGGTCGTGCGTTGAAGTCAATTGTTGCCGCACGGGGTTTTCGGCACCAAATGTTAAGAAAGGGGCGGGCGAATAAAAGCAGAGAGGCAGGAGGCCACCGTTCCGAGCAGTACCTTCTAATTCCTTTCTTTTATTCCTCTACTTCTTTTTCTACACCCTTAAGGACCAACGGTTATCCTGCCTTCGCATTACGTGCCCTGCCCACGTCCATTTCCTCTTCTTAATTTATAAAAATATGTGCTTAACAGGCGGTTGTTCCCTGATCCACTCCGCTCCCTTCTTGTCCCTTAATGTTACACCTATCAATATATATATATATATATATATATATATATATATATATATATATATATATATATATAACATGTGGTTTATTAGCAGGTGTACAGAGCGGGGTAACAGGGTCTGGTTGTACCAAGGGCCAAGCTAGCTCGGGAGTCCACGCGCAGGTCTCACAGCAAGAACGTTCTGAATGAGGCTGCTCCGATCACTGAGCCTCGCTCATAGACCTAGTGGGGGATTGACGCCCCTTGAAAGTCAGCCTCGCTCTCAGTTGAGCACACACCCATTTGGCCACACTGGTTCGCCTTCTAACGGCCACGATCTATGTTACAATTATCCCCCCGGAAAAAAGGAGCCATCCTTGGCGACTCAAGGCGAGGCGAGGACGAGCGAGTCGTAATATGGCTTAAGGCGCTGAACATGAACTGTCTCGCCGCCACGGCGACGACGATCTGTAGCAGGAGTGACCGGCTCAACGAAGTAATTCATGGCTGAAGTTCGCTCGACGACTCGGTAAGGTTCCTTGTATTTAATTTGTAGTTTGCTTCAAAGGCCGGGGGTATTGGGCGGTGTCCAAAGCCAAATGAGGGAGCCAGCACTGTATGTAGCAGCTCCACTGGAGGCGTCGCGGCGGCACTTCTGACGTCCTTGGCCTGCGGTCGTGAACGATCTCGCCAGTGGGCGGCCCTCTTCTGTACGCTTGGTGATTTACTAGACTGGCGCACACTCAACGCATCTGGGTGGTATGGAAATATATTGTTTAATGTACATGATGGCTCACATCCGTATAATAAAAAGAACGGAGAGAAGCCCGTCGTTGTCTGAGTGGCCGTATTATAGGTGTAATGGACGAAAGGCAGGACTAAATCCCAGTTGGAATGGTCGGGAGAAGCGTACATTGAAATCATGTCGCCTAATGTACGGTTGAAGCGCTCAGTCAGTCCATTACTTTGCGGGTGATAGGAGCAGCTCTTACTGTGAACGACTCGGCATTCGGTCAGAAGCGCCTCCACAATGTCTTGCAAGAGGATGCTTCCCCCCTCACACAACAATTCTCTCGGCGCTCCATGGCGAAGTATGAAACGTTGAAGGAGGAACGATACGACGTCGAGGGCGGTGACAGTGGGTAGTGCAGCTGTTTCTGCATACCTTATGAGGTGGTCAACCGCGACTATAATCCATCGGTTGCCGGTAGCTGTCGTGGGGAGCGGACCATATTTGTCGATGCCGACACGGTCGAAAGGGCGAACTGGACATGATAGCATTTGCAGCGGGCAGTTGGGTGTTGAGGGGGAGACTTTCGACGCTGGCAATCTGTACACGAACGGATGTACTTTGTTACAAACTTGTACATTCCACGCCTGTAATAGCGCAAACGCAAGCGCCGGTATGCTTTGAGCACCCCAGCAAGCGCGCACGTTGCGTCAGCGTGGTAGTGGGAGCAGAAATCAGAGCGCAGATGGCCAGGGACGACGAGTAACCACTTCCGGCCCTCAGACCAGTAGTTGTGGCGGCAAAGAAGGTTGTCCCGAAGGGTGCACCGCGAAGCCTGGCGGCGCAGTGCACGAGAGGCTGCAACTGTTCACGGACTCGACAACTCTTGACGGACAGAGGCGATCCACGGATCTTACGCTGTTACGCAGCCACGCCAAGGGATTATAGGGACGCCACGGCTCTATCTGGCGTATATTAACTCTCATCGTCGGACCCCACTGGTGATCTGGACAGGGCATTAGCATCCGTGTGTCTGCGTCCGGACCGGTATACGACTCGAATGTCGGGCTCCTGCAGGCGAAGAGCCCAACGACCGAGTCTGCCGGGAGGGTCTTTGAGTGAAGACAGCCAGTAGAGGGCGTGGTGGTCAGTGACGATGTTGAATGGACGAGCGTAGAGGTAAGGGCGAAACTTGTTGATTGCCCAAACGGTCGCCAAACATTCTTTCTCTGTTACGGAATAATTCTGTTCCGCCTTTGTCAGAGTGCGGCTGGCGTATGAGACGACGTATTCATGGAAACCAGCTTTCTGCTGAGCGAGAACGGTGCAAAGACCGACACTACTCGCGTCAGTAGGTATGCACTTCAGTAGAAGGAGAAAGCGGGTCAAAATGGCACAGTCTTAGAGGCGTCGTAAGCAGGCGCATCATGGTCACACATGCGGCGTCACAAGCAGGCGACCACTGGCGACGTTCGTTGTGTCCGCTGAGGAGCTGCGTTAAAGGGGCGATGATGGTGGCAAAATTTCGGACGAATTTGTGAAAATATGAACACAAGTCGATAACGCGTGGGAGTCTTTCAGGGTAGACGGTTTGGGAAACTACCACTGCACGAAGCTTGTCCGGATCTGGAAAGATGCCGGCTTTGGACACAACATGGCCCAAAATTGTTATCTTGCGAGCAGCAAAGCGGCACTTCTTCAGATTCAGTTGCAAGCCGGCTGACGTGAGGCAGGTCAACACTTGCTTAAGGCGCTCAAGGTACGTGTCAAAATCTGATGAAAACACAACAATGTCATCCAGATAACAAAGACAGGTTTTCCACTTAAGGTCCCGTAAAACATTGTCCATCAGTCGTTCGAAAGTGGCTGGCGCATTACAAAGCCCGAACAGCATCACGTTAAATTCATAAAGGCCGTCAGGTGTAACGAACGCTGTCTCTGGGCGGTCGGCATCAGGCATGGGCACTTTCCAGTAACCAGACCGCAGGTCCAAGGAGAGGAAAAAATCTCCCCCCACCTCCCCGAAGGGGATCGTTCGGAAATGCGAATGCATTGGGTGCACCGATAAGTGCGCTGCGGCAAGCAGTAATGGAGTGAGGCGTGCGCTCCACTGCATTTATATACATTTTCCGAGCGCAGCGAGCGGAGAGAGGGTACGCGGAGAGGAGAGACCCGCTCAACACGCCCGCCCCGCGCGCGAGCTCTCTCTCCCGCCGAGCTCCGCGATGCGAGCGCCCTCACACGCCCGAGCGCGCTCCTCCTCTCCACTCACTCTCCGCTACTCCGCCCGAGCTCCGCGATGCGAGCGGCCTCACACGTCCGAGCGCGCTCCTCCTATCCCCTTGCCCTCCGCTACTCCCGCCCGAGCTACCAGCTGCTCCGGTTGCTAGGCGCGCCACAGCTGTTGCTAGGGGCGAGTAGGAGCGCGGAGAGATAACACCTGCGGGCGCACGCCGACGGAGCACGACAACCCCGACTAAGAAATGCATTCGCATTTACGACGACGACGACGACGAAGGCAGAACTATGAGGCACGCGCTCACGTGCGCTCGCGCTGGAGGAATGCAGGCGCACGCCGGCCAACGGAGCAAGACAACCCCCGGCTAATAAATGCATTCGCATTTAAAACTCGGCACCCTGCAGGCAGTCAAAAGCGTAGTCGATACGGGGTAGCGGATAAATTTTCTTGCGTGTAATCTTATTGAGGTGGCGCTAATCCACGTAGAACCGCATCGACCCATTTTTATTGTGACCAGAACCACCGGAGAAGCCCACGGGCTGGTAGAGGGTCGGATGACGTTACGGGTAAGCATATCGGACACTTGCTCGTCGTTCACGCGGCGTTCCGCAGGAGACACGCGGTATGGTCTCTGTCACAGTGGGGCGTGGGAGCCGGTTTCTATTTTATGTGAAACAGCCGACGTGCGTCCCAGGGTGGTTTGTACGCAATCAAATGAGTTGCGAAAACTCTGGAGGAGGGCGATGATGAGCTTCTCTCGTTGCTTTGAGTTAAGGCCATTGTCGACACACTGCATGAACGCATCGGGGCTTGACGCACGCGCTGGACTAGGTGTGCTAACAGTGAGGAGCGATGGTTGTCGGGCACAGCGTTCACGTGAGAAGGGTCAACAGCTTCCACGCACCCTAGATATTCCCCATAGACTAAGGTGGTAGGGCAACAAGATAGCGTATACAGATGACGATTAAGCCGTAACCGGACTGGACGTCGATGACAGCAGAGGGTAAAAGCAGACATCTGAGCGAGAAGAAGAACCTAGAAGGCGTGAAAACCACAGTCGTGTTCGTGTTGTCCACATTGCACAAAACAGGCACTATGATGGATTACCTCGGGGGAATGAATCTTCGAAAACAGTTAACTTGGTCAACAGCTCGTTCGGCGGCGGCTCGTAGAACGGTACAAGTTCAACTTTCAAACGTGTGCAATCGACTATCGCGTGATGTCGGGATAAGAAGTCCCACCCGAGGATGATGACGTGGGAACATGATAGGAGGACAATGAATTCGATGACGTATGTGACGTCTTGGATGAGAACCTGAGCGGTACACATGGCCAACGGTTTAACCTCTTGCGCGCTCGCAGTCCGAAGAGTAAGGTCAGAGAGAGGCGTCGTAACTTTACGTAATCAGCGACGTAGACGTTCCCTCAACACTCACAGCGGCGCCGGTATCAATAAGCGCGAGGGCGGCGACACCTTCAGCAATCACGTCTATAGCAGTGACGGGTGAGAGAGCAGGAGCGGAATCTCGACGGGGCTGCAGTTCTTGCCGCGGGAACTGCAGCCGTTAGTTTAACTCAGCGGTCGGATCCTGGAGGGGACGCATGGGGGACGGTGAACGGCGACGCGGGAAAAAATCCTCGCGTATTGCCCGCACATTTGATACAGGAAAGGCTGCACCAAAGCCACTGCTCAAGCAGCACATCACATACTATGTAAACAGAAAAAGCGTATACTATTTGGCTAACATTATACACTGACTGCAATGAAATTCAGTTGTTAGAGTGCGCTCTTCCGTGTTTTAGATGCGACGCATCTCTTGCTCTGAGGCATGTCCCTCCTGCGTCGACGTCGGCGGCGTCCGCACGCCACCTGCGCATGCGCGACTCTCCTCTGCTCTTCTCTCCGACAGCTGTGCGCAACACTCTCACTCCGTCTAATTATCATAAACAACAGCTGCGTGTGCGCGCTTCGCTCCGCTCCCGTCGCGCAAGTGCGCATGCGCGACTCTCCTCCGCTGTCCCCTCTCCTTCAGGCGCTGTGAATATAAAGCGGGTAGCGCGCTGCGGCGGTTCAGTCAGCGCTCGCTCTCGTTCGACTCCGTGTGACTTTGCTTGACGACTCCGTGCTTGACTTGATTCTTCCGATGAAGACGTGATGGAAGCGACGGTCCCTTCAGCGAGTGGGCTGACACAATCCAATACCACCGTCAGCGCAAACGCTCAAGGCAACGTTACGACCAATTGAACCCCCCGATGCGTCGCATCACATCAGGGTTCCCTCGCGGGAAGATGGGCGTAATTTTTCTCTTCCTTTTCCTTGGTTGTTTTGCGCAATCGCTTTCTATGGAAAGATTAGTCAGTGCTACTGCGTTGGAGCTTCACGGCACAACCCGTATTGCCGTGAAACTGCACAAAACACACACAGCTGGCTGACGCCGCATCTTTTCAAAGTGCTACGAGTTGTGCCGCGCCTCCGCCAGATGGCGCCACGGGTCCCGCGACCGAGAGAAGACGCAGTGAAACATCCTCCTCGCCAGGGGCACGATCAAATGCAGAGCATTTCCGGGGGTGCACGACGTTAAGTAGTTTGCGTTACGTTAATGTTGTTGCACTTATGGCGACTGCTGACGAGAGAGCGCTCGTCAGCAGTAATTTGAATGAGTCAACAATATAAGGCGCGTTCGTAGCGTCCCATTATGTGTCGGCTTTGTGGCGCAGTGGGTAGAGCACCATGTACATTGCGTTCCGCCCGCAGGGTCGAGGGATCGAAACTGGGCGCCGGATAGTATTTTTTTTATATAGTAGGGACAAAGACGGTGCGGACTACGGACGTCAACGCGGGTGACATCGTGAGTTACTGAAATGCTCTGTATTTAAAAGGAGCGACGGCTGGAAAAGGGCGGATGGTCGGCAGAGGACAAATTCGGTGCCTGACCCAAGTCCCCATGAGAGTAGTACGGTTGCGGTCCATAAGGAGGCACTCGATGGACGTCGCTAGCAGGCGGTGGCCGCCGACGGCACAACCGAGCGACGTGTCCGGGCAGACAGCACGCGTAACAGATAGGGCGGTTGTCGGGTGTGCGCCAGGGGTTCAGCGGTTGAGGTGGTAGCCGGTTGGTAGCGGTAACGAGAGAAGCCGGTGGTAGCGGTAAGGCATCGCCGGTTGGTCTCTCACATACTGGTACGGTTGGAAAGCACCGGGCTGCAGTTGCCGTACCACCGAAGCGTAACTTAAGGGGAGCGCTTCAAGAATGGCTGGGGGCGCCGCCATTGTCACTGGTGGTGCGACGGGCGCCGGTGGTTCGAGGGGCACTGTCAGTTGTGGTACGAACGGGGGCGTCACTGGTGGTGCGATGGGCGCCACCACGGGGGCCGGCACAAGTACAGGTTGACGAACTGCAGGAAGCACCTCTGCAACTTGCTCCCGGATTACGCGGCGTACCGACGAAGGCAGCGTAGTCGAAGACAAGCTCACGATCACGGGGAAGCAGAGCCAGCTGTCGAGCAATTTCTGCGCGAACGAACTCCTCGATGTGCGGCGGATGAGAAGAAAGGTCATGAGGCATCATTAGCCATGAAAGGCATCCCCGTGAGAGCACCCTTCATTGGGCGACGTGCGCTGGCGAGTAGTGACAGGCTGCTTGCACAGTTCATCGTAGCTCAGGCACCATGTAATAATTTCGTCCGCAGTCTGTGGGTTCGTGTTTAGCAGCATCTGAAAGGCGAACTCTTCTATCCCTTTGAGAACATGTCTGATCTTGTAGCTCACCGCCATCGCAGGGTCCACGCGCTTGCAAAGGTCCAAATGTCCTCGATCTAACTCGTGTAACTTTCATTGTCCTGTTGGGCTCGGACGCGCAGGCGTTGTTCGGCGCGAAGCTTGCGTACATCGGGACGCCCAAACGCTGCCAGAAACCTCATTTTATAGGATGACCAAGTCCGCATCTTGGGTTCATTGTTATAAAACTACGACTCAGCTAATTTGTCGAGGGAGAAAAAGACGTTGTTGAGTTTGGCAACGTTATCCCAGCGGTTGTGGGTGCTCACCCTTTCGTATGTTGAGAGCCAATCTTCCGCATCGATATCGTCGCTGCCGGTGAAACTGCGGGGGTCGCGTTGGCGCAGTGACCCGGAGCAGATGACGGGCGCAGGCTGCGGCGAGGTCATTTCGTGCTCGATTCCTCGTGAGATGGGAGGGAGCGCTCGCTTGCTTCGTAGTTCCAGGCTAGGGACCATGGAGTGGCTACGACCTCCACCAAAATAAAATGGGGTTTATTTGCAGGCGTCCAGTGCGGGGTAACAGGGTCTGGTTGTACCAAGGGCCAAGCTAGCTTGTGAGTCCACGCGCAGGTCTCGCAGCAACAGCGTTCTCGATGGGGCTGCTCCGATGACTGAGCTTTGCACATAGACCTAGTGGGGGATTGACGCCACTTGAAAGTCAGCCTCTGTCTCAGTTGAGCACACATCTCTTTGGCCTGGTGCGCCTTCTAACGGCCACTATCTCTGCTACACTATATATATACAGGGTGTCCCCGCTATCATTCACCAAGATTTTAAAAAAGAGCAGTGGAGTTACTCGAAGAAAACCTAGTGCGTAATGTTTGCAGTACTGTGCAGAAGCGGACAGTAATTTTGTCGTTAATTATATTTAACTAATTATTTGTAATTAATTCTCTAACTCGATAATTACTGTCCTAATCACTGAAGTGTCAATAAGGCACTTGTAGGTACCCACGAGGGGCATAAACTGCGGTATTTTCAGCCATGAACTAATTGCGTGCTCATTTATTCTGACTGATAAAGAAAACCCGCGAAATATTAAAAATACCACGGGACAGCGCTTCCGCGCGCATTGTAAAGCAGCATTCCCAAATAAGCTGATTGAAAGCAACTGCTTCGCCTGTCACCCGCCCGAAGAGACAGCACATCACCTTGATAATGGCATGCATGGAAGGAGCAGCAACAGCAAGATTCGCGGGGCGCGTGTGCAGATAACGCACAAACTCGGTCCCGATTTCTTCTTTCTTTTGTTTATTTCATTCTGGCAAACTCAGAGGCAGCCTGTTTGAGGGCATTGCTTTAGGATGCGCGCTAATGCGCGCGGAGGCGCCGTCACGTGGTATTTTTCATATTTCGCGGATTTTCTTTATCAGCCAGAATAAATTAGTATGCAATTAGTTCGTGGCTGCAACTACCGTAGTTAGATGCCCCTCGTGGGTACCTGCAAGTGCCTTATTGACACTTAAGTAATTAAGACAGTACTGGTGGAGTTAGATAATTAATTAGAATTAGTTCAGTATCATGAACGCAAAAAATGGTGTCCGCTTCTCCACAGTACTGCAAACAGTATGCGCTAGTTTTTCTTCGAGTTATGCCATTAGCCTTTTTTTAAATCTTGGTGCATGATAGCTGGGACACTGTATATATATATATATATATCTATATATATATATATATATATATATATATATATATATATATATATATATATATATATATATATATATATATATATATATATATATATATATATATATATATATATATATATATATATATATATATATATATATATATATACAAGAGAAGAAAAACTTCGAACAAGGTAAAAGCACGATTGTGGCCTACGTTTCAGCAAAGAGAACTTGCTATATATATATATATATATATATATAGTTTGGAAATGAGGGGCTCGTTGAAGAACTACAGAAAGATAGGTAGGCAGTCTACAACGCCAAAGGAGGCTTAGGGGTGTTGTTAGTGAAGTTAACATTGTTTAAATATACTAAAGAATGAAAGAAAGAAAGAACAACACGCACCCATAGTCGGTACCGAACCCACGCCTTTCGATTTGATCTCGAATGCCTTACCAATTCGGTTAGCCCGGCTTTTTTTTTTCTTTATTCCCTTTTTTGTTACAAATGGACATGCGCCAACGCCGGATTAAAAAGCGCCGCCCATACTTTGGTTGGCTGAAAGATTTAAAATAAACATTTAATGTTGACAGCTCTTCAAATGCACTTAACCATTCCATTTCAGGTTCCAGCAAACGATACACTTCAAGTAGACTGGTTACACTTTGTGAGAAATACTTGCTCACCGTCATAGCATTCCCATCACAGTGGCGCACGGCCATACGGGAGCGCCAAATTGCGTGAAACCTTAGGATCATTATCATGTCGTGCGGCACTTCACCCTTTTCCATTGCCAAGAAACGTATCCCATGTGGTGTTACAGGAAGATCTTTCTTTATTGTTCTCTGTAGAACATCCCAGAAAAAGATGGCGTCTCAGAACTATACGAAAACGTGTTCAATGCTTTCTGGTTTTTCGCACAAAGTGCACGTTAAGGACCAGCCAAGGAAAATACTTTTTTCCTCCATCCATGTGCCAACGGAAAGTGTGCCGGTGTGCAGCTTAAAGAAAAATGTTTTTTACCGCGGCGGGGACTACCATATTTTTAACCCGCGACAAAACATGTTGGCAACCACCTGCCCCATACAATGAGCGATACAGAGGTACTGGAAAGAGCATTTCGTTCAAGTTTTTTGTTAATGTTTTCCTCGATACATTCGCCAAATACTCCATGGTAAATCAAACGGACAGAAATTTAAAAGATTGCACCACTTCTTTCCAGTAGCCCTTAACATCATGTTTCAATAAAGCTTGGAATTACGTTTTATAGTGTAGTTTGTACGTAAGTCCTCAAGAATGGATGTTTTACGTCCCGCAATAGCAAAAAACGGTTCACAATCTGCCTTACAAAAACATGGGGCAATCCAACACCGCCTTGCCTTACAGGCCGAAGAAGATTACTTCGGGGTCATGCGTTCCCACGTAGAACACCAAATACACAAAGCAAAAGCACGATGTATCTTTTGCACTTGCGTTCCGGAACAGTGTATGGCTTGCAGCACATACCACAGTTTCGCGAGAAGAAAAAAATTACACACTGTGGCGCGCGTAAAAACAGATAGCGCGCGGCCTCCCCACTTTGCCACTTTCTCGCGCACTTTTTCTGTTACCGCTTCATAGTACTCATTGCTACTCCTCAGTGGCTAAGGCGTTGCGCTGCTGAGCACGAGGTCGCGGGTTAGATTCCCGGCCGCGGCGGTCGCTTTTCTGATGGAGGCGAAAAGCAAAAATGCCCGTGTGTACGAGATTTCGGCGCACGTTAAAGATCCCCAGGTGGTCAAAATTAATCCGGAGCCCTCCACTACGGCGCGCCTCATCGCCTGCGTTGCGTCGGCGCGTTAAACCCTGCAATCAATCAATCAATCAATCATTGCTACTCGCATAGCTGTGCAACGGTACTCCTAGTGCAAATTTAGAGCGCAACAAATTTGCACTATGGAGTACCAACAAGCTCGAACCCTCACGTTGTTAAGGTACTACTAGATACCGCGTCGGCATCACCGTCCAGCTGACATTTGCAAAAACCCGCGGCGTTGACTCCCACCCACCATGCCAAAAACCTTCACATTTTGTCCCGTTCACTGCACTTGCTGTTACCCTACAAAACTGTTTAGTTACATTGATCGCTTCTGCGATACTTTGCTTATCTTCACAAAAAAAGCGCCACATCATCTGCGTACGTTAACAACTTCACTTCGCTTGAGTGAAGATGAAACCAAGTTATTTCAGCATCGTTGATAACTTTGAAACAGTAAGGCTCCAAGAAAATACAAAAAAGTAGGAGTGAAGCCGGGACACCCTTGTCGGACAGACGACAGCACTGGGATACGTTCTGTCACCTCCTTATTAATTACCAACTGCGTGAAGCCTTCACGATAGGCCATGCGCACTCCTTCTTTGACCGCACTACCAACTTTATATGTTCCAGAATACAATACAATATATCATGGCACACTCTGTCGAACGCTTTCTCATAGTCTATTTGGAGCATAGCAACTCTGCGACCATTCAGATCGAAACTTTCCAGTACTGTGCGGGCTACATGAATATTTGTAGTTATGCTCCTACCCTTGATTCCGCACGTCTGGTGCGGTTCAACAACACTTATAATAACTCTTTGTAATCTTTGTGCTAGGACTTTCATGATTATCTTGTAGTCAATGTTAACTAGCGTTATTGGACGATAGCCAGCCACCGACTGCCTTTTACAGCAATCGTCAGCTTTATGTACTAGCACAGTCTGCGTACGTGAAAACGATGGAGGCAAAACACCAGTGTCGTACGCCTCGGCAAATACATGAAAAAGGAAAGGTGCTACGCTGTCAGTAAAATGCTTATAAAATTCTGCGCTCAGTCCATCAGGGCCTGGCGTTTTACTGTTTTTTTTTTAATTTGATATTGCCTCTTCGATTTCTCTCAATGACACGGGCTCTTATAATTCTTGTCAAACATCAGCCTCTAAACGAGGCATTAGTGAAAGGAAATCGTCTTTAAAATCTTGAATTCTCGGGGATGCGGGGCTGAAAAGCTCGGTATAATGCTCAGCGAATGCCCGCTTTATTACCTCCCGCTCATGGGTCAGCTCTCCTTGCCACACAATTCTTTCAATTGCACTACCTTTTGCGTATTTCTTTTCATCACTTAAAGCCCTTTTAGTAGGCGTTTCCCCAGCCAGAAACCTTTCTCCCCTCGCCCTCACCGTTGCTCCTTGAAATCGCTCTTTATCTAGATCGTCGAGCTTGCTTTTTATCAGTGCTATGTCTTCAATAAACACACCCAGCCTTTCACATTCAAGGATTAGTAGTTGCCTCAGATTATTTCGAAGATTAGTTTCTTCTTCTCTTTCTAAACGAGTCAAAACTGTCCCTCTCTCTATCGCACACATTTTGCTTTCTTGCTTAAACAACCCCCGTCTTCTCCCCCAGCTTTCTTTTTCCAGCCTTGTGTTCCTTTGAAAACTTTCTCTCACCGCCTCAGTAAACTTCTCATATTTTAATATTTTCCCACTGAATTTCCATAAATTCCAGTCAAACTTGTTATAACCTTCTCTCCTCCCTCCCAACGAAAAAGAGAACAGACAATGGTCGCTGAAAGCAACATAATCAACCGCGTAGTTTTTACACGACGGCGCTAATCAACGGGAAACGTAAATTCTGTCCAGCCGGGCATGGCCGGCTCCCTGGAAATGCGTGTATCGCAGGGCGTCTGCCTTTGCTGCACAGTGAGCCACATCTGTTAAATCATGCTCATCCAGTATGTTCTGAAGTAGTTGCTCACTCGGGTCCCTGTTCCGCGTTAAGCCTGCTCTGTCTTCTCGCGCGCAGACGCAGTTAAAATCGCCGAGCAGAACAACGTTGTCTTTGTTCTGCAATTTGCTCGCTATCGTTTCAAAAAACACTTCTTTCATTCACCTTATTCGGGCGTACATGCATATAACAAAAAACTGGATCCCACAATAAGACATTTCACACGTCACTTGATGACCAGATTCCCAAGAATAAATTTTCCCTATTTCAATTCCTACTGCATTCTTAACAAACAAACAACAGCCAGAACACGTCCCAAGCGCATGGCTAACACATACACTATACCGGTTTGCGAAAGGGCGCACCATCAAATCGGTTCGCTCTTCACTCTCAATTTTTGTTTCCTGTACAGCAAGGATGTCCATCCCTTTTTCATTTAGTAACCTACTAAGTTCGTATTGCTTGCGCCTTTCCTCAAGCCCTCATACGTTCAAGGGTGCAATACTCAATGTTTTTTTGAGGGCTATCATTTAAAATTGTAAGTGAAGAGCAAAACGAGAGAAGAAACACAAAAGTTGCCTTTCGACCTCTCACTCAGGTCGTTTTCCTGCTGATGGGGTCCGTCTTCGCACACCAATCTAAGCGGTTCCCTCTGCCACCTCTCCCCCCCCCCCTCACTGCCTCTGTTCGCCGCTCTCCGAACACAGTCGTGCACGCCCACTCCCCGTCCACCTTTCGTCGTGCTGAACTGAGTGGGTGACGCCTTGCCTTTGTGTCGTTCCGGTGTCACACTCGGCCTCGTTTTGGTCAAAGGCCGCCGGACTTGTGTGGCCGCCTTCAGTGGTGGCTCCTCGGAACTCGCAGAACCTGCGCTCTGCGTGTTGTCCCTGGTGAGCTCCCAAGACCACTTGCTCGTAGCCGCACCCGAACCTGTCGCCCCTCATCTTCCATGTCCTCGCTCTCCACTGTCTCGTCCCTTGACTGCTCGTCGTCCTTCATTTCCGCCTCCTTCAACACATTTGTTGTTTCGTCCATCTTCTCCTTGGAGGCGCTATCTCCGCATGACTGCCGTCTTCCGCCGGGAAAGTAGATGGCTCGGGGGGCGTTACCTCCTTCGCCTGATCGTTGTCCCCACCCCTTGCGGCATTCTCAGCCTCGGCTTCTTCCATGACGAACGATGCCGTCGCCGTGTCCTGCGGTGAGCCGGCTACATTAGCGTAGGAAGGCACACACTGACTCTCGTCGTGGCCGAAGCGACGACAAAGAGCTCAGCGTGGCACTCTACACTATCGCATGATGTGTCCGCTCTGATGGCAACGCAGGCAGAGGGGCGCTCGCCCGGGCACGACGACCAGGGCTTGCTCTCCGGCGACACGTACTTGGTGCGGAATGTCGTCGACGGTGACTCCCGCTCTCAACCTGAGGGTGACCAGGCGTGTTGTCCACGACTGAGCGTTGCATCCTTGCACACGCCACCGGTCCCTATAGCCACGTCGGTTACCTTTCCGTAAGGCTCTAGGGCGGCCCGAACTTCGTCATCGGGGACGTGGTGGAGCACCCAGTGCACCTTTAAGCGCACCTCCTGGTTCCTCGGGTCGATGACGAGGCACCGACGGTCCTTCACTAGTAGTTCCCCGGCGGCCAACAACTTTTTCGCACCTTCCGCGTCCTTGAACGTAACCGCCCACACATGGTTCATCTGACATGCCCCCAAGGAGATAACCTCAGGGAGCAAAGCCAAACAAACCAGCGTATCGCGGAAATCTTCAACCTTGTACGGCCTTCCTTTGACGTCTGCGTGCAAAAAAATTGTGTTGAGGGCAGATTGTCCAGATGGTAGATGAGGCAACATAACCTGATAATCCTGGGTATCGTTTGAAGAAACAGCAGACCTGTTACCGCTCCTTGGGCGGAGCTTGACATTCTGCGACCGCTTCGCTCGGAAGCCGGAAGTAGAATCCGGTTATCTCAGCGACTGTGTTCTCCTTCACTTTCTGGGGTATTTATATTTACTAGATCTGTACCTGACGCAGCAGGGTCAGATACAGGGTCAGATACAGCAGGGTCAGATACAAAAAAATGCATCTTACGCTTGAGGGTGGTAGCCAGCGCCACTCTGACTACACGGGGAGAAGGGGACCTTCTTTTCAACCCCCTGGGCGTGCCTCGAACGTCTACAGCCTCTCCTGAGCGGGTAACTGGCGGGAAGCCCTTTTATGCTACCTTGACATCAAGGCTGCCAGATCCGAGACCCTCGCTAGGCTTTCGCAGAATAATGTAGTTAGGAAATGAGGGGCTCATTGAGGAAATACAGAAAGATAGGTCGGCAGTCTACAACGCCAAAGGAGGCATAGGGGTGTTGTTAGGCTCTTTTTTTACTATGGTTAGTGAAGTTAACATTTAATAAATATTCGAAAGAATGAAAGAAAGAAATAAAAACACGCGCCCAGAGTGGGGACCAAACCCACGCCTTTCGATTTGATCTCGAATTTGATCTGCCCACTCTGGGTGCGTGTTTTTTTTCTTTCTGTCATTCTTTCGTATACTTAAAAAAATGTTAACATCACTAACCATAGCAAGAAAAAGAGCCTAACAACACCCCTCTGTCTCATTTGGCGTTGTAGACTGCCGACCTATCTTTCTGTATTTCCTCAAAGAGCCCCTCATTTCCTAAATACATTATTCTGCGAAAGCCTAGCGAGGGTCTCGGAACTGGCAGCCTTGATGCCAAGCTGGCATAAGAGGGCTTCCCGCCAGTTACCCGCTCATGACAGGCTGTAGACGTTCGATTCACGCCCAGGGGGTGGAAAAGAAGGTCGCCTTCTCGCCTCATATATAGATATATATATATATATATATATATATATATATATATATATATATAATGTGTATTTGTGCGTGTGTGTGCGCGTTTGTTAATCTGGGGGCGGTGCTATCGAAAGAGAAGCAGAACGAAATGTACTCTCTTGAGTCAGTTTAAACCTCTGCCAGTACTTTTTCTACTCATTTGTAACGTCCACTTTATTCAACATTACTTGTAGACTTTTTTTTCTTTTTCATATTGTTTTCTAACATTGATTCATCATCCGGGTAATAATACCATATTTTGTTGCACTGCCCAAGCGTGTTGGGTATATTCTACGCAATACTGCATGTTCCCATAAAAATATTCTCGTCGAACATTTGTAATGCTTACCAAACTGTTCAGCCATGTAATAATTTAAATGCAAAGGTTATCAATAATTTGGTTTTTTTCTGGATTTAGGATACTCAAGGACACAAACGAACACCCTGAATGGAATGAGAATGAGCGCCTTCTCGTGCTTCATTCACCAACAAAGCTACATGTTTCCAAAGCTGCAGATATCTACGAACAGCACTGCAACTAGGGTAAGTACTTGTCACGTCGTTTTCTTAGGTAACAAAGGAATTTTTATTTTTCTCCTGTAACAAAAGCAGGTACAAAACACTCGTGGTTACGCTTTTCCACGTTCACATACTCGGTCCGTCCGTTACATTCCAGGACGACATCTCTCCTTGCTGTTAACAAAGCAGATACGAAATGAGTCAAGAACTAACACGGCATGAACACGAATACAATGGCGTGCACTTCTTGGTACATAAATTGTGCACTGAGAGGACAGCCTGGTATCCTTGGAGGGGGGGGGGGACTACTCCCCACCCAGGCACCAGCTCCCTTTACACAAGTCGTTTGATTTACTCGGGGTCTTCCTTGCTACATACGCAACTACAAAACATTCAAATGCAAAAACAAATACAAAAGAAACCGAGCATTGGTTTGTTGACTCTACCACATACACTTATTTGGCCCACCTCCCATTTGGGGCCACATATCTTATTGAATACTCAGAACATGACCTCTGTTTACAGAATTCAATTGGAACTACCTTTGGCAGTAGCAACACAATCACGTGGTTTACATCCGCACCACATGGCTTACACCTGTAAAAACACAAGTACGCGGCTTACATTTGCGAGCCCGCGCACTTTGTAGTAGAGTGAGGCGCCAAGTGCACAGGTGCGGGAGGAAAGTCTCCCCGACCGAGGCGCTTGCGCCTTTTAAAATCTGAAGAATGATTTCAGCGTTCTTAGTAAATAATCACAGTGGTTTTATTAACAGAGTGAAGCTTAATACAGGTTTCAGTATTGCAATAAGAATAAAGGCTTGTAAAAGCTAAATTTCATTCAGCCTGAATAACAGCAACGCAAATTCGTACATCACGACATCTGGCTGAAAAGCCGAGAAAAATAATATTAATAATACTGCTTCAAAGCAGGAGTGATGCTCTGGAAAATTATAATAATCATTGCTTTGAAACCTGTTCTTTCCTTTTTATAAGGAAAGCATTAAATGTGTGGGTTGTTGCCCCTGCTCGAGGTTATAATGCAATTTTGATGCCGAAATGTTCAAAACGCTTACGTTAAAGACAGGACGGGTCAATTCGTCACAATCGCACAGAACATAACAAATACAGAAGTTCAGAGACACCACAATACACAAATTAAAGATAGGCAAAGCTACTCTGAGCAGAATTATAAAAAAACATTTTTATGACAAATGAGCACACGCACTTTGGCCACCATACTTATCCTAAACCAGAAGGCAGCTGCACTGCTTTTATTCAGACTATGGCGTTTAACGCGCCGGAGCTACGCATCGATTACGAGGCGTACCGTCTGAGGGTTGCGTATTAATTTCGACCCGCTGCGATCCTTAAGATGCGGAGAAATCTCGACACAGGGGCGTTTTTTTATTTTTGCCTCCATCTAAAAAGCGCGACCGTGGCCGGAATTGAACCACGGTCGTTCGGCTGAGTAGCACAATGCCTTAGCCACTGATTCCCCGCTGCAGTTGTTGCTTTTATTTAAAAATTCATTTCGCATATCTATTTCAACCTCAGTATCCAGCTTTGATTACGAGCAGATTCATGGTATGCAAAACTTCGGTGCCAGCTTTCCCGCGCATTAGCGTGCCGAAAAAAAATTAGCAGTGGCTTAGCTCGGCTATGCCAGGATATACGTAGTGTGAGCTAGAGTTCTGTTGGTTATTCTTACCTTTCCTGGTTGTCTAGGATTAGCTTGATCATCATGCTTAGTGCTGCTTCAATGACACCCACACATGGTATACGCATTATGGGACACATGCATGTTTGTCAAGCGGCTCGGGCGCAGCGTCACCAATCGCCCCAGAGCTAAGCTGGTTTCACAAGCGCACGCCGGTGTTGATGCGACGCACGAGCCATCGTTTGCCCACCCGGCCATCCCTCGCATGATCATCAAGTGGACCGGACCGCCACGTGCGGAACGGAGGGCGGTGAAGACGCTGGGCGCGTGGCGTGTGTGAGAGACGCCGTACAGCGAGCAATGTTCTGTGCGTCGCGTGATGTCATTGCTCCTCGCGCATGCGCAGCACGGCTCTGCAGGAGCTACGCGAAACTGCTCAACCTCAGCCAGTGTAGCTCACGCTACAAAAACGTTCTTTAGATCCTCCCCACCGAGCGATGGCTCAACCACCACTGCTTGCTTAATTAAATAAACGTTTCTTCTGTTTACCCCCGCTGCACAAGAAAAAAAAAATGTTCGAAGAGGAGCACAAATAATTGTCCAGCATCAGTAATCGCTTAGTAATTAAAATTATTTTCAGTAGTTTCTTATTTCTCATATTATGTCTACTACGTACTTTGAATTAAAAAAAACAGCATTTGTCGTAATATAAATAGGGGCAGCACTTATGAAATTAATTTGTCCACTGTTTGCTAAGGGACCATAATAAGGTAAGTTGGACTCAGTAAGACGAACTGATGAACCCGACATCGGTTCATGAGCGTAATATATCATTGATCACTGCTAACGTATATCACGCCACCTGCGGCGTCGGCTGGTCCCGTGGGTCTAATCGAAAAGCCGATTACTGGCCATGGCAGCCTGTAAGCAGGGTAATGTAAAGGGAAGGGGACGCGTTACAATAGAGAACATGGAGACTAGGAACGCCATCATACAGCCAGAAAATTGTATCGGCTTTTTTTTTGGAAGTGTATTTAGAGTTACAATAAAGTCATGTGTACAGTAATGAAGTCGTTCTAAATGATCGGCATTTACTGGATAGTTAGGTAGAAAGCAGGTGTGGAGCTCTACATCATAGCAACTATTTTCGCCCGTGTAGCATTCGCTTTTGTTTCGCTTCCTAAGCGGTGAATTGTGCTCTGGTTTGTCTGCTGGCACAGTTTAAATGTTTCAGTTCCCGGATAACATAACCACTTCATCGAAGCTGCCATTCGGGAGCAGGTGCAGTATAGCTTAGAGAGACATCTGCCTATTTTTACAGAAGCTCGCTTTCAATTTTCATGACGCAGAAGCATCGTGACCAAGGATTCTCCCATTAGGCATCGCAGCTTGACGACAACGGCTTAGAAAAGGTTATGACGAATTTAAACTCAATGATTGTCGGTAGGCATTAGTGCCAAGATGTCTGAGGAATTGAATAAAAAAATTAGTGCCCTTCCACTCTGTGAAGAATGATGACCTGCAAAGCTGGACACAGACCACAGAGTGCACGAAACAAAATACGTTTATCGTAATTTGCGACGGAGAATGCTTCTTAGCCAATTAGCGGAACGTACTTCTGAATGATCCAAGCTTTTCTCTTGCAGATAAAAATGGAACTGCCTGTGTCCCTCCCGCGTCGTCAGCATCGTACTGTTTGTGTAAGCCAGGGATCAGACTGTTGCCGCAACTGTAGTAATAACTTTAAAGAATGACGTCATTTCACGCCGCAGCCAACCGATATCTGTTTAAATCCGCGCAACCGAGTGAGCGAACGCAGCAGCGACAAAAGAAATAAAACCGAAACGAGCGTCTAGCGAACGGTGAAGTTGAGTACGACACGTGCGGCTACGGCGTCATCTCTCTCACTGCCTTTCTCTCGCAAGTCTGATGCGTCGCCACCAAGGAGCACCCTCCTCCGACATTCCCGAGACGCTGTTTTAAATGCAGAGAATTTCAGTAACTCACGATGTCACCCGCGTTGACGTCCGTAGTCGTAGTCCACACCCCTCCCCCTACAGTATATATAAAAAAAATACTATCCGGCGCCTGGTTTTGACCCCTCGACCCTGCGGGCGGAACGCAATGTACATGGTGCTCTACCCACTGCGCCACAAAGCCGACACAGAATGTGAGGCTACGAACGCACCTTATATCCTTGACTCATTCAAAACTACGTCAAGAAGCTGCTGATACAACGCATTCACTACCACCAACTCCCCAAACACTAAACGTTAACGCAATACACCCACCCCCTATGCGACGCATTTACTCTAGTCCCCCTCTCGGGGAGATGGGCCCAATTTTTCATTCTCCGCTAATCCAAACCACGTGCGTTTCTGCGGGAGGTTCAACCACGATATGCAACATGCTCGCTGCTCCCTTGTGCGGGGCTAATCCGAACCACGTGACATTTGCGCGGGAGGTTCAAAAACGATTTGCAGCATGCTGGCCGGTGGCGGCGGCGCACTGCGAAGTGGCAGCAGAGTAGCGCATGCCGCTGTACGTTCGCTGATCACGCGAACACTTCGTGAGCCGCAGCAGAAATGCTCCGGGACTGAGAAGACTGCAGCTCACGCTGCGCACAAATTTCATATTGGGGAGTGTAGTAATCGTCAGTGCATTTTTTTTACACCCATCGGTGCTTCTGTTTATTTTTCGCAATCATCTGATTACCGCACTGCCGCCATTATCTGCCGACTGCGGAACTTTTCGAAGGATCATCGGTGGAGGCGAAGGGGAAAATAGTTGTGAAAGAGGTGTAAGCAGTTGTGAGGAGAAGCCCCGGGGCGCCGCCGAGTAAATTCAATGTCACCGGAATAAAAACTAGGGGGGGGGGTTAGACTTATACTGCTTTGCAGTAAAATAATTAAATGCTTTAAAACCAGTGGTAAGATAGTTTACATTCAGATTCCCAATTTCTGCATTATTACAAGAATTCGCAGCAAGCATTCTTTTTGAAGGCTCAAAATTTCTTGCGCCTATAATTTTTATGAGTATGCACTTACAGTATAACTATTCAAGGAGTACTGCCAAGGAGTACTGCCATCGGTTGTTTAATCCAATACGCGACATCGTCGCAGTGCATTTTTGTTTTTATTATCTTTACGACTGTTTCAGATATTCTTCGATGACAAAAATCGAGCCACTACCGTCCAGTTTACGAAGAATGGTACGTCGCATAACGTCACCGCCGGACGGGAGGTTGTGGTGGCAGCTGGAGCCATCGGGTCGGCCAAGCTTCTCATGCTCTCCGGCATCGGACCAAAAGACGAACTACAGAAACACGGCGTACGTAAAGGGCTGGCTAAATATTCCGGTTAAGTCTTCGAGCTTTATAGAATAAAGTAGAAAAATATCTGAGAGCTTACTTCTCGAAACGAAAGAAATGAAAATAGCTGTTATGGTGCCACCTGTTTATCTTTGATGTCAGATGACATATGCATCAAAATCATTGGTGAAAGTCGCATGTAACGTGGCGAGGTCGATCCCTCTACGTGAAGTTTTCCTGAAGTTTTCCTAGCCTGGCACGTCATCGCGTAGCGGTTTTAACAGCGCTTCTCAATCACGTAAAACGCTACGATTACTTTCAAAAATAATTTTATCTCTGCTTAAATGTGCGGCACTAATTGTTTTTCTGCAAGGGTACTGAAGTTCTGTTTCGTTGCTAATAAACACTCCCGCTTGAACGAAGAAGTGCCGTTCAAATTTGACAACTGCTCTCCTGTTTAATTTAGGATGACTTGTATGGCTAAGTATTTGTTCTATTTTGACGGAAGATCTTGGAAGTGTGTAGGCAACCAATATAAATTCATAGACGTACGTACTGCTTGTTTTACAGACAAAGTGGCAACAAATTTTTTTCTTATATTTCCATGTTTATTTTATAGCAAAGCTGTTCTTGGTCGAGGCTTTTATGGGGAGAAATGTGGTAACGCGGTCGCATTGGGTAGAGCTTAGCGAGGAGGAGAGCAAGGGCCAAGCGCACATTCAGCAAGTTTAAAGAATGCTTGAATAAAATGCTATACAGGTGAAGCTTTTCTAAACTACTAAATCTAGTGGCAATGTTTATATTTCTCAACATTGCTGCAAAAAAAAAAAAAAACATTAAGCATATTTCAGGGAAGTCATCAATACATAAGCGATATCTGTCCTGTTCGTTTGCCTAGAAATGCATGGCTGCTTGATTTTTGCTATAGTAAATAAAAAATACACCGTGAAAAATGCACTCGCGCAATCTCCTCGTGGCAGTGTTCAAGTTCAAAATTAATAAAATGTTCCAGTTGAGTTCAGACAACGGAACAGTACAAAAATGAATTGGCGCGTACTGGAGTCGATCCGCTTGCTGGAAGAAGATCGGCGAAGCTGACCCTGCGACTCGAGAACGCCAGGCAACGTCGCTGTTAAGATCAGCGTTCGCGGCGTTAAGTCAGTGAATCTGGGCTAATTTTTTAGATGCGAATGCATCTCATTCACTCGCCTTGTTCCTGTATCCGGCGTCGGTGTCGTCGTCGTTGTTGTCGGCATCCACCCCTCCCCCATTCTCCTCGTCGCGCCAGCTTCGCTCTCCGCCGCTCACTCTCTCACGAGGGGCATTGGATTGGATTCGATTGGATTCGATTGGCTTGGATTGGCTTGGCTTGGATTGGATTGGATTGGATTTGGATTGGATTGGATTAAAGTGGATTGTGTTGGATTGTGTTGCGTCATAGCCGCGGCAGACGCCATAAAACGCGGTGCCTGCGCCGCTCCGCTACATTGTTCCAGCACCGTTCCTCCGTTGTCCAACGCTGCAACGTTAACCCCCTATGCGTCGCATCTACACAGGGGTTCCCGCGAGGGGAGGTGGGAGTTTTTTATGTTCGGCGCCCTTGTGCTGGAAAGCTTTGCCGACAAGGCGTGTTAGTTTCATGACACCTTCGATCGTGTTAATTGATGGCTACTTTTATTATAACTTAATATCTTACCGTAAATATTGCTCGAAATGGCTACAAGTGGGAATTGTGGTGGGGGTGGTAGTGAGACATTTATTCAAAAGGTTCGTGCTTGAAAGCGGGGGAAGCCCTCAGTCCAGGGCTGCTGTGGCGGCTGCGGTCCTGAACGCCCGGTCCACCAACTGTCGCTGTTCCCCAGTGTCCGAACTGCACAGTGCGGCCTTCAACTGCTCGAAGGGGAGGGGGGGTGGGGGCGCGTAATGGGGGCTGCTGGTGTGTTTGGGCCAGCCCACGTGTTGTGGTGCAGTGTTGGATGTTCGCTGCAGTGTGGTCATGTTGGTGGATATATTGTGGCGTGTATGATGTGCAGGAAGCTAAGGTTGAGGAATGTGTTTGTAGTTGCCGCCAGGCCACAGCCTCTTCTCGGGTGAGCTTCTGGTGCGGCGGTGGGTAGGCACGTCTTGAAAGGCGGTGGTGTTGCAGAAGGGCAGGGTACTGCTGATAGATAAGCTCTGGGTCACGGAGCAGTTGTACCTGGTAACTGACGTAAATTAACAATTGAATAGTCAAAGCACACAAGATGGACTGTTTTGCCTTGGGGGAAATTTAAACAAAAATATCTGTGTTACCGACAATGAGATACCAAATAATTGTTCTTGGAAATAAAATTGAGCGCTACTCTATATTGCTCCCAAGAGAGTGAGTATTACTAGCATAAAAAGTCACGATGGCCATTCTACACCCCCAGTGGTTCATAACCGCAGCTCCCACGTAATTGGAATGCGCTTTCGGGTAGCGGGAAAATTCGTGCACGCAATATTTTGGGGACGTGATTTCGTGAGCCGCCACACAAATTTTGGCCAGCAGATCGAAACGAGCAATGACTGCTACCTAACAGCCGCGAAAGATGTACAGGGGCTGTGCACAGCTAAACTGTATTCGTCGCGAGGACTATTTTACGGCCCAACAAATAAAGATCCGTAGCTTGTGGTTGTTGTCAGTAAAATATATATGATACTCAGAAATAATTTATTCCGATAAAGTAGTTGCGAGATTTCTGGAACTACTGATTAAGGAGTAGCGTCTATCGTTTTTCACGACGTCGAAGCCAGAGCGCGCTGTCTGACTGTGGACACATGGTCCAACTTTTTTTTTCTTTTTTTTATTGCGACAGTATGCCCTTTGGCATAAGTTCCTACAGGTACAAGTTTGCACCCGTTTTCAGGATGAAGTCCAGAAGACAGCGGTGGTGGGGCCCCCACAGCCATCGCTGAAGATCGGAGGGTCTCCCCGGATGCAGGCCTGTGCCGCGAAGGTGTCGGGATCTCGCTGCACTCAGTGAAGGGCACGTCCATAGCAGGTGGTTGGTGTCGGCGTCTTCGGCAGGAGCCGTACAGAAGGGGCAGGTCGTAAAAAACGGGGCATGGTATCGCGGTGGCCACGCCCGGGTTACCGCAGGAGAGAGGGCCACCCCAACTCGTAGTCTACGCAGCAGGACCTCCTCCCAGCGAGCGAGCCCACTGGGAAGGTCTGTTCCACATGGTAGGATGAGAGCACGTGTGGCGCGACGCAGATCTTCCTTCAGTTGGACAAATTGGTAATGTGGGTCAGTTGTCAGCAAGGGCAGGGGCCGTGGAACCGACGTAACGTGACAGAAACTATCCGCCGCAATATGAGCGGTGATAGTATTACGCCGTATCCACGACAGTCGGAGAGGGCAGGGCCACGTGTCCAGCAGGTCATGAATGTCCCTTGAGACAGACGAGTTGGAGGCTACACGTCGCAAATCCCGTATGGCCGCCGTTGAGTCCGTGTAAATTTGTGCCGTAAAACTTCCAGGAGCTTCAAGAAGTGCCGGTAGGAGAGCTTGCAGTCCGTCCCGGATGGCTGTAAGCTCCGCCAGCATAGAAGGCCAAGTGCGGAGTGTTTCACAAGCACAGTTTTGGTTTGCTTCTGGATGAGAGGGGCATACGATCGCTGTAGTTAAAACGCCCTCTTGGGCCCCAGCATCCACAAATGCCTCTACAACCTGGGGCAGGTTCTCAGTCGCTAGTAATGGCACGCCCGCGGATTGCTCGACTACGTTTCCCATCGACAGACTGTGGAGTCGAATGAGAGGCCGGTTGTCGGTCACTTGATGGTACAGACAGGGCGGCCTAGCTACAGGGCGGGCTGGTAAAGCGGGTAGAGAACGGCCCATGTAGATCGCCAACGCCGCTGCCTCCGGAACAAAATTTAGCTTGTTCTGGCGTGCGGAGCGGCGTTCATGTACAAGCTCATCCAGGGTGTTGTTGAGCTTCGGCCTGAAGAGCTGGTATAGGCGTTATTTGAGGGAGGCAGGTGATCGTCCGCATTGCAGCTCTATTAATTGATTCAAGTCGGCCCCACTCCGCTTGGGTCATATGCTGGAATTGAGCCTGGTAAACAAGTCGCGGCTGAAGTATTGACCGCACCAAGAGTAGGGCCATTTTGAAGCAGGAGCCTCCAGACTTTGGTGAAATGCGTCGTATAAGGTGTGGCATTTGACCAGCTTGTTGGCGGGCAGATCGAAGCCACAAGGCAGCTGACCCTGATGATGAAATCTCCAATCCCAGCACACGAAGAGAGGTGGCAGTGCGCACAGGCTGGCCGGAGAGTTGTAGCGAGATCGGTGACATCTCCAGTCTACGACGGCCCCAAGCATTGGCCACGGACAGAATGGCTGTCTTTTCAGCTGAAAGCGAGAGACCAGCGTATTCACACCATTTCTGTGTGTCCGTTAAAGATTGTTGCAGGCTGGCGGCTTGCCGAGACAGGTCTGGGTGGACAGTCCATACTGTAATGTCGTCCGCGTACACCAGAAGGTGTAGGTCTGATATGGAGCCAAGATGCCAGGCAAGCGGCAGCATAACTACATTAAAGAGGAAAGGTGAAATCACCGACCCCTGAGGCACTCCACGGATGGCTGTAAAATGGCCATAACTAGTTCCACCAATCCGTACGGAAAATGATCTTTTAGTCAAGAAGGTCTGGATGAAAGAGCGGACCTTTTCCGGGACAAGTAGGCTTTGGAGAACTTCCAGGATAGCGCTGTGGCTGACGTTGTCATATGCCTTGTGAATGTCCATGGCAAGCAACGTCCGCACTTTGTGAGATCGGCCGCCAAGTAGCACCATTGATGATAAGTGCTCAAGTCCATCTTCTGTCCCCAGACGAGGTCTGAACCCAATCTGTGCCGGGTGGTACCACTGGTAAGTGTCCATCCACCACTGAAGTCGCGTAGCCAGCATTCGCTCCAACAGTTTCCACAAGGTGCACATTAATGCGATTGGGCGCAAATTGGGGAGATGCTCGGGTGGTTTGCCTGGCTTCGGTATAGCGACGATATCTGCCCGGAGCCATGACTCTGGTATTTGGCCCGAGACGAGAGCCACACCTCATTGATGGAGTCGAGAAGACGGCTCAGGGCCGGATCGTCGAGGTTTTTATAAACCTCGTACGCAACGCCGTCTGGGCCGGGAGATGACCGAAGTTTCGCCTGGTCTATCGCAGCCAGGAACTCTGCCATAGTGAAAGTTGATTGTATTCCACGGACTGCATCCTCAGACGGAGAGGCAGCGACGTGGCGCGGTAGAGGAAACGGGCACGGGTTGCCAGCCGGGAGGATGTCAAATGCAGGGTACAAGGCGCAAACCACATCGAAGGCAAATTGGTCCGGGTTCTTGCCTGATGCCAGGCACGCACAGGCTGCTGCATCCGGAGTGCGGCCGCCTGATTCCATTGCCCGAAAAGTGCGCCAAATAGACGATGCGGTGGACGAAGGGCCGAGTGACTCGCACCAGCTAAGCCACCGTTGCCGTGAAAGACGCTTCTCATGTCGTCTGGCCGCAGCAGTCAAGCATTGCAAACGCATTCGAGCCGGCGCACACGAGGGATTTCGCGAGGCAGCCACTTCAGCCTGTTTGCGCTGGGCCCACAGCTGCAAAAGTCGGAGGTCAGGTTTTGGCCGGGACTCCTCTACCCACGTCCTCCGACTGGCACTGCTCAGAGCTTCTTTAATCGCAGTGGTGGGGTCTATGCTGGGGGCCGTCATGGTTGCATTGATGGTGCACCGGAACTCATCCCAGTTTACTAGAGTGCAGCTTCGCCGAAGTCGACGCGTCGAGTTCGGGGCAATGCCAAGCATGATAGGGTGATGATCACTACCCCAGCAGTCAGCCTCTCGCTGCCAAGATACCACTGCACTCCCAAGCCACCAGGTTAAGTCGGGTGAGTAGGGCGGCATCCGGGGATGAGTGCATCGACGCGTAGGGCTTGCTATATCATTTAGTAGTGCGAATTGAGCATCGTTGAAATGCTCAAGTAACATATGCGTCCACGTTCACTTGAGGTAGGGTATCCCCAATTGCAATTGGGCGCATTGAAGTCGCCAGTTACAAGTATGGGACAGCCAGCGTTCGAACGGCGCAGAGATGTTAGCCAGCCCAATCGTAGCCGGGGTGCACGTCCGCTGTGAGGCCGCACATAACACGATACAAGAATTATTGCACACCTGGGAAGTTGCACCTTTACCGCAACCACTTCTTGCCAAACCGTGCACCATGCTTCTAGTGGAATCGAAGTTTGTGGATACGCCGTGTGCACATAAATTGCAGCTTTGCCTGGTGTGGACGTGGAGGAGCCACAACGCCCATCAGGTATGGAACGCGTAGCATAGGCTCTAAAATTTGGGAGGCGAGGTAAACCGTTCGTCTCTTGGAGCAGGAACGCCCAAGCTCGAAGTTTGCCTAGGCGAAGACGTTCACGAAGCTCACCAACCTTTGTTGTGAGCCCCTGGCAGTTCCACTGTACAACATATTGTGGGTCAGGCACAGTAAAAGTGGGTCTAGCGAAGTTGGGCTGCTAACACAGACAGCAAGTTCTGTAGCTGCTGCACCACAAACTGTAGGAGCTCTTGGTGGGTGAGGATGGAAGGGACTGGCTTTTGCTGGTGCAGGCTCGGTGGTGAGAGACAGGGCTGACTGGAATGGCTTGGTTGTTCTGGCTGCTGACGTTATGACCGACGAATTAGCCGAGCACGGCGCTGGCTGAGCTTGGTGACCTCGGCTTGCAGCACAGCCAACTGTTGGTCCACCTCCACTAGCTCGTCCGTAACTGGAGATGCCTTACCAATTTTGTTGTGCTTATTCTGCCGGCGGTTGGAGCGACGGAGCACATCACGGTACGAGGGCTGTGTGTAATCAGCAGGCTCTGGAGTTACTTCCTCCATAGCGTCTTCGTTATCCTCCGCCAAACACTCGAAGCGGTTGGACGTGTGGATTCCCTTGGGCTCAGACTGGCGTCGCCACGCTCGTCGTTTAGCAAGCGCAGCTTTGCATTTCGTAGGACATTTCTTGTCCATAATGTCATGGTCATCGCTACGAAACAGACCGCATCGAAACGTGACCTTTGGCGGAGCGGCCGACGGGGTAGCTGGTGGTTCCGATTCAGAGGTAGCCGGTGGCTCTGACGCCGCGGAGGGGCACGAAGTGCTCATGTGCCCCTGACGAAAGCATCGGTAACAGTGCACCACTCCGGCCTTGAACAGGCGGGGCCGAAGTACGCAGCCATTGTACAAAAGTCGTTCCGGTGGCTCGAGCGGACCACGCAGAGTAACGAGGAACGTGCGGCCAGAGCCTATGTAGCGGGCAAGAAGCACCTGGTGAGCGGCACACCGGAGGCTGGTACGGAGGACTTCGGAATCCTCTCCCGGGTCTACCCCAGAAACTACATATCGCCGGATGTCACTTCCCGACAGCAAGTACACTTGTACAGGAAGCTGCTTTTCAGCCGCGAGAGGAATACGGTGCAGGGAGCATAGCCGCTGGACAGCCTCTAGAGAAGGCACCCACACCGATATAGTGTTGGTGCGACTATGGTAGGCGTAGCCAGTAAAGCCAGAGGTTTCCAGGCAGCTGTCGAGAGTCTGTTGTAGTAACTTCGTTGGAAGAGACAGGATGTTAAAGCGCTCTCGAGGTTTGATGGCCACCTTGTACGTAGAGGAGCTGGCTGCCGCTGTAAAGCTCTGCGGAGCGGCGGTCACTGCACGGGGTGGAGCGGCTGCTGGTGGTGCACTGCGCTCATCCGACCGCTGAAGTGGCTGGTCTGTGTCCGAGGAACACGCCCGCTTGGCCGCAGGTGAAGTTGAGTCGCCAGTAATGACTTGGGGTGCCCCCGGGTCACATGGACGCTTCGATATACTGGAGGGCTCAGCCGGAGGTAGCGGGAATGGTGGCGTTACCTCCATTGGTGGAAAATCCTCTAGTGTCGAGTGCGTAGACGCATCTGTAGCAGCGACGGTCGCCGCCAGTTGCGCTGACATGTGTAACATAGCTGAGCGGTGCCGTACCCGCCAATTGGACTGCGACTGAGGCGCTAGGCCTAGCAGCCGGTGAGCGGGATCTGACGCAGAGGACGTCCCCGAGGGGTCATCCTGTTGCTTGCCCACAATCCGTGGAGGGGCCAGAGGCGTTGCAGCGTGGATCAAAGGCACTGGAAGGGTTGAACCAGCTGATAATTACGAATATAGCCGAAAACAACGAGCATGGAAGAACGCTAAGAAACCGCTCCTTCTTCTTCGTCGTCGTCCGACCATGGTAGTGACTTCTTTAATGCTTAGCTGCCACTGGCAGGAGAGCCGCCCAAGAATGTCGAGGGTACCGGACTCATCTTGATCCGGGAACGAGGTCGTTATCACAGTCAACGTCGACTATTGCTACCGATCAAGGGCTGTCGACCTTACGCCAAACAAGGTTGCGGAGGGTCACACAGCTTCTACTGGGGTTCTTAACTAAGCGGAGGGCAATCCCTGGCACTTCTATTGTTTCGCAGTGAAAGCGCCTCCCTCGCCCATTACACAGAGGTCGGAGGTGGCTGTTTGTTTTGCGATACTGACAGCTAGAATATTCCATAGGCACCAGTGCTGCTCAAGTTGTCTTAACGCGGGCGTGCTTCCGCGTTATGTTGGACGGGCTTCAAACAAGGCGTGCGCTAGGTGCCACCTTTTACTTGAACCCCATTTCACGAATAGCTGACGGCATCTTTGAGAAGATTCCAGGAATCAAACTCACGAGTTTTTTTTATATGCGGTAGCCGTTCTACCGGGATAGAAGGAAGGGGTAAGGAGTGGGGTCGATGGGGCAGCAACTGATTCAGAACTTCAAGGGTGGTGGTGCATTCACCAAACTCTCCTCTGTCACCACTGGAAAAGGCCCGCTGCATACGACCTACGAACGCTCTTATGTTTTGTGGGCCTCCTGGAAAAGAATTCTGTCTTGCCCCGAGATTGAAATAGGAAAGACTTTATTTCGGTGGTACCATGTTCTCGAGAAGCTTTTTTGACTCGTGAGCTGGTGCTCCCGGTAGAGGCGGCACCTGAGCATCAAGCATGGCTACTTCTTTCGACAGGCATGATATTGTCTCGAGTAAAGAAAGCCGTAAGACCAGAAAAATATTTATTGCCTGGCTAAACGTCAATAGCTCTCGCAACAGCGCAAAATGCAGACAGTGATGAAGGTGGTGTTGTGTATGTTTTGCTGTAAATGCATTGATTATGCAGCGTTAGGTCAAATGAAGCCCGTGTCAAATGACGCAACCGGATTTTTTACCCTCAACAGCACAGCTCTGGACAAAAGTTCTGAGATAATTTTTTGAAAATTCAGCAGCGCGGCCGCAATTCTTGCGTCATCCCATTAGCGTCAAGCCAGGTCATTTTTCAAACCACTATGTTGCCTAGTGTACAATGGCAATATATTCTCTTGATGCAGTAATTTTGATTTTCAGCCCTTGAATACGTTCAGCAGGGGCTCGTTTTTCAAGCGCTCGCGGGTATTGCAAACAAACAGAACCTCTTGTACTCTTTGTATCTTGCAAAGCTGCTTGGTGTCTTCCGAAAATTGAACAAAATGAAACACTGATATAAACGTATATTCTTCGCAGATCACCCTAGTGTCTGATCTTCCGGTAGGAGATGGGCTGCAGGACCACGTAATTTTTTTGGGACTGGTGGTGACCACGACAAAGGACCTAATAGGATTCAAGGACCTGTTTGACAACACGAGCCTGAAGCAATACCAACAACTAAATAGAACAGGTATGTAGCTACACTTATGAATTTCCGCATTGTCGTTTCTGGGTCACCATTTGCGAAGTACGTGGAACTTGTTATTTCACTTTACTCAGCCACATTGTACGAACGTTCAGAAAACGACAATTGAGCTATCCGAATACCGACTTTGTATTGCAGGACCGGAAAGAACATTGCAGTTAAAAACATTTAGCAAGGTAACCCGCCCCTGGCAGTAACGATGCTTTCTTGGGTTTTATAATGACAGTATTGGTGCCATTTTGTCATTTAAAAAAAAATGGGACAATCATATGAAGATTTGTTTTAATCATGCAAGCATGCCTCTTTGCTTCATCTTCGTCAGTAAGCCAGACCGAGTCGATGTTTCATGTTCGTTTTAAACGTGGGCTTCACACTCACCTTAAATTACTCCTTTTGTGCTGTTTCACGCTCTTTTGCAGAGCGACGCCTATTTGTGATCTGCAGTGCGCTCAGGGCCTTTTTCGAACTCTCCTCGCCAAATGGCCTACTCCTTTCCACTTTTTCCTTTCTTCGCCCATCGCTTTTCCCTCTACATACGCGGTATCTAGGCACGCACAGTTGAGGAGTTGTCACTTATTAACGACGGTCACAGTAGTTTTGTTGTCGCTATAAAGCACTCTGTACGGCTCACTCGCCACTTTAGATACATTCTTGGATGGCGTCAAATCGATGTGCGTACACCGCTGTGTTGTCGGACGGATCGGATCGGTGTGGTATCAGAAGCCAAATGCCCGCAACGCCAAACGCGCAGACCGGTTTACTTTCAGTTCCGACACATCCACTTTGAAATTACCTACAGGGTCAGTGTCACCGCAACTAACCAACGGTCCGAATATATCGTTATATGTAGTTATCTGCTGAAGTGTTTTGAACACGAAAACGTTAATGTCCAATTGAAGGACTGAGTTACCTTGCTCCCGCGTCGCGTTGTCGAAAGGCTTTGTATAGTCTTGTAGTTTGAGACGCAGTACAATGCAGTCCACCTTATCGATTTAGAATGGCTTCGATCTGTTTTCCGCGGGTTGCGGAGCTGTTCGTTTCCTTTCGCTCCTGATTAGACGTTAAGGTAAAACGTTTTATTGTGAAAAAAAAGCCATGTCGGCTTAAAAGTGGTGAGGAGGAGAAAATGGAATTAGAGCATCGGTAGAAGGCTGGTCCCCTCGGAACAAGCTAGGAGCGACTCCAGCGCGACCTTGTCTGGGTCCGGTGAGTCGGATGCGGGTGAAATCCAGGCCTCATTCGGCGACACCTGAAGTGTCTACAGGGAGCGAGAGCGAGCGAGCGAGAGAGAGAGAGCGAGCGAGAGAGAGAGAGAGAGAGAGAGAGAGAGAGAGAGAGAGAGAGAGAGAGAGAGAGAATTTTTATTCGAGCCACGGTCACTGATGGTTGGTGGCGGCTGGGCGAAAACCAGCCGCGACTTCGTAACTCTGCGTCCAGGGCCTCTTGAATCACCCGGCGGAATCTCCCCACGCCTCTCTCCATAGCTCGGTACTGATGATTTCAGGGAAGGGGTTCTAAGGCCAGCCCACATCTAAGCTTCAAAGTGGCACGCTGGCCTTATTGGGGACAGTGGGACGGCGGGAATGAGGAGTAGCGAATGTGGCGCGGATGAGTTCTGAAGGGGAAGGAGTTACTCGAAAGAGTCACCAGTAACGGGTATGGTGAGTGAGGAATGGGGAAGTACGACGAGAAAGTCGGTAGTGCTCGACGATGTCATTAAACGTAATTGGACGATATCTGGACGGGTGCGCGCAGTGCTGGGGACGACGCTGACACCATCTTTTGAGGTGGGTTATTCTGGATGACGTGGATGGGTTTGGAAGAGATGTTCCCCCGTTCAAAATGCATATGGGCCAGCTTGAAATCAGTGATGATCTTGGGCAGTGTTGGCCGTTGTGTGAGGTCGAACGTGATGGCCGCTTCCTCTGCAGTCGTGTGTGAGGTAGTGCAGATTATGAGGGTGCTTAGGGGGTGCTAGCGGAGTTGCGCATGACCGCCAGAGCTTAGGCGTTATGATGGCGGTATTCAGCTGCATCACAGCACACCGCTTCAGGGCATTTCGCCATTTGCCTGTCCAAGGCACGTGTAAGGGGCTTGGAAGCGTGCCGAGTTTACAACAGAGTGCATGAGTTGGGGGAGGGGCTTTGTGAAGATATGTTTTCCTGAATTTAAGGGGAAATAGGTATGTCACTTTTAGCTTTTTGGGACAGTAGAATACCTGGAGCAGTGAGAATGGACTTCCCGATTTCGTTAGCTCTTTGCGATTTTTCTGTGATGATAAATGGGCGTCAGTTAGTTGCGGTGTTAAAGACTCCGAGTGGGAGCAGACAATTCGTGGATGCCTTAGGGGCGATAGGGCACGGTAAACCTCGCATATGAGACCATCGATGTTCCTCATTTCAACCTTCAACGCTCGTATTTAAAAAGAGCGTACTATGTAGAGGCGGTTTGGTTCATTTAGTCCGTTGTGTCGGTTGGTTACCCATCGGAGGAGTTCAATAGTTTGGTCCACATGAGCACCCAGTTGTATGAAGAAAGCATTGAGTCGATGCTGATGGATAAATAGGCCAAGGCTTCTGAAGAGGGAGACTTTGGGGGCCTTGCACGGTTATTCCAATTTTAGAATTTCGCCGGGATACGTGCACGGGGAGGGAAGGTTAACAGCTCAGACTTCGAAGGGGAGCTAGGGAGTGCGGCGAAAGCACCCTGACAGCTCACCGGATAGGCTCTTGCTTGAAGAGTGCTGTCGATATGTCAGAGCTTACCTCCTCATACATAAAGCGTGATATCAACCGCGTATATATCAAAGCAATGGTGCGATATCTGTTTGAGAGATTGGACAACAGGCAGGAAAGCGAGACTGAAAAGCATAGGGGAGAGGACGGCTCATAGGAGAGTTCCTCGGCTGGCGAGATGGGCCGCTAGTGTGTGGACCAGGCGTATACAGTGGTTGTGCAGGACCTGAGAAAAGCCTCGACATAGTTATATACCGTCAAACCGCGGCGCGCGAATGGTTTAGAGCTGCCTAATATTGCCTCGTTAGTGACCATGTCAAAGGCTTTTTAATAATGACCACCAGCATAACCGCATTACCCACTATGCTTGGAGGCTGGATCATTTCATTAGATATTTGTAGTAGTTGATCTTCAGCAGATGCTTTAGGTCTTAATCCAAGCATTTCCCGAGGGAGGGCTTCTGTTTGAATTACGTGGGGGGTGAGTTTGGCTAAAATAACGTATTCCAGCACGTCGCCAATGAAGGAGGTAAGCGAGATGAGGCGGAGGTGATTGAGGGCTACCAGTTTGCCGTGTTTTAGGATGAAAGAATTGGCTGCAGTGTGTTCTATGAGCGCAGAGCAGCCATTTGAAAACACGTCCTACGGAACGCCACGTGCTCTAGATCGCCTCCCAGTTTAAATGTGTCTAGAGCAGCTTTCTACCAAATTTGAACCTCCTAGCCCGAATAGTTTTACAGTTGTAAACGTTTTCTTTTCTCGGTGTGGAGGCTGCCGCGCGTGTTGAGGCACAGGCACGCAAAACTAACCTAGCTAACTTCTGCGACAAGCTGACCGTATAAAAGCCATGCTGGGGTTATTGCGTTGCTGTTCTGATAGTTTGAGAAATTCCACCAGCTCACTAGGCGCATTTTTGGCAAAGTTACAGCGAAAAGCCGTAAGGTAAACAAACCACAGTCGCTGTAGTCATAATAGCGATAGCCGCCGGTGGAAATCAAAGAAAAAGCAATATTCAACCTGGTGGGACCTTTAAACAATTAAAATATATTCGAAAACGCTTCCGCTGCACTGGACAGGCACTTAGAAACAAGGAAAGGCCGTATAATAACAGCGCTCATTGAAACGCGATATAAACAAACTACAGTAAGCAGAAGCCTAACCAGCCCAACCGGCGGGAATAATTAAAAAAAGAAAATTATTAGCTACACAGGGCTTTAAGATTGTTCCAAAAGCTTGAGAAGATCTTCCGCAGCATCGAACACTAAATTAAGAAAGTCAAAACTTTAAACAAGCTCACCGCTATGTCGCGACCGCCGTGCCCATTCTGAGCTTCGGCGTAACCCATGCAGTAAAGTCGCTAAAATTTGGGTAACTGTAAAACCCGTAAAACCCCTTGGTGCTCAAATAAGTACTCCCACTTCCTGTGACCTCCCGAGCAAGGGCTGCCGAGATATTTAATCGGATTTTAGGAAGAAAATTTCGGAGGTAAAGTTTTTGAACCCCTGTTGCGCCCCCAAGGCTTTTAGTCTTATGAAGTTATGAGAGCACAGGGTTGCCTAACCCTCGCGTTGCCCTGCCAAAGGTCCACCGTACTTCCGATAAACACTTTATCGGCCTCTCGTGTTCAAATGGCGAAGAAGGACGCTAATACCCTCAGCCTCCTTTTTAGCCAGCTGAGTTTAAAAGTAGCCATTTATCGTAGCTTTACACTTGAGCACAGCACTGGCTCGCTTTTCCAACGGCCAGACATCAGTGGATATCTCATCAGTAAGCTGGCGCCTCAGCTTATTTGTTGAGACCCACGAGTAAAAAAAGCAAAAAAAAAAAGAAACGCTGGCCCAATAATACTGCAGGCCTGCGTGGCAACGTCGTCCTCGGGAAGCTTTTCTCGCTTTCTCTCCCTTTTTCGTCAGGGTCGGGTGTCACACCCATGCAGGTATGGAGTGCGGCCTGCTCGGGAAGTAACCATTATCCCGTGTGGTGATCCTGGCGCCTGAGCCATTGCGCGATCGCTGGGTTTTTGCCATTGCGCGGCGCTTTTCCCCTCTCTCCTCGAAATGCCCGCTCGTCTCGGCGCCACTGTGTAGAGCCGATCCGTCTTCTCAAACACTTGCGTGAGGTGAAGGCTGCAGCGACCGTTGCGGCGATAAAACACTGTCGCGCACCAAGAGCTGCGCTCGGGAAGTGGAGCTAACCTCACCTCATTGGCCCGTTTGAACAATTCCCGAACCCCCCTCTCGCCGGGACGCGAACGCGCGCCCTGCGCAGGAGTCCGTCCGGGGAGACGCTTCCATGACGCCGAAGGCGTTGGCCGAAGGTATGTGACGCTTTCTTTACCAGCCGGCTGCAACTCTGTTGCGCTGGAGAAAGCCCACCAGCCCTCCCGGCTGCCGGCCCTTGCCTTCGGTTGCTCCTGTTATCCCTCCTAGCCCTCCTATCCCTCCTAGCCCGTACCTACCACTCGATGAACAAGCCGCGCAGTACGCGCCAGTGAGTGAATGGGCCGCGTCTTCCTCGCTACTGCGAGCCGATCCCGCCAGCACGGCGATCCGCGCGCACAACGGTTGCGCCGCGCCCCGGATTTTGCCCTGACCGAAGAGCCCACTGGCTCTGTGCCGCCGACGCGCGCACACTTGAGCGTGGCGCACCATCGCCCCTATCACCTAAAGGGAAGTGCGTACCGATACTGTAAATTATGCAATTGGGACGTTGGTGTAAAATAGACGTCATCCTTCCGTACCCTAGGCATATTGCTTTATCCACCCTACTCCACCTGCCCAATAGAGGCGGGGTTGAGGCGGCGCGACGGCGTTTCAGTATCGTGAGCGTGCTCAGTTACCTCGATCCCACGGTGGTTCCTCGCAGTGTGCATGAGTACCTGCCTTGTGCAATGATAGGGTTGTGCATATTGTGAAATGGAGAGACCACGAACTGGCGCCCAACGTTGGGCCATTGGCTCATTAGCCTTTAGCCGCTAATTAAGCTGAGTACGCAATCGGAATGCTTATTCGCTACCGGTAGCTGCTGCGGGGACAAGGCGACTGCCCCTCCGTAAGCAAGTGTGCGTGCACCCCTCGTGAACGCATCCCCGCGGGGGAGTGCGACGGTTTAACCACGCCCCGACTAGAGCGGTGGTACACGTATTCCGGGAGAAAGCTCAGAGCCGCTGCCCGGAGTAGTGCACGCGAGTTTTATGCCTGTGTCCGGCCCCTGAGAGTAGAGCACGAACATGGTAGTTGACGCGCTATCTCGTGCTTCGTAATCCACCGAGATTCATTATCCAAGTGTGACTTTAGCCGGCGGCGCAAAAGCATGCGCCCGTGAAGGAGGTGAAATTGACACAGCCGTTGAGTGGAGGAAGAGGGCCCAGAGTTGAGAAAAGCCGTGCGGACAGCCCGCAGAGAGGGGCAGGCGCTTTTCGCGAACTGTATGCCGCCGGAAAGCGGACGGGCCTCGGCTATAAAACCAGGGGGAAGGAATGCCCCGTTGCTCGCAGGTCGTATTCAGCCGGAAAGAGCTAGTAGCCGGCCAGCAGAATGACCCGTTTTGTCGCCGCGTTTGCGACGGTCCCTGGGAGAACATTTTTTAAAGACGATAGTCTTTCTTGGGCTACTTAAACCCAGAAATTTTGGTCTGTCTGTATGTCTGTCTGTCTGTCTGTCTGCCTGTGACTCGATTCAGCCACCCGGCCAAAGTAAAAAAATGCCTGCGCAATAGTCGGCCGGCTAAAGTATAGTCACAGCTAAATCTACCCGTCTTTGTCCGGAGTAATGTTTATATTTGTCAACATTGTTGAAGAAGAACAAGACATTACGCATATATGAGACAACAAATCAATACAGAAGTGATATTTACAGTGTGCCTTTATAAAAAAATCAAATATGCTTGACTTTTGCGAAATTAAATACTTCATCAACTGCAGAAAAAGAATTCACTCCTCCGTTGCCTGCTGTCGCCCGCGCTACCATAGCTTCTGGCGCCATTTTAAGAAATCAACCGGCAACAGTTACGCAAGGTTCCACTAGATAGGCTCCACGTTCTGCTTGCAACGCACGTGGAGTAGGGAAACGCGGTTCTATAAACGTTGAAGTAGGGCGCCTCGATTACCGCGCGTCTTCGCCGTACGGCAGCGTTCGCATCGAGACACCCGGTTTGGAGCAGTGGAACGCGGGAAATTTAAAATGATTTAAGCAAACCTTTGGGGTCTTTATTTTGGGAGGAGCGCGACGCTAGAGGAACAACATGAGAGGTGAGCGGGAAAGCAAAGGGAGGCATTTACTTCTCAAAAGCCGATAAAGACTATCGTCTTTTGACGGCATTTGCAACAAAAGGAGCAGATACGCGGCGAATTTTTTGTTTGATTTTTTTGTAGACGCCGAGACGTAGCTTGTCCTGCTGCGGGCGTGCGCCGAGATGCTACTTGTCTTGTAGAAGGCGCAGGAGGGGGGCTGAAGTCAGCGTGTGTCGCCGACGCTCCAGGGTACTCATTTGTGCTGGACCGTTAAGGGCTCGCGCTGAAGTACGTAGCCACCGATAATGGGGCAATTAGCCCATTCAGCATGGTAACCCTCAAAGGCTTAGGTGCGCACTGCTACGCTAAGCTCATGACGAACAATTGGCCGGTCATTTAGGTGGCTGCAAAGTTTTTGGTTAACTGAGTCGCTCCGTGACCTGGCCCGCGACGAAGCGAGAGATTTTCGCGGTTGCCGATCTTGCCATGTCTGTCAAACGGTGGAGGCGCGCGGTGGAAAGCGGCCTGGAATGATGAAACCAATTGGCAGTGTGCGTCCTGGGCAGGTAGTCGCTTGCGACTTGAAGGGACCTTTGCCGAGAAGCAAGCAGAGCTATACTTATATAGTGTCACGGGCTGACTATTTGGCGCTATAGCAGAGTGGCTCTGCGTGATCATGACAAGGCACCCACGCTTATCCAGGCTTCTCTCGGCCAGCTCATGAATTTAAGGCCCTGCACCGACGAGAGTGGCGCTGGCGGCCAGTTGCGAGCTATAGAAGAGGTGCCCTCTCCAGATGCGGACAATGTGGTGTCATATCAGAACCGCATCATGCGCCATCGGCACCACGGCTGTCATCCGGCAGCTGCCTCGCTCACGCTGACCGGCAGCCACCACCAGCGCCGCTTGTCGCTCCTTGGCGGGGCACCCATCGAGTGCCACGCGAGGTCTACACCTTAACAGCGCCATCTTGGTCATCATACCTGCTGACGTACTGTTCAGAGGCATCCCCTCATGGCCAGTACCCCTTTGGTCACAAGAAGTCACTCGCCCGAAAGGGTAGGCGCTTCCCCCTTGCCGTCGGGACGTGGGTTCACACAAGCCTGCTTAACCGTTTGTCGGTACGGGCCCGCTGCTGTGTCGACATAGGGGTGAGCTTCTTCCGGCCCTCCGAGCCATTATCTCGCCTCCTTGACCACAACAGACGTTTCACCGAGAACCTTTTGCGCTCCCAATTGCCGGACATTGTGCGAGACCCGCGAAACAGAGTCGTCAGCATTTTTGCACATAGTGTAATTTTCGTAGCAGTTTAGCGTACTTTGTAGCATGCCTGTGTCTGCTGTCTTGCCCATAATTCCTTTCTAGTTGCAGTGTGTTCTCCTTTCTTTTGTGTAACCATATGTACCATAGTATCGCCCTGCATGTATATATTACTACCATTATTGTTTTTAATTTAGTGTCGCGTTCATTGTAATTGTAGATTTCAAAATCTTCATTTTGTGCATGCATGTGGAACCGATTACTATACATGTCAGTATCGCATGGAGTTTTTCTGTATGTATCATTTGTGCTGGAGGGGGGTAGCGGTGGTTGTGTAGTTTGTAAATCTTTTGTATTGGCTGGGGACTGAGACTTCCCTGTCCCTGCATTCTTGTCTACTCTTTTCGCCGTCTTTTGCATGCCTCAGCGATGGCCGGCCAACTCTTCTCAGACCGGCGAGGGTATTTAAGGAGAGGGGAGTGTGGGGATCCTGACGCCTGAGCTATTGCGCGATCGCTGGGTTTGTGCCATTGCAAAGCTCTTTTCCCCTCTCTCCCAGAAATGCCGGCTCGTCTCGGCGCCACTGTGTAGAGCCGAGCCGTCTTCTCAAACTCTTGCGTGAGGTGAAGGCTGCAGTGACCGTTGCGGCGATAAAACACTGTCGCGCAGCAAGTGCTACGCCCTGGTAGTGGAGCTAACCTCACCTCATTGGTCTGCTTGAACGATTCCCGAACCCACCTCTCGCCGGGACGCGAACACGCGCCCTGCGTGGTGATCCATTCGGGGAGACGCTTCCAGGACGCCGAAGGCGTTGGCCGAAGGTATGTGACGCTTTCTTTACCAGCCGGCTGCAACTCTGTTGCGCTGGCGAAAGCCCACCAGCCCTCCCGGCTGCCGGCCCACAGCTCCTGTTGTCCCTACGCTTGCATATAGTAAGGCCGTACCTACCAATCGACCAACACGCCGTGCAGTACGCGCCTGTGAGCGAATGGGCCGCTTCTTCCTCGCTGCTGCGAGCCGATCTGGCCAGCACGGCGATGCGCGCGCACAATGGTTGCGCCACGCCCCGGATTTTGCCCTGACCGAAGAGCCCGCTGGCTCTGCGCCGACGACACGCGCATACTTGCGCGTGGCGCCCCATCGCCCCTATCACCTATGCGGAAGTGCGTACCTGTACAGTAAATTATGCAATTGGGACATTCGTGTAAAATAAACGTCTTTCCTCCGTACCCTGGGCATATTCCTTTGTCGCCCCTACTCCACCTGCCCAATAGAGGCGGTGTTGAGAGAGAGAGAGGGAGAATAAACTTTATTGTTAGAAAAATGGTTGCGATGGAGCTATTTTAGCTCAGTCGGAGTGGTTCCTTATTCGCAGGTTCCCATATGCTTCCCGAGCCTCCTGGCCCCTGTTGATCAGCCTAAGTTGGTCTTCCAGGGCGGGGTTGGTCAGCAAGATTTCCCATCGCTCATCCTCTATGCTGACGGGGTCAAGAAGAATTGGGGGGGACTTGAGTTTTGTGCATTCTCCGATGGTGTGTTTCAGGGTGCCTGGTTTTGAGCACAGGGGATATTCTTTTGCGCATCTAATTGGGAACATGCGGTTCAGGAGTAGAGGGTGTGGGAAAGAGGCTGCCTGTATCTGTCGATATATTGATTGTTCTTCCCTGGATAGTTTAGGGTGAGGGCGAGGAAGGCTTCTTCTGTTATCCCTGTAATGTTTGAGGATTTCTGCATATTAAGTTATTGGGTGCATCCCTTCTTCCGTTTCTTCTGTGGCCCGGAGGTTTAAGTCTCGGGCCTGTCGATGGGCGAATTCGTTGCCCTCGATCGAGGAATGCGCAGGGACCCAAATGAGTTCAGTTCTTGTTTCCGGGGGTTTCCCGCTTGTCAGGATTTTGGCGGCAGTTTCTGAGATCCGTCCTGTTCTGTATCTGTTGTAGGCTTTCATTGAGTCCGTGAGAATTGTCGCTGTACCAGGTTGCGTTAGCGCCAGTGCTATGGCGGCCTCTTCCGCTTCCTCTAGCTCCGTGGTGTACAATGATGCACAGTTCACTATTTCGTTTCTTGTGGTCACTACTATAGTTGCTTTGTTGGAGAATTTGGGCAGGGCAGCATCAGTGTAGAGTATTCCCTCAGGTCTCTTTTCTTCCAACAGTTTGTTAATTGCTTTTGCTCTCGCCTCCCATCTTCCTTTGTTTCTGTTGGGGTCCATGTTCTTTGGGGTTGGTTTGGTCTCGATTTGTGAAGTCCATTGGTCTGGGACTTGTCGCTCCGTGACGTGTGGCGCTTCTTGCCATCCTATCTCCTTAAGTACAGCCCTTCCGGCGTCCGTTTTGCTGAGGCGAACTCGTTGATTCGAAAGGTCGGCTTCTACTATCTCGTCAAGCGTGTTGTGGACTGCCATGCGCAGAAGTCGCGCTGTTGACGAGTTTTGCGGTATCCCCAGGGCTTGTTTGGTCACTTTCTGATTAAAGTGTCTAGGTATACGGTGTCTGCCTTTCTGAGATTCAGGTATGGTGCTGCGTATGTTATTCTTGAAATCACGAAGGCCTGCACCAGACGTAATGTGTCGTCCTCTTTCATACCTCTTCTTCGGTTGGAGACTCTACGTATCATGTTGAGAATCTGGTCCGTTGTGGTCTTGAGCTTTTTCACCGTTTGCGACGCCTTGCCATCTGCTTGTATTATCAGGCCAAGGATTTTGGTATGCGTGCTAGGGGTAATCCTTGCCCTGTCTATTTCGACTTCGACTTTGCATGCTCTCTCGGGGTTTCTGGGTCCTATGATGACTAGCTCAGACTTTTGAGGGGCGCAGCTAAGTCCGCATTTTTGCGCGTATTCGTTGACTGTGTCGGCTGCCCTTTGGAGCGTCACTTCCATCCATCCTTGGGATCCTGTTGTTTCGAGCCATATAGTTATATCGTCTGCGTACAACGCATGTCCCCAGTGTTCTATTTTGCCTAGAAGTGTCGGCAGTGGGAGTAGGGCCAAGTTGAAAAGCAAGGGAGAGAGGACCGATCCTTGCGGGGTTCCTCTGTCCCCCAAGGAGATAGGTTCGGACATCTCCTCTCCTATCTTGATTTTGGCTGTTCTGTGGCTGAGGAAGTCTTTTACATAGTTGTACGTACACACTCCACATCCTGTTGTTTTTAGGTTGTTGAGGATGCTTCTGTGCGTCACGTTGTCGAATGCTCCCTTTAAATCTAGTGCGGGTATCGCTCTCGGGGCTTGCTGTGTTGCTGGTTTGACTACCAGTTCGTTGTTGAGGTGGCGCGATGGCGTTTCAGTATCGTGAGCGTGCACAGTTACCTTGAACCCGCGGTGGTTTTTCGCAGTGTGCATGAGTGCCTGCCTTGTGCAATGATAGGGTTGTGCATATTGTGAGGTAGAGAGACCACACCCGGATACCTAAAAGTCTACACTAGAAAGGTTCTACCATGCTAGGAAGGCTATTAAGGACAGAGACAGCGCTCCCTCACTAGAGGAGGATCTGGCCATGCTGGTGTTGTTGGCCACCACCTTCCATGATCGACCAGCTAAACTCTTGGCCCTTATGGTCTCCTGTCCACAGAAGCTGTAGAGCACCTGTCCATGGCGATGGTCGGAACCGCGATACAACAGAGGGGGCTAAGAATCCGTGGTTCCAAACAGGCCGCCATTAGAACTTGACCCTGGAACGTTCAATGCACGCATCTCTCTAACAAGATGAGCTTAGCTGGGCTACTAGAGGAGCTCTAGGACATTAAGTGGGATATTATAGCGTTAAGCGAAGTTAGAAGGACAGGTGAAGGCTTCATGGAGCTCACTAGCGGGCATATTCTGTGCTACAGAGGATCCAAGGAAAGAAGGAACACTGTTGGGATTTTTAATACATAGAGAAATAGCAGGAAACGCGGAGAAGTACTTTAGCATTAGAGAGAGAGTCGCAACTTAGAGTCGCTCCTTTTCCCCTGTGTTCCCCGGCACCACTCCAACGCCTCTTTTTCCCCCACCCCTTGCGTTCTGGGGCTTCGTATGCTTCTGTGTCACGTAGAGCCTACGTTTTGCTTGATACATCTTCTTGCCCCGCCCACAACTGAAATGTATTCAAACCCAACTGATCTGCACTATTTGTATCTTTGAAAAAGACCGGCCCCCGTCGAAACGTTATAAAAAATATTGTTATGTTTTGCAATGTTACTTCTATATATGATGTAAGACCCTTGAGCAACGGGTGAACTGGGAAGTTTATTCGGCGATTCAGTGGGTTCCGAACACCGTACAGAGAGCGATGATGATGATGCAAGAGGGAAGAGGACTTGGAAATGTTAATGAGAATGATAATGTTACGGCGAGGAGGTAATATGGGAGGTTGCCCAGTGTGTATGAACAGTCCCTGGGAGTGTCCATGCCGTGGTGACGCGACATACGCGCTCACAATAATTTCCCCTCAGAGTGAAGGCGGGCGCCAGACAGCCAATGTTCATGAAGTACGGCGCACAAAAGGCTTCAGCCGTAACACGCGCACGGTTTCTGTCCCACCGTATCGACGGTCCAAGGGAACGTGACTAGGCGTGACACGATAGTTGACAGGGGATGTTTCCTCAAGGGCCGTGTACGGGCCTGTGAAACGGTGAATAAATTTTTCACATAGTCCTGGTCTTCGGCTGAGCGTCCAAACTAAGACATCGTCCCCAGTGCAGAACTGAACAGTACGGTGGCTGGCGTCGTAGCGGTCCTTGCGGTCGTGCGGGCTGGCTTCAGTCTGCAGACGAGCCACTCGACGGCAGTAGTTTACACGGGGAGGAACTGTTCTAAGGTGGGGCTTGACGTCGACATAGGAGCCGATAAAAATAATGGTGTCCAGAATAAACGATGGGTCGTGGCCGAATACGAGGAAATATGGAGAGTAGCCTCTGGTTCGTTGAACTGCAGTAATATAAGCAAACGTAACAAATGGAAGAATTGAGTACCAGGTGGTGTGATCAGGTCGAATCTACATAGAAAGCATATCCGAGAGTGTCCGGTGAACTCTTTCAGTGAGGCCGTTCGTTTGCGGGTGGTAGGAGGAAGTGGTTTTGTGGACTGTGTTCGAAGCACGAAGAACATCTTCAACAATACTGTACAGAAAAACCCTGCCGCGATCACTCAAAAGAACAAGAGGGGCCCCATGGCGCAAGAGTATTGCGCGCAGGAAGAAGTCTGCGACCTCTGATGCGCAGACAGCGAATTCGCGCCGTTTCTGCGTAACGTGTTAGGTGGTCAACTGCTGTCACAATCCACCGATATCCTGCAGCCGTGCAAGGAAGGCGGGGCTGTGGATCTCTTGCGCTGCTGACAAGATGTGCAGGAAGCGACGTAACAGGCAACGCAGGTAGACAGGCCGGGCCAAAAGCAACGACTGCGGACGCACTCGTAGGGTTTACTGAAGCTTATGTGGCCCGCTGTGGCATCGTCCTGCAGCGCTTCCAATATCTGCGCGCGGATGGAGCGTGGCGCAATGGGAACCCATCGGCGGCCCGAAGAGAGATGAGCGGAATGGTACAAGAGGCCGCCCAAAAACTTGAATTGTTGAAGCTGCCGACGGGACCTACTGTTTGGAGGAGGGGATGAGCCGCTAAGCTGGTCGATTATTCCACGGCAGTACGTGTCGGCCCTTTGAAGAGTAGGCAGGCCAGAGAGTTCCTCAACTGCTACACGATTGACCAGTGCGATGGGAAGGACCGTGCTGAGGGGTAATGACGCGGAAGTCTTGTTCGACCCCAGAGGGCAACGAGAAAGTGCATCCGCATCCTGGTGCTTTTTCCCGGACGTGTATGTGACCGTAAAGTCATATTCTTGCAGTCGAATAACCCATCGTCCGAGCCGTTCTGATAATTTTTAAGCGTCTGCAACCAGCACAGAGCGTGGTGGTCAGTCACTACTGTGAAGTGGAGGCCGTAGAGGTTAGGTCGAAATTTTTTAACCGCCAAAACCACAGCGAGACACTCTTGCTCGGTGATTGTGTAGTTTTGTGTAGGGTACGACTTGCGTAAGAAACAACATTTTCTCGGCGTTGATCATCAGACTGCAGCAACACAGCGCCGATTCCGTGGCGACTGGCATCCGTGTGCAGAATAACAGGGCGAGACTCATGAAAATGGCAAACGACCGGCCCTGAGGTCAGCGCATGCTTGAGTTGTTGGAAAGCCTCCTCACAGTCGTCTGACCATACAAAGGGTGTTCTGGAGTGTAGCAGCTTGTTGAGGGGTGAAGCAACTGCAGCAAAGTTGCGGATGAAACGGCGGAAGTAAGACGCTAGGCCAAGGAAGCTGCGTAGGGCTTATTGCTGTTGAGGCTGTGGGAAATCCATGACAGCAGCAATCTTGTCTGGGTCGGGCCGAATCCCGTCGTTGCTGACGGCGTGGCCTAGAACCTTTATGCTTCTTGTTGCGAAACGGCACTTCTTGGTGTTCAAATGAAGACCCGCATTCGCGAGGCATGTAAGAACCTCATCACGCCGTTTCAAGTGCTCAGTGAAACTTGAGAAAAAATAACGATGTCGTCCAATTAACAGAGGCATGTTGTCCATTTAAGGCCCCGAAGAACATCGTCGATCATTCGCTCGAAAGTCGCAGGAGCGTTACATAGTTCGAAAGGCATTGAATTGAATTCATATAGTCCATCAGGGGTTGCAAATGCTGTCCTTTCTTTATCGGCCTCGTTCATTGGAATTTGCCAGTAATCTGAGTGGAGGTCAAGGCTGGAAAAGTATTCCGCTCCTTGTAGGCAGTCCAGGGCATCATCGATGCGAGGCATCGGATATACATCCTTTCGGATAATTCTATTGAGTGCGGGGAAATCGATACAAAATCGAACGGATCCGTCTTTTTCTTAGCGAGGAGCCCGGGGGACGACGAAGGGCTGTTTGATGGGCGGATCCCAGGCAGCACAGGAATGTTCGGCCTAACTCAAGCCGGTGTGCTCTGGCCGGTGATTTTGTCTCCGGCCTTTTTGCGGCAGCCATGTTCGGCCCGCGTCCAAATATGGGGCTTTTGGCCGTATACGGCCGTACTCCCATCACTGTCCAACGGCCAGTGTCCGTGGGCCAGTCGACCGGCTTACGTTCATACGGCCAGATTCCAGCCGTAGGGCTCCGGCCATCCCGAAGCCACCCGTGTGCGGCCGAAGTACGGCCGCCGGAGGACAGCCGAGATGCGGTCGTCGGACTCCAGCCGGACTAAAGCTGCCGAAAATTCGGCCGTGCTACGGCATTGGAGTTCAGCCACAGCACGTTAACTGTACTGAGGTCGGTGGACGACCACTGCATGTAGCCCAAGCAGATGACTCAGTCGCGCTGTGCAGCAGCACAAACCCGGAATTTTGGGTCCACTGCATCCACATCAAAGGGAGCCCACGCGCCACCACCAGCCGTCCAGCCTTCACCGCAGCCTGGCTTAATTATCAGCGCCAGTTGGCACGAAATTTCATTTATTAAACAGTGCTCACAAATGGTCGTTCCTTTTATTGCTGTGCCTCTTTTACTGTCGAATACAGAAAATATTCATTTCTTCGCAAAGCTGGAATAGATGTATTGTCCAGGTCCTGATATCTTCTCTGGGGTGGCTTGGCTGTAATAAACGCGAAAGGAGGGGGGCAGCAAAAGGCGCATAATTTAGTGGTTTGAATTGCACAAAGATAAAAGTGCCGCTGTTGGCCAATTTCTCTTAGGACAATATTCCTGAACACTTTGATGCTCTGAATAAATTAACTATTTTTACAACAGTTGCGTGACCAGTTTTGTTGCAAATAAAACCAGCGCCAATGCCTTTACAAAGCGTTTTGGTACTCCACAAAACACTCAGGAGCATTCAATATAATTATCCTTCACACAAAAAGTATGTCCAGTATTTGTTCATTTTCCTCGCAAAGAAATTTTCTACTCGATCAACTTTTCTGATGATCTTTCACAGGGCTGGTCCTAGGAGGGATAGAACAAGTACTTTCATTTTCAATATATTTATCATGTTGTTTTCATGGGTTACGTGCACACCACTTAGTAGTCCAAAAGAACTTAATTTTCCTCTACTACGTTAAAAAAATTCTAGATGCGTTGCGAATGACGCCCTACTTCAGGTGGCTGCAGTTGTATCCCTCTGTGTTCACGCAAGGAAAGGCGTAAGACTAGAGTTTCATAATTTGTTTCAAACCAATAACATGGCAATGGGAGTATTCATACAGCAAACCTTGCATACTGCAACGAATAAAACAATAAATATTTCATTGGTCAAGTTTGAATGCATCAAGTTCTCAAGCCGTCGGAGGTGAACTTGCGGCTCCACAAGTTGATTTATTTTATTATTTATTTATTTATTTATTTATTTATTTATTTATTTATTTATTTGATACCTGCTTGCCCTTGCATGCGTTACAGCAGGGTGATACATAACACTAAGCTTCAAATATGAGACCAAATAACAAAATAATTCTACAAAGCGCGGTGAAAGTAGTCATTATGAATAGCGGATAAATTCATACGTGGAAGATAATTACACTCTCATCTAGATCTAAAATAAAATGAATCGCGCAAGGCGTCATCTTAAAGGAAAGTTAATAATTTGCTTCAAGCTACCGATCCCACTTTGGGATATGTAGAATGGCGCTTAGATATATTTCTCCCCTTCTATTCCAGTTTTCGATTGATAGAAATTACGAGAAAATTTCAACCTCTGGTTTCGTTATGATCTTTCCCGTCTTACCATTTAAGTTTATTTTTACTTTTCCTCATCCTAAGTTGAGAGTGCCAATACCTAATACGAATCGCACTGCCCTATTCTGTATGTTTTCGAGCGTATCAACCAGCTCTTTGCTGTGGGGATCCCCGAAAACACATGCGGTCTCCAACATTTAGCGCACATGAGTGAAGTACGGTTGTTCTTTTAGGTTAGATGGAGGTTGACGGAAATGTTATCTCAGAAAGCCAAAAACATGTGCAGCCGTAACTTTTATGTTGTGAACGTGACTATTTAACCCCTAACCACTCGTTAAATAAACTCCTAGTTTTTTATTTTCCTTGGCCGTTCTTAAAGGGACACCGAAGTGAATTTGTCAAGCTCCTGTTTTTACTTGCACTGCGTACACTGGCTCAAATTAGCACACTTTTTATCGTTTATCCGTTTGACAACTCGGTGATTATTTTACAAAGCGCGAAAGAAGAAAACCTACCATGCGCTGTTTGCGGCCGCGCACCAACTAAAGGCTGTGACGACGGGAGGAGACGCACCGTGATTGGACGATTTCCAAGGTAGCATTCAAACAAGTTTCTGTTTCCATTCTATAAAACAATATGCTTGACATCTTACTGCATCGTTGGATGGGCATTCTCAATATCTCAGTAATCGTCGTACCGCGCTTCTGCCATGTCGACTGTAACATGCATAAGATAAGCCTCCCAGGACGGCTTGGATTCGTAGAAATCCCTTGCCGAGGCCTACGCAGTGGATAAACGCCCTTGGAGTCCCCGCAGACGCTAAAATGCCATCCGCTTTTCCCCGATATTTGGAGCTTGCCTCACTCATGCCTGTATCGTAAAAAGCGTTTTCGCACCAGGCCAAGGGCCTGTTGATTCTGGCCTGTGCCCACTGCCCGCAAGCAGTCGGTGCTTATGGCACGCCAACGAGAACTCACTAGCGCGCCAGTGCCAGCCTGCGCGCGTTGTGTGAACTAGTTCTTGTAGAAGGGAACGTTACGTCCCAAAAAAAGGTGAATTCAGAAAAGAAAACGCCGGCCGAAAACGAAAAAGTCAACTGATAAAAAAAAAGAACGTACCCCCTGGGATTCCAACTCATGACTTGCAAAACATTCGCTCTAACACACTTGACGCTCCAGACAACTCGGCCACAGGCGAGCGCTGTTGACCTTGGAAATATAAGGTGTATAATGTATAACCAGTTTACACTTTCATTTAGTTTTAGCATTTAAAGCAGCTTAGGTGACTATTTGTTGTATTGCGCTCGTGCAGTAAGCGTCCCACAAGTATCCACAATATCTCCCGTCAAGCAATAGCATTTCTTAGACGGAAAAGCGTTCGCAGATGCGTAGTCATGCTGCTGTCCGCTGTGCTTGTTCGCCCAGAGCAAAAAAAAGTGCTTCCTGCACCCTTAGTTTTGCGCTGTACTTTAAAAGTATGATTTTATTTTATTTCCTCAGTACCTATATTAACTTCGCTGACTCTTCTACCGCCTTTAAGCGCCCTTATATTTTTCTACTGGCGTACCAGTCAGCGAAGCGTCGCATGTGCGCTTGTGCAGCGCTTGTGTGAAGCGACCTTGACGTGGAGCTAGATACAGTGTACAAACTAACAAAGTAAGGAAAAGCACACTCTTCCATTCACAAACGTGTCCTGGCTTCTTTTCAACTGAGCGAACGAATTGCGACGACCCGTCGGCGGCCGGCGGACGAAACGCTGGGCCGACTGACTCTGTTGGAAGGCTGGCGAGCCGTGCAGTAGAACAGCCAATTGTCAGCTCCTCTCATCCTGACGTCACACGAAAACGCCACAGAAAATGGGCGAGGGGGCACAGAGGAGGACAGCATTTTCGAATTGATTTTTCTACTAAATAAATTCGCGTAAACTCGGTCAGAGTGGTCGAAATGGGGCCTAGGAAACTCAGGACTATAATTGGCGCTCGTAATCCCGCAATGTTTACAAATCACTTCAGTGTCCCTTTAAATCAGTGTAATTTACGGTATACGTATTCAACTGGAACAAATATTTTCTTGTAAAGGTGAAGTTGGGACACTTTTTAACATTCAACGACTTTTCCGAATCAGCACACCAGGAGTTTATTAAGTTCAAATCATGCTGCAGATATTCGGAATCACGTTCATTCGCTATAGTCCTGTGAACTCATTAGCAAACATCTTGAACGAAGATTTGAGGCCAATCGTAATAAGATTTATATATAACAGAAACAAAAGAGGGCCCGCAACTGATCCTTGGGGAATTCCTGAGTTCGCGGGAGTATATCCGGACGAGCAACCATTGAGAGCGACCGACTACTGTCTTAGAGAGATATACTCGGCTATCCATGCAATCACCGATTCATTCAGTTCATATCCCGCAATGTACTAACAAGAAGGTGATATGGAACACCGTCAAATGCTTTTTGCAGTACAAAAAAATACAGTCAACAACTTGTAGCTTATTTATTGCTAGTTCCAAATCGTGCGTGAACTCAACAAGCTGCGTTGAGCAAGAAAAACCTGACGAAATCCGTGTTCGCTAGGATGCTGGCGATTACGTTTAACAAAGGAGTCATATCCCGAGTGCAGCTAAGCTCACCTTCGAACACCGCAACTAGATTAACACCCAGGATTCGTCATTCACAAGACACTGTTATTATGGCAAATTTAAAATAACAGTTGTTTCTAAATAGGCAGTCATAAAATCCCATGAAGTAATATAGTGCAGGGCACGAAGTTGAGCCTACCAATGCACGAGCTTAGCCTCTTCTACGTTTATAGTGCAAAATAGTGCAAAATTATTTTTCGAAGTATTATTGTAAAAAGAATACCCGCAAACTTGCGCTTTTGCGCAGCCTTGCCTTTCTTTGGTGGGTAGTCCTTGACATGGCGCCGGTTGAGCTCCTGCGTGGTCGCTGCTTGCTTGACGCCCTTTAAGGCCACTTATTTTGGTGAACCACCGCCATCTTGGGTCGGAAATCTCTGCCGGGTCCATGTCTCCAATGGTCTTCATTTCTTGAGAGGGCGAATAGCCTCGAGCTGATGCGTCGACGAAGCCGGTGGGCGAGGCGTGGTAGCGGCTATGACTGGCGAGGCTTAGCTAACCCGTCGGTGTGGCACAGTCTTCTTGTGGCAATAAATGTCATTTCGATAGTCTAAAAGGTTCCCTGGTAATGTCCAGTGAGTCCTTGCACCTTGCCCGTGTACCTAGAACACTCATTACTGTTTGACAAATGAAGTCCGTTCATTTAAACCGCAGAAACACCGAGCGGATGAAAAACGCGTCTGCGTCATTCGGCACCCCAACGGCTCTTTCTTCAAGCAGGGGAAAACCGGCCCTAGACCGGCGGGACTCCTTCCAAACACGTCTGTGCATGAATTCTCGGCGCCCAGACGCATGCCGTTGTTCCGCTGTACGCCGCTTCCCGAAAGAATGACGTTTAACCTGAGACCTTACGTAGGCTGGTCTCCTCTTGAACACCGGTTGCCAAAAATTCTGCGGCTGTTCGCTTGCCGTAATTAGGCCGAGGACCGCTAACCGAATAACAAAAGTACATTTTGGGGTCGTACGTCGGCCGGTCTCTTTTATAACACTGGTTGCCCGAACAAAACGAATATTCTGCCGCCGGACGCGCGGTTCACCGGTGAAAGAGCGAATGCGCGGCAGCCGCGCTCCGGCAGGTCTCCTTTCGAACACCAACTGCCACAAGAATACCGATATTCTGTGGCCGGTCGCTAGCCATGCTTCGGCTGAATACCGCTTCCCGAGGAAAAAAAAGTCCCGCCATCTCCACGAAGTGAATGATGATCAGAGGGGCGAAGCTAAAATGCTTATCGGTAAAACCGTTAAACATTCGCCCACACATCATATAAAGACTCGACACGTCAAGCTTTCCACCACTCCGTTGACAAGCCCGTCGACAACGTCGATGTTTGCTGTGATTATGTAGGGCTTGTTTGGGACGATGAGAATCTCTATGGGTAAGTTGGCGAATTCGGTGTGTGACATTTTAGCCACCTTGGCCGTCGCCTTCTGCAGAGCGTCTTGTGTCGCGTACCCCCGGTATGTGTCTTCAACTCGCAGGCGACGAACGACAACGTCTTCTTCTTCCTCTCTTCCTTGTTGGGTAGCAACGAACGCGTTCAACGTTTTGACCTCTTCGCCCAATCTTTAGTTGGCCAATCCCTAAGGGGATCCTGCCACAATCGTCATCATTCCACCTTGTATGGCAGCAACGAGGGACGGGAGAGGGCGCGAGCAAGAGTCTTGAGCTCGCAGGCGACGAACGACAACCGCTTCTCCCTCTCCTTCTTGTTGGGTGCCAACGAACGCGTTGAACGTTTTGACCTCTTCGGCCAATGTTTTGTTGGCCAATCTCTAGGAAGATCCTGCCACAATCATCATCAATGTGCCGTGTGCGGCCGGGACAGGGCCTGAGAAAGAGGAGCTTCGCCCCTAAAACGGATGCCCTAAGCCCGTACTCCGGCAGTTATCTTTCTCAACATCGGCAACCGAAAGTGAACTGAATATCTGGCAGCCGCATAGCTGCCTTTGTGCGTCTGAACACGGGCGGCCGGAGAAATACCGAAGCGCTGGTTGCCGAATGCTGGCTGGACATGCCAGAAAGCGGCCATAGACGGGCCGGTCTTGGACCACACTTTCTGTGCCGCCTAGGATAATTTTGCGTTGAAGCATATCGGCGACATTCTCACTGATGACTTTTCGTTCGGAAGAAGACACATGGTATGGGCGGCGGCAAACAATACGGGATACATCTGTTTCGATTCGGTGCGTTACGACTGAAGTTTGACCGAGCTTGGTAGAATTCGAATCAAATAAGGATTTGTGCTTGTTCAGGAAGTCTAGTAAACAACCAGTTTGCGGGGGGGAGAGGTCAGAGCTGATTGCGGCAGATAGAGCCGGGTGCACCGGTTCAGAGGGCGAACATGGGTAGGAGGAAATAAGGGAGAGGGGAACAACACAGACAGTTTCGGAGTCAGCAGCGGTGCTTCGTGGCAAGTGGCATGCTTGCGGCGGATATCGCTGTTAAGTGTCCGTGGGCCAACGGGGCTTCCACTGGTATGGGCGGTTTGGATGCGATGGACGAGTAGGACGGCGTGGGAGTCGTAGGACCAGGAGACGTCGAGGGCGTCACACCCGCAATAGATGCCAGCTCCTCTTTCACCAGGTCGCGCAGCTGAGGAGCTTCGGGGCAAAAGTGATATCCTGCAGCACAAAGCGGGTCGCTGAGCTGCACCTATTCGGGGATGATTTGGCGTATGAGAAACCGTAAGTGCGTGTCGCCTTGTGACAGCGTAGCCGGAGCATCCAGTTGCAAACGAACAGCCTGCAATTCGTCTAGGTGTTGGTAGGTTGTGCGCACATCACTGACGCTCGCCGGATTTTGCACCGCGAGGGCATTGAACGCGAAAGAAGCGATGCCCTTCAGAATTTGGTCAAACGTGTCGGCCTCTGGCATGCTTGAATCTACGCAGCGACAGAGAGCAACGACGTTCTCTATGTATGAGGTATAAGGCTCGTCAGAGCGCTTAATTAAGCCGAGTGGCCAGCTTCCGTTTCGCCTCGTCCGACCCAGCGGCTGTCATGCCGAATACCTTGCGCAGCTCCTGGCAAAAGCTCGCCCAGTCGTCGATGCGGTGTGCATTGTTCAGAAACCATCTTTTTGCCACCTCGACCAAAAAAAGGAAACGTGCTGCAGCTTCGCAGCTTCATCCCAACGGTTGAAAGCCCTGACTAGAGCATACTCATCCAACCATTCATCGACGTCTTCACCGCGTAGCCATGCGAAATGCGGGGGGTCACTCCCGCAGCAGGTGACGGCTAATGCAAGAGGCGCAGGAGTGAAGGTGCCCACCGTGGTTGCTTCCGGCCTCACGCTGTATCTGTGTTGAAGGCCAACGCCGACCGGAACGGAGCTCCAGGGGTGCGCTTGGAAGGCGTTGAGGAGAGGGCGGACCGAAGTCAACCTCCACCACTTGTAAGGCCCTTGAGCAACAGGTGAACCGGGACGTTTATTCAGCGGTCCAGTGGGTTCCGAACACCGTACCGAGAGCGATGATGACACTAGAGAACAGGATTGGGTAATATTAATGAGAATGATAATCTTACAGCGAGTCGGGTATGCAGGAGATTGCCCAGAGTGCATGAACAGTCCCTGGGAGTGTCGAGGCCATGGCGACGCAACAGACGCGGTCACATTGTCTATTCATACATATACATATATATATATATATACATAGTTTTATCGGATATCGTGTCCTGCAGCGGTCAATCTCACCACAACCTGCACCTTCCAGGAGCACTCCCATTACCATCATCACCTCGCCGACGGGCGCGTTCGTTTCGTGCTCCATCGTGGCTGGTCTCACACCAAAGCCGGTTGCACCGTTGCCTTGCAATAAACGCTTTACCAGGACCCCTGGTCAACGTTTCTCAAGTGGTGGAGGTTGCCAACAATGCTCTCTCGTACCTCGACCCCTTCCGGCACTTTCCTGGAGCTCCGTTCGGGTCGGCGACTTGCCACAATGACTACGGCTAATTCGACGACGGCTAGCACTCCAACCTCTTGCTGGACTGTCCCATGCCGGCAGCGTGACCCCCCGTTTTTCACTTGACTCCCCGGAAACGACGTAGAAGACTGGCTTGACACCCACAACCATGTGAGTGCCTTCAATTGATGGGACGACTCCTTCAAGCTCCAGAACGTGTCGTGGTCTCTGACCCAGGGGGCAGAAACTTGGTTTTACAACAACAAAGCAGATTTCACGGACTGGGATCGCTTTACATCTGAACTGCGTCGTATTTTCGGGACTGCCTCCAGACGTTCGGAAGCGACCAAAAAGAAATTGCAAGACCGCATTCAACAACCAGGCGAGTCATATACGTCATACATTGAGGACGTTTTGGCCCTCTGTCCACGCGCCAACACAGACATCGCGGAGGAAGACCTTGTTCGCCACATCCTCAAAGGAATTAACGCATTTACGTTCAACGCACTCGCCGTGCAAAACCCCTCCAGTGTTCGTCAGATCATCACAACCTGTCAGCGCCTTGACGATCTACAGTCGTTGCGTTTGCAACAGACCAAGTTGGACACTACCTCCAACCATGACTCCGACCTACGGGCGCTTATACGGTCCATCATCCGTGAGGAACTTTACGGACAGCCGTCATTTGAGTATGCGAGGGTTCAGCCTCAGTCATCCGTTCCTGGGTTGCGTGTGGTAATTCGCGAAGAGCTCGCCTCTGTCACGTGCAGCCTTCCCCCGAAACGAGACATTGCCACCGTCCCTCCGCCGCCGCCCAGTGCTCCTGCGGTTCCTCTTGCTCCATCCCTCCCGCAACCTTACCATCCACACGTGGCTCCATTGTCTAGCCTGGCGTCAGCCTCGTCCCTCGTGTTATTACTGTGGCATTCGAGGCCATATATCTCGCTTTTGTCGGAGACGCCAGCAGGATGAACGCCGCGCCTACCTTGATTTTTCTCGCAACGACCGAAGCCAATTTTACGACCCTTACCAGCAGTCTTTCCCGTGTGCTCCACGTCGCTCCCTTTCCCCGCCGCCGGACTTCGTTGGACCAACAGCACAACTCGACCTCCTTCAGACGCCGTTCACCTTCTCCTCACCGTCGATCTGCATCGCTCTTTCGCCTGGCTTCTCGACTCCATGAAAACAACCCGGGAAACTAGAAGGAGAAGTTTTTGGAGGGGAAACTGCGTCACTTGGAAAAATTACAAATCCTCCTGCTCAACTATCGAACACGTTGACTGTATTTGTTGAAGGCATTCGGGTAGACGCCCTTGTAGATACTGGTGCCAGAATTTCGATTATCAACGCAGATTTGTGTTCTCGTCTCCAAAAAGTGCGCACTCCTTATGTCGGTCCACTCCTACGTGGTGCTAGCGGAGCCATGATTAAGCCTTCTGGACATTGCAAGGCACGTGTTCTCATCAGTGGAGTTCTTCTTCATATTCAGTTCGCAGTGTTGTCGCCTTGTGCTCATCAAATCATTTTGGGGTGGGACTTTCTCTCATCATCGTCTGCAGTGATTTCCTGCCGACCGACCTTGCCACTTTATCAGACGTCGCAGCCTCACGGTTGGTCGCAACCTCCGATTTTGTTCTCTCTCCCGGACAACAAACTCTTTTCTGTTACTTGTGCCAGTAATCCCGACGGAGATGTGATTGCTGTACCTAATAATACCTCCATGTGTAATTCGCTTTTCAGGTGGATCAGCTCTCATTTACGCCAGGAGCACTACTACTCAGTTCATTCTGCTTCCTCAAGGCACTACTGTTGCGTCTGTTTCCCAAGACGAAGTTGGTCCTTTTCTCCTTTGCTCTGTTGCGCCTGTTCAGCGCACCTGTGTTCCAGAACTTACGTCCTCGTGCCTCACGTCCACTATCAGCCCTGAACTCTCCGTTGAAAAGAAGAAACAACTCTTGGGCCTACTTAATAAGCACAAGACTTTATTCGACTCGCATTCCACTCAGCTTGGACGCACATAAGCGGCATCCCACCACATAGACACTGATGGTTCGTGTATTATCCGCCGCCGCCCATATCGGGTTTCATCGTCGGAGCGCAAAATCATCCAAGAGAACGTTGACGACATGCTTCGGCGCGACATCGTTCGTCCTTCAGAAAGCTCTTGGTCATCGCCGGTTGTTTTGGTTCGCAAGAAAGACGGTTCAGTGCGCTTCTGCGTTGACTATCGGGCTCTTAACAAAATAACAAGGAAAGATGTTTACCCTATGCCCCGAATCGATGACGCCCTCGACACGTTACATGGCGCAAAGTACTTTTCGAGTTTTGACCTTCGGTCGGGATATTGGCAGATACCCATGAACGAAGCCGATAAAGAAAAAACAGCTTTTGCCACGCCGGACGGACTCTACGAGTTTAACGTGATGCCGTTCGGTTTATGCAATGCTCCAGCTACCTTTGAGCGCATGATTGATACCGTCCTTCGTGGCTTGAAATGGAAGACCTGTCTTTGTTATCTTGATGACATTGTTATTTTTTCTGCCACTTTCACTGAACATCTTCAACATTTGGACGAAGTGCTGACCTGTCTAGCCCAAGCCGATCTCCAGCTCAACACAAAAAAATGCCACTTCGCCAGTACTTCCATCAAAGTCTTGGGTCATGTTGTTAGCAAGGACGGAATCCGTCCCGACCCTGATAAGATCAATGGAGTTCTTAATTTTTCCCGGCCTCTTAGTCAAAAAGAACTCCGCAGTTTTCATAGATTGGCTTCCTACTTTCGACGATTCATTCGTAATTTTGCAACAATAGCTTCTCCACTTAACAAGCTGCTCTCATCCGGGACCTCCTTTCTCTGGACTGAAGACTGTGAAACAGCTTTCAAAACCCTAAAAGAAGCACTCACCTCTGGACCTGTACTATGTCATTTTGACGAGGCCGCCCCCACCATTCTTCATACCGACGCCAGTGGGCATGGTCTTGGTGCTGTCCTTCTCCAATGTACCGATGCCTCCTCGGAACGTGTTGTCGCCTACGCGAGCCGCACGTTGTCCCCTGCTGAAAAGAACTATACCATAACAGAAAAAGAGTGCCTTGCCGTTGTCTGGGCTGCGCAAAAATTTCGACCCTACTTGTACGGGCGGCATTTCTCGGTCGTAACAGACCATCACGCCCTTTGCTGGTTATCGTCGCTTAAAAATGTATCGGGACGTCTTGGTCGCTGGATTCTGCGTTTGCAGGAGTACGACTTCTCTGTCACTTATACGTCCGGCAGAACCCACAAGTGTGCTCACGCGCTGTCCCGTTGTCCACAGTCATCCCCACCAGATACCTTAGCCTCTTCCGATTCAGCAACAGCATTGCCAATGGCACCTCTGCACATCACCGGACACACTCTCCCTTCTAACATTGTACCTTTACAACGCGACGACACGTTCTGCCGACCACTCATCGACCAACTGGAAGGTTCAGAATCACCAACCAACGGACGTTCCCGAACAAGTTTTGTCTTCTGAATGGTGGAGCTCTTCACCGCCTCAACTATCACCCCACCGGCGACAGATGGGTTCCAGTAATCCCTCGCTGCCTTCGGAACGAGATCTTAGAAGTTTTCCATGACGACCCCACAGCTGGACATCTTGCTTTCCACAAGACGTACCCCCGATTCAAAAGCCGGTTCTTTTGGCCGCGCCTTTCGGCCAGCGTCGTTAAATATGTTGCGTCATGCCCTTCGTGCCAGTTTCGTAAACGCCCAACCTCGGCCTCTGCAGGGATGCTACATCTTCCTTGTCCTCCTGCTCGATTTGACAGTGTTGGCATCGACTTGTATGGACCTCTTCCTCTGTCGCCGACTGGTCATCGATGGATCGTGACCGCTGTAGACCATTTGACCAGGCATGCGGAAACTGCCCCACTCCGTTCGGGTTGCGCTTCCGAGGTGGCAGATTTTTTCCTCCAAGCTATCGTTTTGCGCCATGGACCTCCTCGCACTCTTTTAAGTGATCGTGGCAGAACATTCCTTTCGGCAGTCCTTGAGGAAGTCCTTCGATCGGCAGTCCTTCGATCTGCACATAAAACAACTTCAAGCTATCACCCTCAGACGAATGGATTGACAGAACGATTCCACCGTACCCTCTCCGATATGATTTCCTGCTACATCAACCCGACCACAAGAATTGGGATGTTATCCTTCCCTTCGTAACCTACGTCTACAATACCGCCGTTCAAAGTACCACCGGATTTTCGCCGTTTTTTCTTGTTTATGGCCGCCACCCCCTTCTGTTCTGGACTCCTCTTTCTTTTCCTGCCCGTTGTCTACAACAGACAACACTATGGATCATTTTGTTTCCCGGCTAGCGCATTGTCGGAACCGCGCCCGATTGAGCACTGAGTCCTGCCAGAACGATCGAAAATCTCGCTATGACGCAGCTCACCGAGATGTCTCCTTTCATACGGGAGATAAAGTGCTGCTTTCGACGCCTCTCCGTGCGCCAGTACTGTGCGAAAAGTTTATGCCCCGCTTTATTGGCCCCTACAAAGTTCTTCAGCGTACCTCTCCAGTGAACTATTTAGTAGCTCCTACTTGTGCTGTAACCGACCGCCGGTGCCGCGGCGTGAAGATTGTGCACGTGTCACGTATGAAGCCGTTCGTCTACCGTTCACCATCCCCTTGACGTTCGGCCAGGTGGCCGCCTCGCCGCCCGGGGGGGAAATAGTGTGAGCACAGTCTCTCTGTCTTATCGGATATCGTGTCCTGCAGTGGTCAATCTCAACACAACCTGCACCATCCAGGAACACTCCCATTACCATCATCATCTCGCCGACGGGCGCGTTCGTTTCGTGCTCCATCTTGGCTGGTCTCACACCAAAGCCGGTTGCACCGCTGCCTTGCCATAAACGCTTCACCAGGACCACTGGTCGACGTATATATATATATATATATATATATATATATATATATATATATATATATATATATATATATATATATATATATATATATATATATATATATATATATATATATATATATATATATATATATATATATATATGTATATTCTGGAGATCGTGGGTTCGGATAACACTTGGAGGGCATTTTTCGCCACTTTCTTTCTGACTCAAAAAATTCTTCTTCTGTTTTGACCTACCACTTTCTTGACTGCCAATCCTTATTCTGACTTAATTCACCCAGCCCCTCATTTCCTATTTCTGATTCGCTACATGCATAGCCAGGGTCTCTGTTCTAGCAGTCTTGGTGCCAAAGGTAGCTTAAGAGGGTTCAACGCTGGTCGCTAGGGGGCCGAACGGAGCTGGTCGACCTCACCATGGCTCCGTAGTTTTTTTCGAACTAGTGGCCGCTTTATTTGTCAATGACGCTTGTTCTTTACTTGTTCGCGTCGTGAACGTGTTCCGCACTTTTGGGGACCAACATCTTGACCCTACAACCACTGGACTGCGAAATATCGCCTCCTTTTGGTGACCCACCCCCAGAGCCGCCTCGCTAAGCCTGAGCGAAGCAGCGCCGACGCCAAGTCGCTCCCCGGCATGGAGAAACAGCTGGGTGCTAAGGCTGCTGGTGCAGCTGGCGCCGTGGCTGCCATCGCCTCGTTTCCACCCAGCGTGTCGGTGCCACCATGAAGATGGTCACCGTAGTCGAAGGCGAAGCCATCTCTCCCCAAGAACATGCTAACCCGACAGGATGGCTACCTTTCTACCGCCGAGCCTTCGGTCGTGCCCAGCAAAGTCACCTAGCCACCGTCACCGCTACCGGTTCAGCTCACCAAGGTATGGCATGGGCATCCTCATCCACGTCCGCCGTGTCGTCCCGTACTGGCGCAATGTCCGGAACTCCGCCGCTGCCTAAAACCGTGCCGAAATATCGACCGGCTCTTCTTCCCGAAGACGACATAAAAAGTGTCATCCACCCTAGAGGTGGGCTCAACGTCGCCAATCACTCAAGGACTACCCTCTTCAACACCCTACGCCAACCCGCTGGTCTTACGCTTGAGGAGACGCGGGAAGACCACGTCAGCGTGAACCTGGTGCAGAACCTTCTCGTCCTGAGCTCTCCGAACCCCGAGAGAGCGGAAAAGTACGCTCATATCACCTCCCTCACCTAGGAAGACGCAGTGGTTTCCGCTCGTGGCTACACTGCTTGCCCAGAGAACACTGTCAAGGGAGTAATCCACGGCATCCCGGCTAACCACTATGCCGCAGACGTCCACGCTGCAGTGGTGCAGCCCTGCAACCCCACCGCTCTGCACGCTCGCCGGGTGGGCCAGACCAACGCGGTGCTCGTCTCTTTTTCGGGCAGCCGGGTACCCCACTACATCGATTACCGAAGTACCGTGGCTCGGTGCTCCATCCACAAGCGAAAACACGAGGTTTGCTCGGCCTGTGGCAAGCTGGGCCATCGAGCCGACGTCTGCCCGTATCCTGACAGAGCTTACTGTGCTGCCTGCGGCCTGGCCAACCCCATGGAAGAATACGAGTGCATCATCAAGTGCGCAATCTGCGGCCTAGATCATCCAACTGGAGATGCAGTCTGCCAGCAGAGGTACCGCACCCCCTTCGATCTTCGACAGTGACAGCAACGGAGGGCCCGCAGCGGAAGCCTCAATCGCAAGGGTGAACCCAGCGCAACCGTGATCGGACTGGCTCCTTCCCAAGGCTCCCAAGGGACTCATCTCCGCCTGCAAGCAAGCCTACCACCCAGTCAACTGTGCTGCGACGTCGATCCCGGTCGGAGTACAAGCGCCGTGGTTCTCAGCCACCCCCTCCGGCTACGGGTGCATCCAGTCACCAGCGACCGTCGTCTCAGGTGAGCTGGGCAGCAGTAGAATCCCCTAACCATCAGCAGCCTTCCCGTTCCCCTGCTCTGCCCGTCCGTCATACCTTGTCTAACCCACCCCTTCCGCCGCCCCCTCCTAGCTCGGAACTTGCCTACCTTCGCACCTTGATTGAGAGTGTGGTCGCCACTCAGCGTCAGCTTCAGGCCGATGCAAAACAACTGCAACAGGCCATCCGTACTCCTCCACCCTCCCAATGCTCCTCTCAAATCACTGCTCCCAGTGTAATGAGCGCATCTCAGCCTCTCCTCCCGTCCCCACCCCCCTAAACGTCGGTCTGGAGACACCACCACTGAAACCTACTCAACGGTATCCAATCTTCGGGCTCTTGAGGAGAAATTCGAAGCTGCAAACACTGCCGGTTGTAAGGGGCTTACTGCGCTCGCCAGTCAATTCGCGGACATTAAAGCATACGTTGCCACCACCCAAAATATGATTGCCACCCTGAACACGCAGTTAGCCAATGTCCTTCCCAAAGACTCACCTGTCCGCACCAAAACTGCAGCCCCGGGAGCTACGCGTCACACTCCGTACACTCGCATTCCAGTCACCTTAGTTTCTGTTAATAATGGCGACTCTTTTGCAATTTCATCCTCCCCGGCTACCCCCTCGCCCTCCAAGCCCGTTTAAAGTCTGGCAGTGGAATTGTCGCGATTTTCGGTCGACGCGCGTCAATCTCCAGCAGCATCTTAATCATTTGCGCCACCGATCCCTCCCAACCCCTGACGTGATTGCCCTGCAAGAGACGGAGGTCCCTGCAAAGTTACCCGGCTATTGAGCTTTTCACTGCCAAGTCACAGAAACAGATGCCCCAGCACGGAGAGGTGTGACTACCCTTTTGCGACGTAACATTTAGGCATGCCAAGAAAACCTCATCGCTTTGGGACCGGAATGTTTTGTGAAAATCTTACCTGCCCCCAAGAAGAAAAAGCAACAATGCCCCCACATACTGAACATTTATAGTGCTGTCAAGCAGTCGCAGAAGGCCTGGTCGTACGCCCAGGGCCAGCCGGTGCTTATTGTCGGCGATTTCAACGCCCCGCACCCTGAATGGGGGTATCCGCATGTGTCACGCAAAGGCCGTGGAGGGCTCGATACAATCCTCTCGCATCAGATGCGCCTCCTCACGGACCCGGCACACCCCACTCGACGAGGCAACAGCGTCCAGAGAGACACCATTCCTGATCTGACCATGCCACATAGCATCGCCAACTCAGTCTGGTGAGGCACTGGTCATGATTTGGGAAGTGACCACTATGTGGTTGAAAGCCTCGTTCAAGACGGACCCCCAGAGCCGAGCACCCGTTCCCACAAGCTGGTTGACTGGGACGTCTTCCAATCCCTCTGTGATGCTAACTTACCTGACACCTTAGAATATTTGGATGACTGGACTGCCAAATTCCTCGAACAACGTGATGGTGGAGCCAAAACTGTCCCTGAACAAGCTCCCCTTAATGTAGTTGATTCTCGTCTCCTCTACTTATGGGAAGCCAAGGAGGACCTAGTGCGTCGACTCCAGAGGCAGAAGCACAACCGCCCTCTCCGTCGCCGCGTGGCTAAGCTCAACCAGGACATTAGCAGACATGCAACAAACTTGACCAACCATCATTGGAATGCCCTCTTTAACCGCATGCAGGGCAACATGAATGTTCCGCAAGCCTGTAATATTCTCCCCGGCCGGCTAAATCCGGAGAAGAAAAGAGACCACACGAAGAATGAGATGATCACCCTCCCCCACAAGTCGTCGGTTTGTGTGCAGGAGCTTCTTCGACAGCTTCAGGTGCCCTATATTCCGGCCGCTGCCTCCGTTCCTCCCCCCGGATTACACCGGCGGCCCCAACGAGACCTTCGATCGCCCCATCACGGTTGCCGAAGTAAGGGATGCCCTTACACGTGTCAACGTTCGATCAGCACCGGGTCCTGACGGCATCACCAACAAGCTTCTTCTGAACCTGACTGGAACCGCAGAACAGGTGCTCACTGACTACATGAACACAGTGTGGACGTCGGGCCATCTTCCCGCCTCCTGGAAAACAGCGAAGAAGATCTCTCCTATACCCAAACCAGGCAAGGATCTGGCTATAACAAATCTCAGACCCATTTCCCTAAACCTCTTGTCTGGGCAAGTTACTTGAACACGTCATCGTGGCGCGTCTCCAAGCCTATATGGATGATCAGGTTCTGTTCCTACACCATGCTGGGCTTTTGTACTAAACTGTCTGCCCAAAACGTTATGCTGCACTTCAGCATCAAATTTTGGATAACCCCTTTATCTCCCGGCAAGGCACTAAAGCCATCCCGAGCATCGATTTGACTAAAGCATTCGATGTCACTCATCACAGTATACTGACCGGGCTTAACCAACTTCACGTGCAACCCCGCATCTACCAGTACATCGCCAACTTTCTCACTGGTCGCACAGCATCCCTCTCGGTCCAAGGCCTTGAATCGGAACCCATGCCCTTGGGCAGTAAAGGCACACCTCAGGGGTCAGTCATTTCCCCTTTTCTATTCAACGTGGCTATGCTCCAGCTCCCTCCCCTCTTGGAATGCATTCCGGGCCTGCACCACAGCATCTACGCGGATGACACCACCGTTTGGACAGCAGGGGGCAGCGATGGTGAAATTCAAGACCACCTCCAGCAGGCTGCCAACATCATCGCCACTTACGCCCATGAACGAGGGCTCAGTTGCTCACCGCAGAAGTCTGAGCTCTTCTTCTATCACTCGAGAAAGCGTCGCCATCGGGGTGCCTGTGCCCCTGATATTCAGGTCATGCTACAAGACAACCTCATTCCGCATGTCCCTTCCATTCGCATTCTCGGACTTCGAATTGGGGCTAACACTGAAATTATCTGCAGTCTAGAAAACACCACCGACCAGATTGGCAGGCTCATCGCCCCCATTGCCAACTGCAACCATGGTCTTAAAGAAGCCAACCTCCTTCGCTTGGTGCACACATTCATTACCAGCCGGATCACATACGCCACCCCCTTTCTGAAGTTTACCCAGACCGAAATTGGACGTCTCCAATGCACCATCAGGAAAGCGGTCAAGCTGGCCATGGGTCTCCCTCGTCATACCTCTACTGAAAAACTTCTCAACACCGGGACATACAACACCTTCCAGGAACTGGTTGAAGCGCAACTTGTTGGTCAACTCCACCGACTGGCCTTTACACCTACGAATCGCACCATCCTAACCCAACTGGGCATCTCCTTTGCTACGCAGCACGGAGATAAGATCAGTTTGAGTGACTCTCTACGATCCCGCTAGTGTGGCCCCCATCCCATGGAATATGAACCTACCTTCCATCAAGAACGCCGCCTTGCCCGGGCCAAGGCCTTACACAAGCCCACGCTTCGCACCCCCCTACCCTATACGTTGTGGGGATCGCGACTTTCACGCGAACCCCTTTTCTGGCTAGCTTCCCGTTGCGGCCGGCGTGCACACGCGCCTCGCTCACGCGACGGGAACCATACGGGAGGGCGCCAGCGACCGGACGGTTTGTTTCCGCCCTGGTGGAAGCGTTGACCCTTTTCCCCTCTGCCTTACCCGAGAACCAGTTCTTCCTCGATACTAGCGCCACCGTAAGGCGAAGTCTGGTGGGACGTAGCATGACGAGGGGACACTCTCTTGTCTTCGGGATCCGGTAGCGCGCGGACGTTTCGGCGCGCTGGTCCTGACCTGGGGGAACGCGCCACAAAGGACGCGTCCGGACGAGCTGGGAGACTGCACCCGCGCTCGCACGAGCAGCGCTCCGCTGCTCCGGTATGCCTTGGGTGAGTCGAACCATCTCGATCTCTAGCGTTGTTTAATGCCTCGCTCCCAGTGTTACCGTTATGGCCTACTATTAGTCTGTATGCAGTATATTTGATTTGCACATTGCAATAAATGCTGCCATTGATGTTTTGCCCTCGCCGCCTCCTGCCTTTGTCTGTCTCCGCAAACAACGGACCCGTCCGCAGCCGGCGCTCGCAAGGCATGTTTGCTGAGCGCGGATGGCTGCGGGGTGGCAAGTCACTAGTGTGTGAAATGTAGAATCCCACATCTGGCGCCCCAACGTGAGGCCTTGTTTGCGGAGACGAGCAGGAGGCACGGCAGCATTCTTTGTTCTGGCGTCGGACGATCCGAGCACAGACAACAGACTTCAGGCCTAACTGATTGGAGCGAGTTATTAGCAGAGGCGAACTTTCCTGAGAGTGAGGCGAATTATTTATTGCTGCGGCGTTTTTAATTTGTTAAGCGCCGAGTTTGCAGCAATCGTGTGTATGGCAGGACATCGCTGCCAATTAACACGTGGTCTCCGAATTTTTGTCGGGACGTTGTTGTTTATGGAAACGAGGGTTTCCGAGTTTGCATCCACGCGAGGCCGGGAGCCCGCGCCGTTGTGTCAGCCCGAAGTGAGTGTGTACGGAAGCTGCAATTTGGGTCCGAGTTTTTCTTTTTGTTTTGTCGACTCCGGGAGTCGAGGCTCTGGGAGCCGTGTGGCTGGGCCACGTGTGCCGCAAAAGGCTAGCTGGTATTGCAGCCTTGCATGGGCGCTCCGATACCGCGGAATGCGGCAGGCGCCGCTCGCTCATAAGCTGCTTGTGTTGCAGCGAGCGTGTAGGACCCTAAAAAGCAGATGTCTCCTCACGGCTGCACGTACGGGCACGTTCAGGGTTTCTTTCGTTTGGTCCGTTTTATTTTGTTGTGTTTTTGGATGCGGGTCGTTTGCCGAAGTGAGTGACCCGAAGGCTTTCACAGCCGGTCCTCCCGGAGAAGGCACGACCTTGGGAACAATGCGAGGGCGCATGGAGCGCTCCCCCTCTTTTGTTGATCGCCTCGCGCGAGAGAAAGGAATCTCTCCCGCCTCAGGAAAGACTTGCTTTGACCCCTGGCTGCTTGAAAAACTGCTTTCCGCAGCATAGTTGTTTTTGTTGTCGCGCCACGCGGGCGACGGGACATAAGGGGGGCCTCATCCCTCTTCCACTGACGGGGAGAATTACGCGAGGCAAACTTTGCGCCCGCTGATTGTAACGTCGCAGGAGCCCTCTTGTTCGGCTCGAGAGACCAAGCTCTGTTCACGTAAACTCAGCGCCAGTGTGTTGAAACGTATTTCAGCATTTTTACGCAAGCGGTGTTCATGGGTGTGAACATAGGGCTGTCGTTGGGAGGAAATACTGTTTCCGCGTTCATGTGTATGAATGAAGTGTTACTGATGCGAGCAAATACTGCTTTCGCATTTGTGTGGTTAAGCATCGCGCCGGGCGGTCGATGCGACCATGTGTGTTCTTGGTGCCCTGTACCGTATAGGGTTAGAACAGGTTCTAGCTCTGTGGACATTTCCAGAGCGGTTGCATTGGTGAGAAACTTAGCAGCTGAACCATCGGATTGTGTCACGTTATCGATGCAATCGAGTTCGTATTTTCCCTACCCTGCACGCTGCGGGGTTAGGACAATTTGGCGTGCTTTGTTGACGCTAACAAGCTGGTAATTATGCCGAAGCCTTGGCAGTTGTGATATTCGACATCGAACCACATGATCGATGGGATCAAAGGGCTACTGCAGCCTGTTTGTCCTGCCCTATACATTGTAGGGTTTGGACTATTTATTGGGCTTTGTTGACATTAACAGAGCGATGGCAATGCTGACAACTCGGCAGTTGTCGATAGGATCGCGCCACAAAGGCGGTGCGATCGGAGAGCTATTTTTCTGCCGTACACTGAAGGTGCGGGGAGTTTCTCTGTGCAGCTAAGCCACCCCGGCTTGGACCACGTGACGGAGCGTGTTTATGCTGCTGTCTACTGTTCCGGGCGAGCTGCCGAGCCTGCTGAAGGGGTGCGGTGCGGCATGCCGTCACCAGCCTGGCTGAGAGAGTCGGCAGTCTGGTCGCTCGGCGGCCACGGGCTATCACGGATATGCCGCCACTTGAGCAACGCTTGCTTGGGTTGGCTGGTGCGATTCTTCCCGGAGCTACCTGCCTGCAGACATCAGCGGGCAACGACCGGGCCTGCTGGTACACTACCAGCGGTGGCATTGCACGAGTGGAAGCCGGCGTAGGCAACACGATGCAGTGACTAACGATTTAATCGACGAACGAACTTTTCGTCGCCTCTAGTCCTGTAGTCAGCTCTCACCGGCGTACGCAAGGAATTTAGGAGGGAGGGATGTGGGGATCGCGACTTTCACGCGAACCCCTTTTCTGGCTAGCTTCCCGTTGCGGCCGGCGTGCACACGCGCCTCGCTCACGCGACGGGAACCATACGGGAGGGCGCCAGCGACCGGACGGTTTGTTTCCGCCCTGGTGGAAGCGTTGACCCTTTTCCCCTCTGCCTTACCCGAGAACCAGTTCTTCCTCGATACTAGCGCCACCGTAAGGCGAAGTCTGGTGGGACGTAGCATGACGAGGGGACACTCTCTTGTCTTCGGGATCCGGTAGCGCGCGGACGTTTCGGCGCGCTGGTCCTGACCTGGGGGAACGCGCCACAAAGGACGCGTCCGGACGAGCTGGGAGACTGCACCCGCGCTCGCACGAGCAGCGCTCCGCTGCTCCGGTATGCCTTGGGTGAGTCGAACCATCTCGATCTCTAGCGTTGTTTAATGCCTCGCTCCCAGTGTTACCGTTATGGCCTACTATTAGTCTGTATGCAGTATATTTGATTTGCACATTGCAATAAATGCTGCCATTGATGTTTTGCCCTCGCCGCCTCCTGCCTTTGTCTGTCTACGCAAACAACGGACCCGTCCGCAGCCGGCGCTCGCAAGGCATGTTTGCTGAGCGCGGATGGCTGCGGGGTGGGAAGTCACTAGTGTGTGAAATGTAGAATCCCACAACGTCGACGCAGCGGAATATCCCGACCGTGCAGCCTGCGTCGCCATAGTGGTCAACTACCTAGGAGACTCTGTAGCTTCGTGTTCGGTCTCCACGCCTCACCCGGAAATTGGTGAAGTCGCCATTGCCCTGGCCCTTACAGCTGCCCTGGCAACCACAATAATCTCCGACTCGAGGACGGCTCTGCGGAGCTTTGCGACGGGTCGTGCATCCCCCATCACACCACGTATCCTGCAGACTGCACAGACTACGCCTGCACATTGTCCACGCCTGATATGGACTCCGGCCCATTCGTCCCTTTCGGGTAACGAGCTGGCTAACGAGGTAGCCCGAGATTTCTACTGCCGGGATGCCTCGGATGGTGCCTCTCCACCTCGGGCGGGAAGGAGGGATCGCCTGGTTATGAATCGGGAAATAACGCAGCACTACCGCCTTAGTCGGATGCAGTTCCCTGCCCCGCTCCAACTTTAAAGCGCAGGCAGTCTCTTCAGTTGCGTCGACTGCAGACTAACACCTTTCCGCATCCCGCATTGTGCCACCTCCACTTCCCCACGCGATACTGCCACACGCGCACGTGGTGCGGCGCGCCTTTTGCTTCCCTCCACCGCATAGTAGGCGCGTGCCCCTCGAAACCCAGCCTCCATCCTACTCTGTCCCTGCCCCTTACCACGGTAGAGCAATGGGAGGCTACTCTGCTCAGCCCCGACCAACAAGTTCAAGAGTGTGTGATTCAGCTCGCCGAACTCGCCGCTAGGGCCCACGGGCTCCTAGCCGTTGACTATTGGACTGTAGTGTGCCGGTGCTCCCAGCCGGTGCCTCTTTCTTAACAGCTCTGGATAAATAAAGTTTTGCCACCTACCACCACCACTCTCGACATGTCGTAGACACTCGAGTCATGGCCCGGGGGTTAAAAAGAAGGTCACCTTCACCCCGAGTAGTCCGAGTGGTGCTGGCTACCACCCCCAAGTGTAGGAAACAAAAAATACCTTGACATTAATACCCAGGAAAGTGGTGGGGAAACAGCCCCGCCGGTAGCGTAGTGGTTATTGCACCAGACCGGTATTCTGGAGGTCGTGGGTTCGGATACCACTTGGCGGTCATTTCTTCACAACTTTCTTTCTGACTCAAAAAATTCTTCATCTGTGTCTATGACCTACCGCATTCCCCCCTTTGCTTTCCGAGGTTTTCTTGCATGCATATACATGCATATACATGCATACATGCATACACGCTATGCATATAATGCAGAGCGAGGGCCTCTGTTCTGGCAGTCTTGGTGCCATAGGGTGGCGGTCCCACACCCGCCATGTTGGAATTAGTTCAGAGTTTGCCACCAGACTGCGCCACCCACCCGTGGCGGACGAAAATACCAGCACAGGCTTTCCGGGCGCGATGTTCCCCGTACCGGCGTCCCCTCCCCTCCGCCTGCGATTCGCGAGGGGAGACGCTCCTTTTGTCCGAACCTGAACCATGACCAACCGATTCTGTTCGCCGCCGTGCACGGGGAGGGGTTGCTGGATTGGCCCTGCCTTCTTTCTCTGCCTTCTTTCTCGCTCCGAAATCGCGCTGAAGAGCTTTTGCTCTGTACACGCGCGTAGCACAAATAAAACAGAATAATCAACTAAACGTTTCACTGTTGTTGGGGTGAAACGTTGGACGAATGAGCAATACATATGTCGCCAAGATTGCCAACGCACATTACTAAAAGAGCAGAAAGAAATCTCGGTGTAAAGGAATGAAGAAAGAGATATTGTGAAAATTATCGGCGTTTTTTGATATATTTCAGGCGGTTTTTCTCAATGAACCGCCGCTAAATCGTCGGCACGGGCCTTGCGTATTTCCTTCTATCCTCGTCTTTCCCGCTGTGCAATAATGTCCTCTGTGTTGATGTCATGGCAACTTTAGCCGGAATCAGAACACCTTTGGACCCTAGTATGGGTTGCAAGCTAAGTCTGGCACAAAATGTTTTTTATCGTATTACATACATAATACTGCAAATATAATAGACTGCGCCATATGCGCAAGTATCAGATGGCCTGTCTTCTATTCTTGCCTTCCGGCACCAAACGTAATTCATCATGCATGTTCAAGATAGAGGTCAAAAGATGCCGGAAGCATTTTGTCCGGTCAAAGGAAGCGACAGGTGCGCTGTTGAATTTATCCTGGTGCTACTGTTCGAAATTTTTTTTCCGACATCACATGTCTTTGTGGCATCCCACGTGATCGCCTCGAAAATATAACCAACATCTCACTGCGGCAGTCAACATTTCGTAGAACCTTTCAGCCCACATGCTTTGCACTGCAATCACGGCTTTACACCGGATGAAACTGAGCATAGCACGCCGAGTCAGAGGAAATATTTATTTAGCTTCCAACATAAATATTGCAGCTGGTGGTATGAGAGGGGGGGGGGGGGGGAAGTGCGAAGACCATATCAGCTTCAGCATATACGTCGCTCAGCGGCTTCAGCTCCCACAGGCAAGCGCAGGAGATCGCAGGAAATTGCTTTTCAACCCACCCTTGTTTCCCGGTGGGAGTTGGCCGTGGCCGAACTCCGCTGTAAAAAAGGAAAAAAAGAATGGGTGAGATATGTGCACGCTATGAGCAAAAACAAATGATCTATAAGAAGAGCCAAGCTAACCTGCAATGGGGCAGTGATGCTAGTGCAATAGCAAAACGCGCGTTATAAAATATCACGGGAATGTTTCGTCAATACAATGGGGTGTTCTCGGGACTAATTTTGATTATTTATAACTACGCTTGAAATAATCATGCCGGATGCGGCCAGCAAAACGAAATGGTGAAATGGCGGTCAGGACACTTAGTTCAGCTATAAAAATATTTTTTCTACGTACTAAGGAAGTTTATGCATACCTGAAGGGGAAAAAGGACATAGAAGTGAAATTGAAAAAAAATCACTAGGTAAAGGATAAAATAAACAAACAAATTTCGAGTCTACGTGCTTTTGCAACGGAAATTGAGTCCTAAATGTATGGTCGGTGTGAAATTACGTATGAACAGATTTCGAAATAATCGAGTTCTTTTGAAAGCAGTGCAACTGATACTTATCCGTTTTTTTTTTGCTGAGAAGAGGAGGAGGGTGTGTTCAGGCGCCGATCACGTCCCTCAGCACCATCGTCACACGACCCATCGCCTCTTCGTTCCAGTGCACCATGTTAACCATGTCCAGCCGCCGGTCCGACCCCATCCGCCTGTAAATGTGTCAGTGTTGATTACACTACAACCAATGTAGCCGGGACAACTTACCGCTCGTACAGGCAATAGCGGACACGACGTCTGCCCAGCACAAAGAGGCGATGGATTTCAAGAGCAACAACTCCGTCTGCGTGAAAGTAGCGCAACGAACAGGTTATTCTCTGCCGAAAACTGTCGTAAAGAGAGACATAGTACCCATAGTCAGCCCGAGGATCCACGCGTTCACGGCATTCAGAATTCGCCAGTGGGAGCTGGACCGCGCAGCGCGGGCCACCGGCGGCAGCGTCATCACGACAACACCACATCCGCGTCCGAGTAACAGCGCCAATACGACCTCCAAATCCGCAATCAATTGGTACGCGTCGTCCATGGTTCTGGCCTGTGAAAAAAAGAAGAATGAAAATGGCAGTGTTAATGCAGAAATTCTGAGCATACCCTTAGCTCAGAGGCAGAATTGCATCTGTTGTGCATACCAGAAGCAGGTCGTTGGTGCCGATCATCAGGACGACCCTGGGCTCCATGTGGCGGAGGTTTCTCAGGCAACTAATTACGCGGGACCCGGACACTTCCGTGTACGGACTATTCGGTGCCATTTATATTTTTGTGATGGGTATAAATTTGTCTCCACAAATCCTTTGATTCTGTTCTTCGCGTTTCCGTTGATTTCGTTCTCGTTCATGGCGTTTTTTGTTCTGTTCACAGTAAGTCACTATACGGCAGGTTGCTTCGTTTTTACCTCTGTTCATCCCTTTGCACCTCAGCATGTCACGGGTTTTCGGTCCACACGCTTCCATGTTATAGATTTATTATGATTATTACTTTTGTGAGGCCACCTGTCTTTTCTTTTTTTACCAGTGAAATCTCTATTCACGGTGCTGTCGCTGCCCTACACCTGTGTCAGGCTGAACTTCCAAAGGCAGCTGGCTATCCCTCTTGTTCTTGTGTTCCTCTCCCTTGCTTCTGGTTCCACTTATCCTAACCTTTCAACAGGATGTTGGTGCTGGAGGAGCGAACTAACTTGCTTCCAGGTGTAGAGAACAATAGCGCCGTCTGAGTAAAGAGTTCTGCCAAAACGCTAGCTTTGGTCACGCCGGGTGAAACGAATAGGCCAAGATTGAGGGTCGGACTCTTGGCGACACGCGACGATGTTTTCGTGTTTTATTTTTATTTGGCGGGGGGAAGGTAAATATACGCTGCTGTTAGGTTGTATGGGGGTTGTTTTCCACGGCGGTTTTCCACTTGCTCATTCATCAACAACACCCTCGACGTATGCACGGCGGCAATGTTGGCTTCTCTGTCGACGCCAGAACATGCTGCTCAGAATTATTATACATATAAAAAAAAAGATCGAAACACGCGACACCATCAACTAAAGCCTTTCTGCGTTTGTTTGGCCTGCTTGCACTATGTAGTTTCTCTCTTGGTCGGAAGGCAGAATACTAACCCATTAGCGGGAACACCGAACAGATTTTTTTTTTTCATTTTCAAATGCGATTATAACTACTTATAAGCTCCCGTTTCGAGTCAGTGCTCACCCTTGTTGCGTTCTTCCTTAGCTCGTGCGTGGTAGCTCATACCAGAAGCTGCGTACAGCATTGTGGAGGCTACATCGTTGTGAACAGTCCGCCTAATGCACCGTGAAGGGGGCTTAGGGCCAGGTGGAACGGCCAGGCCCCTGCGGCTTTCCTTCACGGTGAGTTAGGCGCACGCAGCTTCTTGTATGAACTCTAGGCAGACACCGCGAGTCAACACGGTAAACACTGTTTTTTTTTACTTCAAGAAAAAAAGAATTCTCGCTGCACATAAATTGGAGAAAAGCTGAACCTGCCGAGCCTACAAGCACCCCCCACCCTCCCTTCCACAATACCGTAGCGAATTCACCTCCGCAACCCACGACACCCCCCTCCCTATCTGAAGAAGTCCCTCTGAATGGGAGCCTGGTCGCGGCTCTTTGTAGTTGTTTGCTGATGGTGTTTTGAAAGTGTTTGAGAGGAGAAGGATGACTTTATTTGAGAAAGGAGGCCAAGCGGCCCTGTTGTGAGATCTGGGAATATGGGCAGGGGAAGATGGTTCGAATAAAACGTTGTTATGGCACTTCGATTGTTCACTTCAGCACAATATGTCTGTGGTACCATAGCTATGAGAATAGCTATGGCATATAGCGAATTGTTTGGGCCGCTCGGCGTTCTTCCTTCCACTTTCTACAGGGTTGCCTTTTATTCAAAAAGAAAAAAAACACTGTATAGGAAGACTGCTACGTCGTAGCTTCACTCTCCAGGTAGAAATCAAAGCCTAAATTTAGGAAAGTATTGTTGTATTTTATGTTGATACCGTTGTTCAGAGTTTATTTTACCGAGCATATATACACTTGCGGAGAAGCTAATTTCCAATTTCCATTTTGTTTTGAATGAATCGTTTCATTGAACAAGACAACTGATAGTATCTCCCAAACAGCTTGTTGACATTGCCACATCGATGTGGGTGGGGGGGGGGGCTTTTCTATTTTAGATGCGAAGCATCTCTTGCTCGGGTCTATGTCCCGCGGCGTCGGCGTCCGCACTCTACTATAAAAAAAATACTTAGGCCATGCCCGGTTTCGACCCCACGACTCTCTGGCCGCAACGGGAGGTACGCGGCGCTCTACGGCGCTCTGCGGCCGTGGCGGCTCAGTGGACGGGGCCGGGCTTTCCCGTTTCACCTTGTAGTGAGTAAGATCTAATTAGTCGTGGTACAAGGGACGCGTGTGGGACTGGACGGGCATACCCTAGCATAGGTTCAAATCGTGCACCTAACCTTAGTTTTCGTAACATTTATTTTCTTTGCGCAAACGTTTTTACCACCACCAGTGGCGTAGCCAGGGGGGGGGGAGGTTTGGGGGGTTCAAACCCCCAGAAATTTTTATTGCTGGATGTTTTCTTGTCTTTCAAATGTGTTAAAATGTAATGTTGAATGTTGTCCTGTAAAAACTACCAATTATATATATAGATATATATATATATATATATATATATATATATATATATATATATATATATATATATATATATATATATATATATATATATATATATATATATATATATATATACATATATATACACGCATTAGGGTTGGGGCGCAATCCCCCCCCCCCGAAATAAATTTCTGGCTACCCCACTGACCACCACCATCGGCTATTTAGGGTGCCATCACCCAGTCACCAAATTTTCCAGAGATTGCATTCGATCTGACAGGAATGAGCTAATCAGTAATTACATTGCATGTGCTTGGTTGCATGAAAATTTTCCGTCCAGCAACGGGGTCATTACAGCGCCAAGATCATTGCATAATTTTGCTCTGCCAACAAAGTTAGATGCCACCTTTCCCAGCAAACTGAGGTCACACGTTTTGAGGTCACACGTGAGGTCGAACTGCAACAGTACAGGCACTGACACAGCTGTTTATTGGAGACAAAACTTCCAACGCCGCTGCCTCCATACAAACTTTGCTGCGCTTGGAATGTGAATAAAAAAAAAAGAAAGCTGGCATACTCGGATGCAGGAGGCAGAGATTCACCAAAGCTGCTGCGAAGGAACTTTTATTGACCCTTGAAATACTCTCGGCTATGTAATGTTACAATAAGTTCATCAGAAGAAAGATGTGCTTGCCAATCAACGCGCAATGGTACACAAATTTCTTCACTTGCTTGAAATGAACAAGGTTACTGAACATGCTAACTGCATGAAGGTTTTGCACGAAATAGGAACCAGTTTCGTTGACAATGGCTTTCGGCTGGTAAATGTTCCTCTCGCGGTTGCATGTTGTTTCCTGGCATACCGAACTCAGCTGCTTTTCCTGAAAACTTTGCAAAACAAAAATTAACAAGCAAGGGTAACAACAAAGGCCTTTATTTGCACTAAGCAAAAGTCATGAGCCCTACAGAGGCACACAAACTGGCAAAATACCTTTGTATCTTACAGCAAGCTGAAAAGACAAAAATATAACATAATGGTTATCAAATACAGGGATGGGACAACAGGGTGAGAAAGCCGTGATGATGGAATCAGCCGTGATGGTTGCAGTGTTGGTGTTCATCAGAGGCACTGCTTTGTGCATATTTTCAGCACGTTTTCTGTAAAACACAATGTCTCTTTACTACATGTGCACCAGCAAAATGCATCGCAAGAAAAAACAAAATGTCAGGAAACATATAAATGTGCAAATGTACATAAAACCCCAGACGCAACCCCATAATTGGGCAGAAAACCTGTATCGCCTAGTTCCCAGATAAAGGAAGGAGGAGCTTATGGATAAGGTGAACAAAAGAGCACTACAAAAAAGGCATTGTCTAGCGTTCGTCCAGACGGAACGATAAGGAATGCTAATGTTGCGGAACGGCAGCTGTCACTAAAGTTCTGTTCAGGAGGAACGCAACTCTCCGTGAGAGCAATCTGTTGATTTTTATCCAACCGAACACACCGCTTTCTCACACCGCCAGGGTCGTTGTTAATTAGTAATCACTATTTAGTAATTATAAATGGTCGGACTACCTCTAGCTAAGTACGGAAGGAACTCCAAGCTGCTACCCCAAGCCTGCTTGGCAACATGAACAGAAAACAGTCTTTCTTGATATTTATGCGAAGGCAAAACCGCTTGTTTTTTTAAGTTTGAAAGTTAAAGTTGATTCATCAAAAGTAAATGGTTACAAAAAAATTTACAGACTAGCTTTGTGCAGCCATAGTCACTTATAATAATTACAGATTATCGGACGTAACCCTAGCGTTGGCTGCGTCGGCCTTGGCTTCAGTGAGCCGTAGCGGTTCAGCCGGTTGGGTAAAACCAAAATCGACTGCTCTAGCCAACTGAGTTGTAATGCGGGCGTGAAGTATAGTTATTACAAAAGTTCTAAATGCGGCAAAAAAAAACAGAGCTCGGCAAGATTTCAACACCCAACTACAACGTCCGTAAGCAGAGGCGTAAGTACGACTATTTCACAACGCGTAGCTTTTACGGGTACGGCAGGAGCCAAGCGGCTATTTCACGACGCCTAGATGTTACGGCTACGGCAGCGACGACGGAGAGTTTTCAGGGCACGCCGGGGCGCGCGCCGGCGAGCGAGCCCGGTTAGTTCACGACGGGTAGGGGGGGGGGGGATTTCACGACGCCAGCGAGACGCCAGCCATATATGGCTACCTTCTGCATTTTTACGGCCAGGCATTGGTGGCCGGGCCACATGCAATGGGAAGGGGCCGCGAATAAAAGTGCAAGCGGTGGCAGCAAGCGGTGGCTAGGCTCCGAATAACAAATCACCCAGAGCTTTTAGCATTGAAAGGTAAAACTAGCAGCCCCACGCCGGTCAAAATCGTGGTAAGAACTAAGCGCGCTTTTATACATCCCCAACACATGCGAACCCTCATGCGGACCCTCATATTCCGCCAGAACACAACAAAGGCTGAACAGAAATAACACTCGCAGCGCGTTAGCGCGAGATTGCGTGCAATGAACACAAAAAGAAAATCCTTACTTGCATGAGGAAGCTGCGGGCGCTCTCACTTGCGCTCGGCGACTTTGTGATGCATTTTTACGCCTTATCAAACGTTTTGGTGTTTTACGGGTTTTACCCATCGCAGATCACAAAACGTCGCACCGCTGTACTCCACCGGACAACGGCGGTGCAGAATGCCCAGAGATACCGAGCAAATTTGCTACCACCGAAGTTCGCACAGACCGCACGGCGTGGCGACAAAAACTGAACGAGTATCGGCAGTATCTACACCACGACAAAGAAGAGGCAAAAAGTCTGGGGAGCCTGAATGTACCGCCTTGAGGCTCCCTCGAATAGTGCGTTCGGCCGCGCCATCGGTAGCAGAAAGCTGAAACGTAACAAAGTAGCTTTACAGTTTCGACACTGGATGGCGCCACATAAAACTTCAACGCTGTTATGGCTGTAAAATCGTCGCTACAGGAATAAAAAAGGGTTAATTGTACATTTACTTGGTAATGTTATAAAGATATGACATCGACGTATATTCCATGTAACGCACTTTTAGGAGTTCCGTGTGTGTACGTAAATAGGCGCGTTTGAGCGCTTCGGCCGGCGTGATGAAAATCAGCCAATTTCAGTAACAGTTTATACGTGTTCTATTTATCACAGCGCAAAAATTGAACGTAAATAAGTAAAGGAGGTCTTCAAGTTTGATGTGTGAAAATATTGAAACTTCGTCTTCAGCAGCAACGCAGAAAAGTTGCACCAGAAAACCCATGTGCACGTGTAAACTGCCGTATGTAGACCAAAATAACTTTAAAACCGCGGAACGAAATTCAGCGAAATTTCGGCAGTATACAAATACATATGCTGGCAACGCGCACACGAAAACACATTGCTCTGCATTAATCCATGTAAAAGTTTAGCGCGAGTGAAGTTGCGCTATTTTAGCTATTTTCAAACGGCCGTATAACAAAATCTATTCGCTGAAACGGAAATTCCCAACGTAACTAACTGCATAGACATCTATTCTATGCACATACCAAACTACATGTAATTACGTCGCATAGTTTTCTCAAATTCTTGCACCGCCCGAAGCAAAAAAAGCAAAAATACAATTTTTCTCTCTTGCAAATTGGCTTCTCCTTCTAAAGCCAAATTAGCTGGAATAGACCGGTAAGCTAGTTCGGAATCTAGAAGACTTCTGCTTTCTAATGATACATTAGCCATGAATGTGCTGCCAACTGGGGCGCAACAGCGCCTATGCAAACATCGTCCAAAACCGGCAGCGCGGGCCGATCGAGTGGGACCGCCACCTTAAGAGGGTTCAACGCTGGTCGACCACTCTTGACATGTCGTAGACACTCGAGTCACGGCCCGGGGGTTAAAAAGAAGGTCCCCTTCACCTTGAGTAGTCCAAGTGGCGCTGGCTACCACCCCCAAGCACAGGAAACAAAAATACCTTAACATAAATACCCCAGAAAATGCCCGCCACCCGGTGGGCATTTTTTCTCCATTTTTTTTTCTATTTTCCAAAAATTCGTTATCTGTTTCAATGACCTACCGGAACCTCCCCTTTGCTTCCTTGGCATTCTTGACTGCCAATCCTTATTTCTGTATTCTTTCAACGAGCCCCCCCTTGCCTATTCTGATGCGCTATATGTATATATATATATGTATATATGTAGTAAAAAATGGGTATAGCTTCTAACAAAACTGTTTATTGGTCGACGTTTCGATCGGATGCCGATCTTTCTCAAGACCGGCATCTTGAGAAAGATCGGCATCCGATCGAAACGTCGACCAATAAACAGTTTTGTTAGAAGCTATACCCATTTTTTACTATTTGCTACGGCAACCAAAGACAGCCCTTCTCGCAATCAAAGTATCACTTGCAATGGCTGCCGTCAACGCTTCTACGAAACGGATCATCTGGAAATTCCCTCAGCATGCACCCACCTGTGCCGTCGTGGGTGATTCCCAGACGAAGCACCTACACACGCACTTCGACCCGTCAAGCCCGGACTCCCCAGCGTTCATATCGCAGCCGGGTGCCCGAATTGACGACGTCGGGGGACTGCTGGACTTCGTGCCACGAGGGGTGTCTCTCCTAGTCCTTCACGTGGGCACTAACGACATCGCGAGGACGAGCGCGGAGACAGCAATTCAAAGGTACCGTACCCTCCTTCACCACATCAAGGCCGAAAGACCGGACATTGGAACCATTTTTGTGTCATTGGTGCTGCCCCGGGGCCCTAACGAGAGACTACACCAGCGCAACTTGAGAAGAGTAGGGATCATCAACCAGGAGGCGCACACATTCAACTGCCGGCTCGTAGATTTGTGCAACGAAATGGCCGGAGTATTCTACCTCGATCACGCTATGCAGCACTTCTCCCCTCGGATGGTGTTGGCGGCGGATGGGTTGCACCCGAACTTCACGGGAGTATCACTACTTTCCTGGAACTTGTACAACCTGCTGCTGCGAATCCGGAAACCCCAAATCGGAGATTGGAGAGACCACGCCCTCCCCCGTGCCACCGTCCAACCACCGCCGACGAACCCGGACGTCCCCTGCATGAACAGCCTTCACATGGACGATACGGCCTACCCCACATGCCCCAGTGCAACTAGCCAGCTGATACCATCCTTCGCCCAGGTTGCCTCGAACAGTCGCTCTGCTAGCAGTAGAGAACCGGCGCCCAGCCCGGTCGCTCGTCCGAACGTCCACCAAAGGCTTACAGCTGGGAGTGCGCGTACAACTGTGACCCCCCAGAAAGGTGACGCAGCGTCTGCGGACTCCACGTGGAAACCCAGTGAAACACCTTGCAGCGTTCTTTCTGGGGCTATCAATAAAAAACCCCAAAAGCATCGTAAAGCACCGCAACCAGCCAAACCCATCGCCGGATCAAACAGCGCACCACCTGAACAACCCCAAGGCCCGGACCCAGGGCTCTCAGCCACAAGCGCATCTCCGTCGGAAAACCTGCAGACGATCGAGCCCAAGCCCGGGAAATCAGAATGGTCTTGAGAAAGATCGGCATCCGATCGAAACGTCGACCAATAAACAGTTTTGTTAGAAGCTATACCCATTTTTTACTATTTGCTACGGCAACCAAAGACAGCCCTTCTCGCAATCAAAGTATGTATATATGTATATATATACATGTATATATGTATATATATATGTATATATATACATATATATGTATGTATATATGTATATATAAATATATATATATATATATATATATATATATATATATATATATATATATATATATATATATATATATATATACAGTCGAACAAGGATATATCGAACACGGATATATCGAATTTTCGGCTATATCGAACTCGTAAATTATCCCCTTGAAAATCCTTTGTAAAAGTATAGAAATTCGCACGTTTATATCGAACGGTATTTTTACCCGCCATCGGATATATCGAACGCCGCGAGAGCTGGAAGGTGTGCTTCGGCACTCGCTGCGCCCCGCGACCTTCGCCACCTACGCGGCACAGCGCCTCCGCCGACACCCGAAACGCTTGAAAAACTTGAGGGCTCGGGGGCTCGGACTACGCTGTTGGGCGCCGGCGGCCTCCTACTTTCGCCTTTTCTTTCTTTTTTGTTGTTGATGTTTTCTGAGTTTTGATCAGCGTGGGACGTCGAGCTGGTCGGGGCGTCGCGCTTGCCTTCTTGTGGACAACTGCTCGGCCCACCACACCACTTGCGAGCTCAAAAACATCGCGCTGAAGTTTCTGCCGGCCAACACGACAGCGAAGCTGCAACCGCTCGACCAGGACATCATCAAGTCTTTCAAGGTGGGCTACAGGAGGCGACTCCTTGATAGGCTGCTCGTCAACCTCCGCATGGGCACCGAGCTGAAGGTTGACCTGCTTGGTGCCATTCAAATGCTGACGGGCGCCTGGCGAGACGTGAAGACGGACACAGTGGCCAACTGCTTCCGGAAGGCAGGCTTCGGGACGGCGGAACTTGCGGAAACCGGTGAAGACGGCGACGAAGAGAGCAAAGACGACGCGTTTCGCGAGTTGTCGACACTCTTCCCGGCTGCCGTTCCACCCGAAGTGTCTGCGGACGATTTCGTGGAAGTGGACTGCAATGTTCAGGCTGTTGCGAGCCTCGCTGACGAGGACATTGTAGCTGCGGTCGCAGGGACCCAGGATGCCCAGGCCGACAGCTCAAGTGGCGACGAAGATCGTCCGAACGAGGCGGCGGCTACACGCGCGTACTCCGCCGCCGAAGTGGCGCCAGCGTTCGGCTTGATTCGCCGTTGTTGTGGCGACATGGATTGAACCGGCCTGTCACACCTGCACAGCCTCGATAAGATCGAGGCCAGCGTCTTCAACTTCATTTCGAAGACGAAGAAGCAGGCCAAGATAAGGGATTTTTTTTCACGGAAATAAAACATTCCGTTGCATCGTGTGTGCGGAATTAGTTGCCATTATTGAATGCGCCGATTGTAGGTGATCGTCCGCCACAGGTAAGGTCTCGGGGCCTTTATTTTTTTATATCGAACTTTTCATATATCGAACTAATTCGCGATCCCCTTCGAGTTCGATATATCCGTGTTCGACTGTATATATATATATATTGTAATGAACAATTGGAGCAGGGAACGGTATGTGCGGAACCATGGCCAATCTACGCGCGGGTATGTGCTGCGGACCTGCAACGGTCATCATCAGTGCCTGTCTGTGCGTCTTGCAAGGTTATCTCTGGCTTCGCCGTTTTTTGAAGAGACTGCTCTTCCTCGCCTCTCGCTTGGACAACTGATCGAATTAAACACCATTGGAAGTGGTGGAGGTGCGGTTTCAACGTCAGCCAGCACGAATCCTGGAGCTTCGAAGCCGCAGGCTCCCAATGCCCACTACCCCCGCTGACGCTGTTGATCAACAAGCACCAGCGATGCCACAGATCGTCTGCGCTGGTTCCATCCGTCAGCGCGATCCCCCATTCTTCAATGACGAGGGCGATCATGATGCTGAGGATTGGCTGTCGACATACGAGCGGGTGAGTGCTCACAAGAAGTGGGATGGTCCCGCCAAGTTAAGCAACGTCGAGTTCTATCTCACGCAATTGGCTCAGACGTGGTTTTTGAACAACGCACGTGACTTCAAAATATGGGGCGATTTTAAGACCTGCTTCCTTCAAGCATTTGGCAGCCCGGCCGTACGCAGACTACAAGCAGAACGCCTCCGCGGAAGAGCTCAGACGCAGGGGGAGAATTTCATCAGCTACATCGAATAAGTTGTAGATCTGTGCAGGCGCGTCGACGTGGCCATGTCTGAAGCAGATAGGGTGAAGCATATTGTAAAAGGCATCGATGATGATGCGTTCACTATGTTGCTTGCCAAGGACCCGAAGACCGTGACGGAGGTCGTGAGCCTCTGCCAAAGCTTTGATGAGCTGCGCAGGCAACGAGTGCTGGTCCCGCGATCTCTGGGGACAAATGCAGAACTCTCCGCTTTGACTTTCACTTCCGAGCACTCTTCACTTGAGACGAAGATAAAGGACTTCGTCCGCGAGGAAGTAGCACGCCAACTATCGATTGTGCCGTTCGTTCAAGAGCCACGCCAGCGGACAGAGGCACCGCCTTCATGCCTTCCTTCGTCTCTTCAGCGCACCATCCGGGAACAGGTCACCGAGGCCCTGCCAACTAATCGCCAATTGGTAGCAGCTCCTGCTCCCCTTACTGTTCCCCAGGTAGCTACTGTTGCTCTTCCCCTGGCTTCACCGGCTGCATTAACCGGTCCCCTGACGTATGCTGAATGTGTCACACAGCCACCCAGACCGTTTACCCATTCGTTCGAACCAACCATCCCAGTGACTGTGCCGTCCAGCTATCAGCAAGTCTCCCAATTTCAACGTCCAGTGCAAGTGGTCGCGCAGCAATCCAATCCGTGGTGCAGGCCGGACAATCCCCCTATATGCTACTCTTGTGGATACGCCGGACATGTCGCCCGTTACTGCCGCCGTGTGGTGCCGCATCCTGAGGTTTTCAACACTCCAGGATACACTCCTAGGCACGTTCAGCATCGCGTATCCTCGAGGCCTTCCCCAACGTCATTTGAGCCCGACCAGCCGACGTTCATCAGTCGCCGATCGCCTTCTCCCCGCCGCCGCTCCTTGTCGCCTATGCGCCGTCAGCCTGCTCCTCAGGAAGTGGGAAACTAATACGCGCAGTTCCAGAGGCACGAACTGCGTACTCAGCGAAAATTCAAAGTCCTCGTGCCTATCCACCGAACGTTATAGATGTAGTTGTTGAAGGAGTCCCTGCCCTCGCTCTAGTCGACACCGGTGCCGCCATATCTGTTATAAGTGCTACACTCTGCCGCTCGCTGAAAAAAGTAATGACGCCGCTTTCTGGACTTTCGCTTCTGACTGCGAGTGCAGCACACGTGTTCCCGATAGCAGCCTGTACTGCTCGAGTGAGTATTCAAGGCACCTGCTATCCCATTGAATTTGTTGTCTTATCTTCGTGCTCCCATGATGTCATCCTTGGCTGGGATTTCCTCTGATGTCATCACGCTGTTATCGACTGTGCCCGAGCTGAACTGGAACTTCTTCCACAGTGTGACGTCTCTGGTGACACAAAACTCGTACTTTCCGAAGACGTCGATATTCCGCCGCGAAGTTCAGTGTTAGTTGCTCTTTCTTGTGGCACCCTGCCGGATGGCCCTGTTCTATTTACGCCATCCGACCTTTTTGTTCGCCGAAAGCATTTATTTCGTCCGTTGGCCGTCCTTACGCTGCGTGCTGAACACACCACGATGTTTATTACCAACCTCACAGACAACCCTGTCAGTCTGCTTCGCAGCGAGTCGATTGGCCAAATTGAACCTACCTCCTCCATTTTCAGCTTCGACATTTGCAATGACGCGCCTACCCTGCCGCTAACCGCCCTGACGTCATCCCGTCTCACCGACCAGCTTCTATCCGACGACGTGTTCACGAAGTCTCTCGACACCGCTTTGGATTCTACCCAGCGCAAGCAGCTACTGAACCTTTTGCACGCGTTCCGTTCCTCATTTGACTGTCAACAAGCTCCCCTGGGTAGAACGTCAACGGTAGTCCACCATATCGACACTGGGACGCACGCACCTTTGAGGCAGCGACCTAACAGAGTGTCGGCGTCACTACGCGGGATTATTAATGAACACGTCAAAGACATGCTGCAACGCGACGTCATTCTTCCGTCACAAAGCCCCTGGTCGTCGCCAGTAGTTTTGGTTACAAAAAAAGATGGGTCCCTAAGGTTCTGTGTCGACTATCGACGCCTTAACAAGATTACCCGTAAAGACGTTTATCCCTTACCTCGGATCGATGACGCTATCGATTATCTTCACGGTGCCGAATTCTTTTCCTCCCTAGACTTGCGCTCCGGCTACTGGCAGGTGCCTGTGGCTGAGTGTGACCGGCCCAAAACGGCGTTTGTGACCCCCGATGGGCTTTTTGAATTCAACGTCATGTCCTTTGGGCTATGCAACGCGCCAGCCACCTTTGAGAGAATGATGGACAACATCTTGCGCGGCCTCAAATGGCATATTTGCCTCTGCTACTTAGATTATGTCGTTGTGTTCTCTCCTGACTTCGAAACACATCTTGCTCGTTTGCACCAAGTACTGAGCTGTCTCACTGCAGCTGGACTACAGCTCAATCTCAAGAAGTGCCGTTTTGGTGCACGTAAACTAACCATCCTGGGCCACGTTGTTTCGAAAGACGGCGTGTCACCCGATCCCGAAAAACTGCGTGCCGTTGCCAACTTTCCCAAGCCCAATTCAATGAAGACCCTCCGCAGCTTCATAGGGCTATGCTCTTATTTCCGGCGCTTCGTTCGCAATTTTGCTTCCATCGTCGCCCCACTCACGCGGCTGCTCAACGGCGACAACAGTCTATCCGCGTGGTCTTCTGAGTGTGACGACGCCTTCACATCCCTGCGACGTCTACTAACCTCACCACCTATTCTCCGCCACTACGATCCCAGCGCTCCTACTGCAGTGCACACGGATGCCAGTGGTGTTGGTATCGGTGCCGTGCTCGTTCAGCGCAAGCCCGACTGCGACGAAAATGCCGTTGCGTATGCGAGCAGAACTCTCACCAAGGCTGAGCGCAACTATAGCGTCACTGAAAAAGAATGCCTGGCGATAATTTGGGCCCTTACAAAGTTTCGCCCCTACCTTTACGGCCGGCCCTTCGACGTTGTCACCGAGCATCACCCCCTGTGTTGGTTGTCGTCCCTAAAGGATCCCACGGGAGGACTGGCCCGTTGGGCCCTCCGCTTACAAGAATATGACATTCGTGTTATCTATCGGTCTGGACGCAAGCATTCTGATGCCGACGCACTCTCGCGCTCCCCTGTGCCTGTTGATGCTACATGCATCGACGCCATGGATCCCCTATTGTCATCGCTGACCCTCACAGACATGGCCTCCCAACAAAGGAAGGATCCATGGATTGCTGCAATCGTTGACTTCTTGTCGCCAGCATCAAAACGAATTCCGTCTAGGTCCATCCGTCGCCAAGCTGCCCACTTCTCTATTCGAGACAACCTCCTCTACCGCCGGAACTACATGTCAGACGGTCGGAAGTGGTTGCTAGTGGTGCCACGTAGCTTACGAAAAGAGGTGTGTTTCGCCCACCATGCGGATCCGCAGAGCGCCCATGCAGGAGTCCTGAAGACTTATACTAGGCTGCGCCACAGGTATTACTGGAGGGGAATGTACGCCTTCGTGCGCAAGTACGTTCGCGCATGCCCCGAGTGTCAACAACGCAAGACACCTGCTCAGAAGCCAGCTGGCACGCTGCAGCCCTTGCCGTGCCCCGTTCGTCCATTCGAGCGAGCCGGTATCGACCTCTACGGCCCTTTACCACACACCCCTTCTGGCAATCGCTGGATCATCGTGGCTGTAGATCACCTCACGCGCTGCGCTGAAACAGCCGCGTTGCCCGCTGCCGCTGCGCGCGACGTCGGGGGATTTATCGTCCGTTCCCTTGTTCTACGCCATGGTGCACCCCGGGAACTGCTCAGTGACCGGGGGCGGGTATTCCTCTCTGAGGCTGTTAAAGCGCTTCTGACCGAATGCAACATTGTGCATCGCACCACGACCGCATATCATCCGCAAACGAACGGGCTCGCCGAAAGGTTCAACCGTACGTTGGGTTCAACCGTACATGCTTGCGATGTACATCGCTTCGGACCATTCGAACTGGGACGTGGTACTCCCCTTTGTGACGTACGCATACAACACGGCGGTACAGAGCACAACGCGTTTTTCACCTTTCTTTTTACTTTACGGCCGCGAACCTTCTTGTACCATGGACACTATCCTACCATACAGCCCTGACGCTTCCGAACGCCGCCATCTTTCCGAAGTGAGGCATCATGCCGAGGAATGCCGACAGCTTGCCCGTTCGTTTACGGCAAATGACCAGGGTCGTCAGAAGCAGCATCATGACCAGAGCCACTCCTCGCCCAGTTTTCATGCTGGTGATCTAGTTTGGCAGTGGATACCTTGTACAACGCCAGGTCTTTCTACGAAGCTGCTTTGCAAATACCACGGCCCTTACCGTGTCATCAGTTCTCCATCACCTGTAAACTACGTGGTTGAACCGTTAACTCCGTCAGCCGATCTCCGCCGTCGTGGTCGCGAAACTGTTCATGTCAGCCGCTTAAAGCGATACTACGACCCTCTCGTCCTGGACTCGCCGTAAATCACCAGGATGGCTCCTTCTTCGGTGGGGGGTGATTGTAATGAACAATTGGAGCAGGGAACTGTATGTGCGGAACCATGGCCAATCTACGCGCGGGTATGTGCTGAGGACCTGTAACGGTCATCATCAGTGTCTGTCTGTGCGTCTTGCAAGGTTATCTCTGGCTTCGCCGTTTTTTGAAGAGACTGCTCTTCCTCGCCTCTTGCTTGGACAACTGATCGAATTAAACACCATTGGAAGATATATATATATATATATATATATATATATATATATATATATATATATATATATATATATATATACTTATAAGGAATGTGCATGCGAACGATAACCCTCCACAGGCGAAGCGATAAATTCTTGATCCAGAAGGCCGTAAGACGGGAAGATAACATCTCGCCAAAACCAGTCACAGCATGTCTGGAGGGGTTTTAATAAGTAACACCGTGAGTTCGTGTTGGTTCTTTCTTCGTCCTCGTTTGTTTGCGCATCGGTAAAGCCATGGATGTTTTAATAAGCTTGGCCGAGAAAACATTTGATTAAGGATAACTGGAGAATACTTGAGAGAGAGAGAGAGAGAAACTTTTTTAGGAACAGATGGGTAAGAGAAACGGGGTGGCCACCAGGCTGGTGGCGATTAAAGCAGCTAGTTCAACCAAGAGCTCTTAGTTGGCCAGGTCGGAGCTGCCCAGCGCCTCCTCCCACTGCTCGCTGCTGGTGATTTGGAGGAAGGGGTCTTGAGGGCATTCCCACATGCAATGGATGAGTGATGCATACACACCACAAAGGGGACAGTCAGGAGAGGGGAATTATGACGGGTGAATGTGATGGAGAAGGAATCTCGTTGGGAAGGCTCCCGTTTGAAAAGTCTCCCTGTTCGTACTTTATGTTGTGGAAGAGATGCATGGGCTGGTGGGTAGAGACGACGGGAGAGATGTTAGTGCTGTGTGATGTCGTTGAAACTTATCAGCTTGTCTCTTGTGGACCTGGTGCCATGTTGGGGGAAGGGGTTCATGCCGGTCCGGTGTGTAAGCTCTCGTGCCAGCATGTGTGCCACCTCATTCTCCTCTAGCCCTGCATGAGCAGGGACCCAGACGAGTGCCACAGAGGCAGTGGCTGGATTTTGCTGGAGAATTTGGAGCGCATCCGAGGAGATATTGCCTCGTGCAAAATTTTCAATAGCCAGTTTCGACCGGAGATTATTGTCCTAGGTTGTGGCCTACAAGTAAAAGCCAGAGCGATTGCTGTCTCTCTTCCGCTTTAGTTGAAGAATCAGTGCGGATAGTTATTGCATTAATTAGGGTGGAGTGCGGATGCGAGATAACTGCCACCGCGTAGGCATTTTGATGTCTGTATTCTGCGGCATCTGCGTAGACAAAATCGGGCAGGATGGGTAGCTGTGGGGCGAGGGCTCGAACCCTTGAGAGTCCTCGTGGGGCGTTGTAAACCGGATGCATATGCCTGGGCAGAGGACGAACGATAAGGTGCTCTCGGATATTTTCCGGGATGGAACATGCCTCCTGCACCAGGCCATTCAGACAGCAGTGCCGTCGGACGAGGGACCAGATCCCACAGAGGGCAGACTGGTCGCGGTTGAAAGACAATGTCAAAGCGCTCTAGCCGAGCAAAAGGCCGAATACATTCACCTTCATCAGACACTTCTGACGAACCAGGCCACTATGCAGACCACGATAGAGTCGGTACGAGGTGGACCACCCAAAACCATCGCAGAGCTGGCGACAGCCTTGGGCGTCTTGGTAGCTCCTCAAGCAATACCACAACCCATGGTTGATCCATCGCATGACCCAAACCAAAGCCCATAACATGCTACGCGTGTGACAGTGGAACTGCAGGGGACACAAGCGCAAGCGAGATGCCCTAATGCTACATATTCAATCACAAACGAGAGCTCCCGACATAATCACCTTACAAGAAGCGGGGACAGGAGTTAAATTGCCATGTTATAAAGGCCTTCATGGTTCTAAATCATCCCCTACAGCCATGCTCGTGCAACGGAATCTTACAGCAAAGCTTATCCAGCTCAATGAACTTGAAATCCCACATGATCTGGTTAGTTTTTTTGCTCGCCGTAATACAGATCCCAGTTATTTCATCCTAAATATCTACAGCAGCCCGCGACCTCATCATCACAGATCCGGTTCTCTTTTTGCCGCAGTTAAAAGGAACGCAAACAGCAATCTAATCATTGTAGTAGGTGACTTCAATGCACCGCATACTGCCTGGGGATACCCGTACACTACAAAAAAAGGGCAGACTGCTGTGGGAACAAATTCAGAAGTGCCACCTCACAACTGAATCCGACCCAAACATGGCCAGAAGAATAGGCACTAGTGTTCAGCGTGACACTACACCAGATCACACATACAGCCGGGATCACACAAGCACACTGGGTATGCACGCCGCACACATAAGGCAATGATCACTTCATTCAGACCGAGATTGCTACCGTGCAACTAGTAACACCACCCAAACACACATACATTACAAACTGGAATAAATTCCGCAAAATTAGAACACAGAAAGCTAACGATTACGTGTACACAACAGTAAACATAGAGGCTTGGACTCAAACGATAATCAAAGACACCCGTGCAGCCAGCAACCGAGTAAACCCAGAATTACCATCCTGCCTGGTTGATTCAAGACTCCAGCACCTCTGGCAAGCCTACCGCAGCATGCAAAAACGGTGGAGGCGAAACAAGCACAACACAACCCTTCGACGAAAGATTGAGGATTTAGAAATAACAATACAGCAATACACGAAACAACTAGCTCAAGCGCAATGGCATGATATCAGTGATAAACAAAAAGGAGCACTCAGTATAAAGAAAACATGGGTTCTTCTTTTACCCCTTCTTAATCCCCTAGAAAACAAGACAGATCAATTTCATCACATACAGAAGCTCATTCACAAAACTCCCGGCTCCGTGTCAAATCTCATTAATAAGCCTCGTACAATTTATATTCCGGAGGGCGAACGAGCAACTCTCCCAGGCTATCATGGCCCAGAAAACACATCTCTAGATGAAGACATAAAACGGGGCAGAAGTTAGGAATGCTATCCAAAACGTCAGACCAGGCTTAGTGCCGGGCCCGGATTCAATAACTAACAAGATGCTCCGCAATCTGGATGATTCAACTATCGCAGATTTAACAGCCTACTACAATTATTTTTGGCGTATGGGCGAACTACCTAAAGAATGGTCAGCAAAAATATATTTTATCCCAAAGCCAGGCAAGCCCATCGCCTTAGAAAACCTTAGACCAATTTCATTAACATCCTCTGTTGGCAAAGTGCTCGAGCATATCATACTAGCTCGAATTACTCAACATATAAACAAAACCAATGCGCTGCCGTGTGAAATGGTAGGGTTTCGCCCAAAACTATCCACTCAAGATATCTTGCTGCAGTTATCGAATGAGGTCATCCAGCCGACTAGCAAGGTAGACACTACAGCACTGCTGCCTTAGACCTAAAAAAACGCCTTTGACACAGTGACACGCGTTGCTATCCTTACTGGCCTGGCATCTATTAATCCTGGACACTGTACCTGTAACTACGTCAGAGCATTTTTGACGGCGCGTACCGCAACAATACGGCTTGGTCACAATGAGGATGGTCCATTTATTCTCGCAAACAGAGGCACTCCGCAAGCAGCCGTTATTTCGCCCTCCTCTTCAATCCGGCTCTCCTTCCACTAGCACATGAATTGAAACAAATCCCAAATCTCCATTTTAGTTTGCATCTGAAGATATTACGCACTGGGTCGCGGGGGGTAGCGACGCACACATCGAAAGCACCCTTCAGGCTGGCGCACACATGGGCTCAAATCAAGCTAATATGGCAGGTCTCATGTGCTCTTCCACAAAATCAGGGCTTCTCATTCTCCCTCGCAAAAGGACAATCTTTGCAACCTCTAAGTTCGAAATTTTTGTATAGGGTCACCCCGTTCCTCAGGTCCCAAAACTCAAGGTGTTAGGCCTCGTTATTCAACAAAATCGAACCAATTCGGAACTCACAAGACAATTAAGTTCCCAAGTAGACCAACTGATAGCACTTATCAGAAGGGTGTCCAATCGAAACCGAGGTCTGGGCGAGAAAGACAGACTCAGCCTCGTACAGCCATTTTTCATTAATAGGCTCCTTTATACCTCGCCCTATGTTCGCGCAAGCAAAACGGAGCTCACTAAAATCAACTGCCTCATTCGTAGAGCATACAGGGCGGCTCCGCAGCTACCTCAGCATGCTTCCACTGCCCGGCTTAATATTCTTGGGGTCTACAATACTGCTGCGGAGCTCATCGAGGAGCACCTCTCCTCACAGCGGGAACGCCTAGAGCACTCACCAGCAGGTCTAGAAATACTTAAGGCGCAGAATATCCCTGGAGAATGCTTGAGCAATTTGAGGTTTGTGTACAACATAGTATTGCTCAGTGAGACTGCAGAATAGATGGAAACAATTCTTGGGGAACTACAGTCATAAAGCATGGTCATGGGGCTAAAAATAAATATGAAGAAATCTAAAGTACTGAGAAATAAGCATGCAAAAATCGACCGCTTCAGCTTAGGAAACGGAACTCTGGAAGAAGTAAAGGAATACAACTACCTCGGACAGATGGTTAGTGCTGACCCCAACCATGGAAGAGAGATACGGCGTAGATAGGTATGGGTTGGGGAACGCTAGGCAAGCACTCCCAAATAATGAAAAGTAAGCTACCTCTGTCAGTCAAAAGAAAAATCTACAACCAGGGAACACTACCTGTTATGACGTATGGAGCTGAATCTTGGCGCCTCACTAAAAAACTAGAAGGGAAACCTAGGTGGGCTCAACGTGTCACGGAACTAATAATGTTAGGAGTAACACTCAGGGACAGCAAACGAGCTAGCTGGATCAGAGAACAAACTAGAGTAGAGGATAGCATAGTTCAAATAAAGAAAAATAAATGGACTTGGGCTGGCCATGTAGTGAGGCGAACCGAAAACCGGTGGACAACTAGGGTAACAAAGTGAATACCAAGAAATGGCTCTCGAAGAAGGGCCAGGCCAGTAATCTGTTGGAGGGAATAAATAAAGATATTCGGTGGTAAACTGTGGACCCGAGCAGCCCAGGAAAGGAGCAGTTGGAGGTCAATGGGCGAGGCCTTTATCCTGACGTGGACCAGAGTAGGCTGGTGATGATGATGATCTTGATCATGATGATGATTATGATTGTTACCCACTGGTCGGTGTCGGGTCATACGTGCCGAGGACAGTAGCGTTTTACTCGAGGCAAAAAATATGACGAATTTTGGTGTCAAACAGGTTGCTACTAGGCATAAACTATGACTAATTCCTTGCAAGGTCGCGGTCGAGCTAGAACAGCGAGGCGTCATTCGTTGGCCCCCCGTACCATTGCTCACCGAAACTGCCTGCACGTCGATGGCGGGGTTTCGAAAGGCGGCCGTTGGTAATTCTCTCTGCGGTGCGCCTGCGTACATGCCGACATGTTCGTTTGGAACTTGTGTTGTTTATCCCACAGTTCTTAGTGCTACAAAAAGAAGATGCACTTAATTGTAATTTCAATTGGTTGTCTCTGAAAACTTATAGTCGTTGCCTAATTTTTGTTTAATATTGAAGGTATGAGCCAATTAAAGCGGTTTGCTTTATTGCGCCTAATACTAGGGGTTGAAAGTAGCCACTGTATCGCCTGTCTGTTTTCCTCAGTTTTTCTCGATATAGTCCTATTGGAGGGAAGTTTGCGTTAACTTTTGTATAAGCGTTATTCCGAGAAGGCGATTGTTCGAATGAAACAAACTACTATTTTGTCGTTATGGCTCCTGGAAGAAAAATGATGTGGGCATAATGGTTATCTTCTACCTTTGAGCCTGTGGCGGATGCTTATTACCACCAGAGGAACTAACTGCATTTGGATGCACACAGGGCCCCGTTTTGGGGGCATCCAGGCCATGCCACCTTCTTCTTCCTTCTCGAAGACGCCGCTTTCAGGAATCTTCCTCCTTGTCTGTGTTGGTCGCAAAGAAGAGACGGAAGCTCTTCCGAGTGAATCTGCATGGTTGTATGGAGACTTCCGGATGTTTTGCTGGGAGAAGTTTGACGAAGTACCCCTCTTGATGTCAAGGGGCGGCCCCCTTGTCGGGGTCATTGTGCTTGATCTACGCTTAAGGCTTTGAGCTTGATATCCTAGCGATCTCGAGCACGCGCAGGATTGCTCCTCTTAGCATCACAAGCCCAGAAATAACTTCGTTGTGGTCAGGTGTTCTTATCATGGCTTGCTTGATTTTGCACCTGGCATGGGGGAATAAAGTAGTAGTGTTTATGGCAGAGCATGCCTGTCGTCTATGATGCGTTCCCGGCGTCGGAGCTGCCCAATGCTCTATAGGTTTCGGTTATAGCCTCCTCAGCTTGCTCAGCTGTGAGCAAGCGGGGGAAGGGGGGGCGGAAGGGAGGTGGTGCTAACTGGCTCCTGTGATTGTTTCACAAGAACTCCACTAATTTTTTCACCAATCGTGCGGGGGGCTTGGTACCTTTTGGACTTATTGGCCTCGCCCTTCGGATCGTGCCGTGATTCCCTCGTACGCTACGGCGCAGTTTAATCGTACTCAGTTTTCATGTGATGTTGCGTCGGCTTCAACGTAATGCTTGTAAATACTTAGTACTTGTAAATAAACATTTCCTTTTACCTGCGTTTCGCCAGGGGCTTTCGCACTCCTACCGAACGAGCTGAACTTTACTACCACTTCTGAAGATAGCAGTGTTTTAGGCGAGCAGATGGTTCCAGTAGCTGCTAGTACGGAGAAAGCCAGTCAAATTGGCATTACTACGGATTAGCGGAATTTGAAGATTGCATTGATAATCAATGTGTGATATTGCGAGTGCAGGAAAAGAAAATAACTCATGCTTGATAAAATTATATGTTGGCTAAATATTATCAGCCGCGCATAAACAAAGGCAGTTGCGATTCGACGCGAGAACAGGCAATTCAAGTGTATGTGTCATTTCGGAAAAACTAAAACAAGGGAAAAAATGTATGTGCTTATAGAGCTTTAATTAAGGACACGGTAGCGGGATCCCAAATGTAGCAGGTATATTCAAGCTGTAAGCAGCTTACATGTGAAGCTTACAAGTGGAAACGGCGCAGAAGAAAAATTTCGGAGCGGATATACAAGTGTGCGGTTAGCTGTGCTGCACTTCAATGTTCATATCGCACGTACGATAGAAACTCAAATTTATACCAAGGCAACGGTAGGAGGAAACCATGAATAAGGACTTGCTATTGAGAACGGAAGTAATGCCTGCAAAATCAGAACTATTGACACGGAAAACACAAGTTACTTTGCTTTAGAAATTTCAAGTTTCAACAATCAGCACCTTTACCACGAAGAAATCTTAGTGAATTCGGAATGCTGGACAGACACACCGGTGTCGTTCGTTATTACTTGATGTAAAGCATGATCATCGGCAAACAGCCTAAAATACGACACAAATTACCGTGCCGTCCTAAAGAAAGTTGAGAGAAGCGCCAAAGCTGAAAGTGCGTCCGACCTTCGCTGAAAGTGCGTCCAATCGATCGTAAAATCTGGAAAGACCCAAATCGTGAGGAAAAAACAAACCCATGGGGCGATTTTTTCGCGCACTAAGCAAACGCGTCTACGGACCAACTAAATGTACGCCGATACGTGGTTTATGAGATAAAGGTATGCTATGTTTACGCTCTTCACGCTCGATGCGTTAAGAGTAACAAATCTGGAGTAACAAATTCTTTTTCGCGATTTTCCAGTAACAGTTGGACACAATGGAAGACCTGTTTCATGAGGGTGCCGTGTGTCGAGAGATCTTATCAGACCTTTTAGGTCGACCAAATTCTGTATGAGGACATGCATCAGTTTTTTGACAGGACGCGCCTCGGTCCCACTTAGAAACTTTCGCTTTATTAATTTCATTTCATTTATTGCGTACTGGAGACCTTCGCAGGTCCAAGCAGGTGGGCACGATACAAGTAAAAAGTACATATTCAGGCACTCAAGTCAGGCAGAAATAAAAAAGGAAAGAATTTGACATACAAGAACAGGTTTACAGACCCAAACAATACACAGTTAGCAGAACAACCAAGGTGAATCCTTATAGAGAGTATTTTAGGAAGGTCCATTCTTCCACTGTGCGTGGAAAAAAAGAAAATTGAAATGTATCTGTGAGTGCAAAATAAGGTGTTAGGGTTGCGGGATGATGGTGTCTCGCATGTCTTTTCGATATGGGTGTCGGTACTCTGTCGGGTCTAGTGCTGTTTGTCTCTGAAGAAGGAGGGAAAGATAATCAAGCCTAAATGTCTTCCGTCGTGAATCAAATGATTCAATGCCATTACCTCTAATTACACCAAACGGTGAATCAGTTAGACGAAACGTAGTTATATTCGCCTTTTCCAGTGAATATAGGTGGCGCGACGGGGGATCCAAAATGGAGGACGGGACGATGATCGGACGTCGCGTAAACGCGCGCGTCTGGAAGAATAAGCCGATACGAGTTCATTATCTTCAGGCCACTATTCCCTTGCCGATTAGACACGAAGGTACTTTATCGAGGCGAAGCAGTTTATAATGCCAGTCACACAGTGTTTTCGACATCAGGTAGGCCAGCGATGACGTGCTGAGCATCGAGGGATTGTGCTTGCAACCGAATGGCGTCCCCAGCCAACCACACTGCGTGAACCTTTGTTGGCACTGCAGGTTCTATAAAGGATGCTACACTTCCATCCATGCTTGCTTTATTGTTCAAGCACACTTCACGAATATTTATTACGCGTCAAGCAGAGCTCGGTGGACGCAACCGAACACAGCGTTTTGTTATTGCCACTTGCGCAATTGCATCGGGTTAAGTGCGAATAATGCGAGTAAATTATAATTTTGTGGGCTGTTTTTGCAACGAAAGATCCAACGGCGTTTATGCAGGTTACAGATAATTATAAAATACCGAAACTAAATATCAAAGGCTGACGCCTCTACGGCAGGTCCTGTTACATCAGCTGGGCTGTGCTTTCAGCGCGCTGTAGGAAATGGCGATGCCGCAGTAACAAGTTTACTTATTTATTACAAATACATACACCGCCCATTCCTGTAAGGGCTTTGAGAAAGACAAAAAAGCAGCAAGTTCAAAACAGTAATCCCACATAATGCTAAAAAGAGAACTAAGCAAAACAACCCAACAAAGCACAAAATGCCACTGGAATGCAGCATTTATTAAAATAAACCAGTACGTTAATAAAAGAAACATGACGCTCTCCTGTTGATTCTTGGTTTCACTTTCTTCTCGTGCCGGCGCATAGAAATATTACGTGGCGGCACGGCACCTTTCAACCGCGGTTTCAGTGGCTGCAGTCCATCTATTATAAAGGACACACTCAACTTGCACGAAAAACACCACATCAATAACAAGAGAGCGAACTAAACTTACGGCTATTGCTCCAGAAGAAGTCAGCTTTCGTAAAGTGACTAGTGCAAACCCCATTGTGTTCCTGACACATTTTTCAATGCGGATCATAGTTATCCAAATCTTTCGGCCTTTTTTATTTCGAGGAAAGGTATGAACGCTGGATTTTCCCGGCACTGAGCGATTCCTATTGGCCGCGAGGCCCACCACTGGGGAGGCCGGCGCTGCGATCGTTTTGACGTCACTTGTAGGGTCACCGTTCCAATCTTGCTGCGTAGTTGGCTTGCAGCGAGTGGCACTTCGCTTGGGAAGCGCGTTCTGAAAGTATTTTCGTGTTAATTTCCGTCATTTGAAGTTAATTCTCAGTGCGTAAAGCGCAGTTTGACCTCACGGGGACGTATTAACCGTATCAAATGGGTACATTATCCGCAAACAATATGAGCGTGGTGGTGTATGACGTATGCAACCGAAGCGTAAGCAGCGGCTTGTTTCCCCGATCAACAATGTGGACTACGACGATCGCCAAGTTAAGTTTCTAGATTACCCTTGTTTGCAAGAAATGTATAAAGCAGGAAATCGTCAAGAGTATACTGCTCGCAGAAGCACACGCACCCGCCGTGCCTGCCCACACGGCCGACGGTGCGGGAGATCAGTGGCTCAAACCGACGCAGACCGCGGCAGCAACAAATAACTTGTCGCCGCTCTTTAAAATCACACAAGTAGTGGAAAAGAAGTTCCAGCTAGATTGGTGAAAGTGGGTGTTAGTGTGATGAAAAATTGTGTTAGGTAGTGTCATCAGCTGTGGTTTTCAAAGCGATGCTCAAATACCTGTCGCGATTTACGCCGACCGGCCGCGGAGGTCGGTCCCAGCGGCGCAGGCCGAACGCGCGGTGTGGTGAGTGGCCGAAGGGTGGCGATATCTGCGCGCTAGTCTCGGCCGAGGCAGTGGCAGGCATCTTGATCACACGAGAAGGGGGGTGACAGTGCGGTGAAAAGTTGCGTTAGGGACTGTCATTCGCAACTGTAACGATAGCGGGGATGAAATATCTGCCGCGACGCTAAGCCTAAAGTTCCCAACATTCGATTACGTACATCCGAAGCCGGCTGCGAGCTGTTGAAGACCCCCCCGTCGCGCGCGCGCGTGTTGCGTTTGGGTTCCCCTAACTTCTTTGGGGCCCCCAACACTCGGTTCTCCTATTCGAAAACTCCCCATTACCCCAAATCATTGCCGACGTGTTTCGCCTCGTACACAGCCTCGCCTTCTGTGAGCAGTCGTGAGTTTCGAAATTGATGCAGAACATCCGATTGCTCTGGTTTTGCGTTCTCAATCCCCACGTTTCCGAACTCTCCGGCGGCCTTCGCCCGGGACGCCTGTCATCTACAAACAGCTTCGGAAAGAAGGCGCGCGGCGCGGCCACCGTTGCTGGAAAGTGCGATACCTTACAGCTCTTCTTTGGATTCTTTCCAGTTTATTGACGTTTTTCTGTGTGAACGGGTCTCATATTATGCGTGCATATTGCCCCTCTAGGGGCTCTTTAGGGTAATAAAGTGAAGTGAACTTTAGTCGGATTATTTATTCGTAGACCAGGAGTTTCATATCTGAAAAGCGTTTTTTTATTTATGTCGTAAGAAAGACAGTTTACGGAAGGTGCAGGCGGAAATATTGTCGATATGTTGATTCCTAGATTTAATTACTTGTGAGTGTTACTCCTAAATATTTGAACGCAGAAACTTTCTGTACAGGTTTTTATTTTTTTAGTGTATAAATTAATTTAGTGTATAATTTAGTGTATATTATTTAGTGCAGAACTATACGGAAGTGGATTTTTCTTCCGGGTTATGCACATATACACAGTTTTATCTAAGTTCAAAGCCATTCCCCTGCGACTGCACCACTGAAAAACATTTAAGAAATTGTCATTAAGGTCATGTTCATTTCAGGGCAAATAATTTCACTATACAAAACACAATTGTGGGCAAACAGTCGAATTTGCACGGATGAAGATATCACTCGTAAAATGTCATTTATATAAGGCAGGAACCGCAGCCGTCCTAAAACACTCCCTTGCGCTCCTCAGTGACCGACAGGCAGCCTGACCGTTGAACCCCGAATTCAACGTACTCATTTTGGTTTTTTTAAATAATCAATAACCCAGCAAACCTAGATGCGAGGAAAACCAATATTGTTTAATAATAGTATTAGGCTGTTATGAAGAACCCTGTCGAACGCTTTGCTAAAATCCAAAAATATCACATCAATTTGACCGCTTTTATCTTGAGTTGACGCAAAGGTATGACCTATAGTAAGCCATTCAGTCTAGAGCACTCCACGGTCCTGATTTTAAGGCCCGAGCCCAGCCCGAGCCCGCTTCGCGAACCCCGAGCCCAACCCGGGCCCGTAACACCTAGCCCCAGCCCGGTCCGGGCCTGGGCATTCATAAGTGAGCCTGACCCGAGCCCGGCCCGGGCCCGCCATCTCCAGCCCAGGCCCGGCCCGGTAACTTATTTTTTTTGGCCTAGGGATGGCCCGCGCGTGGTTGACCAAGCCCGGTCTTTGTCGCTGAAGCAAGATTGTTTAGTTTACTCCGGGTGATCAGACGGAGCATCTAGTCTGTACAAGCACGTCATGAACTGAAACGCAACAAATAATGGTTTAAAAGTGCACGTAGTTTAGCTTTCACCGTCTGCAGTTCACGCCACATCGGCGTAATAATAGCTCGTATTCTTGCACGAGAGACACCATCACCTTTGATTACCGGACTCTTGGCAACTTCACGTGGTTGTCTAGGCCACAAGTTGGTATTGCTGAAATTTTTTTATCCGCATTTGAATCAACGACTATGTACGCGCGTTGAAATACTTCACCTGCCGTGGTTAATTAAGCGGTGGTGTTTCTCTGGCACACGAGTTTGATTCCCGGCACGGCAGCCGCATTTTGATTGGTGCGACATCTAAAACACACGTGTACATACATAGACATGGGTGCAAAGCTCCAGGATATCTGAATTAATTCATTCCCCTCTTGGGCATTCCTCGTAATCGTATCTATGGTATGTTATACACCAAAATATAAAATCTTGATGCAGTACAAGAAATGTCCTTAAAATTGCGGTATAATCACCATCAGATATAGAAAAACACGTTTTTAAAACAATGCGTACGAATAACAGGAAGAAGTGCGCAACAATAAACCAAGAATATTCATTTTGATGCTCTTTCCTACACTTCACGTCGTACCTATTAAGAGGCCGTGCCTATGAATTCAAGCCCGAGCCCGGCCCTGGCCCATTGCGTCGAGCCCGAGCCCAGCCCGGGCCCGCGGCATTGAGCGCGAGCCCGGCCCGGGCCCCCCGATAATCGAATTCGGGCGGCCCGGCCCGGCCAGCGGGCCGGGTCGCGTATTTCCAAACAATATCCCGTAGGGGCCCAGGCCGACCACACCCTCTAAACAGGGGCGCAGCCAAAGAGGTTGAAAAAATTTCAATTTTTTAACCTCCTTGGACGCAGCACCGTGTCGTCTCTACCTATATGTGCGCGACTTCATGCGAGATGGACTTTTTTTCTTTTTTTCCCCTCCCCTCGTTTCGGCTGCTTTGCAGGCGGCCGATGGTTTCGCTCCGTGGGCGGGGCTGGCTTGCGGCGCTGGGGAAGCTGACGCACATGTGGTAGAAGCGTAGGACAGTTTGTAAATGTAGTCATGGTAGTAGTAGTAGTAGTAAGTATTGTTGAATAAGGCGGACTTAGCCTTGCATAGCTGCCGGCAATTGCTCCGCCTAATCGTCCCCAATACCATATCAAATCTCTCAAAGTCATAACACATCACTTAGTCCTAAAATAACAGACACGCTATGTCACCACACCTCACTTAGTCCTATGGACTGCAAGAATCCGAGTAGGAGATGAGACACTTCTCTTCGCACAATCCAGTGGTCCCTAGGAAAAATAATGTCCTCCGATGTAGCATGGGGCACTCCTAACTTCTGGAGATCACGAAAAAAGTTCGTCCGCTCAGGGTTGGTTTTGGAGCAGTTCATAATGAAGTGATCAATGTCACCAGTCACACTGCACGAGGGGCACAAAGGGGATGAAACAATGTTGATTTTATGTAGCCAAGCTGGTGTACGGGCTGAGTCTGTTCTTACGCGGTGGAGCAGACAGGCTTCGGCTCTTTTCAGGCCCTTCGTCACGACTGGTTGATGTACTGGTCGCCACGGTAATTGGCTGCCTTCCTTGTAATCCTTACCTGCAGCACCGAATCTTGTTTTGAGGTGTGTATATAGTGAAAGAGCACGCAACTCAATTGTATACCCTTCTGTGTGCTGTAGAATGAGCTTTAATGAGGGTGTTTGCTTTCCGGAACGTGTATAATTGCCACATGTACGTGAAAGCGTCCATCCGCGCGCGCGCACTTCGAGCACTGAGCCGAGCGCTTATCTAGGAACACGATCGGAGGTCAGCGTCAACTTGCAGGCGCGCAAGAAGAGCGCGGAGAGATCAGGGGCTCAGGTACAAAAGGTTAACTTCTATCACATGTGCGTCAGCTTCCCCAGCGCCGCAGGCCAGCCCCACCCACGGAGCGAAACCATCGGCCGCCCGCAAAGCAGCTGAAACGAGGGGAGGGGAAAAAAGAAAAAATCCACCTCGCATGAAGTCGTGCACATATAGGTAGAGACGTCACGGTGCTGCGTCCAAGGAGGTTAAAAAATTGCGATTTTTTTAACCTCATTGGCTGCGCCCCTGCTTAGGGGGTGTGGTCGGCCTGGGCCCCTACGGGATATGGTTTGGGAATACGCGGCCGGGTCGGGCTCGGGCTTTCGGTCCTGCGCGGGCCCGTGCAGTGCTCTAATTCAGTCACAGTAGAAAACCGATTCAGAAACCATGTTGCGAATCAGTTAAGATGGTATTATTTTCTGGATATTCGGTGATATAATTTGCGATTATATGCTCAATGAATTTATAGCATGATGATGTTAAGGATATTAGATAATAATTTTCAAAAAGCAGGCGGTTACCTTTTTTTAAATACCGGTGCAACTCGGGCAGCCTTCCAGTCACTAGGGAGTTTTGAAGACCTCAAAGATAAACAGAATTTAATCACAACATATTTCGCGATCACTTCAGCATGTCGGCAAAGAAAGGTGTATGAAATATTATCAGGAGCGCATGATTTCTTCGTTTTCAGTTTTAAGAACATAGAAAATACACCCGGGTAGGAAACAAAATTGGCCTCGGTCGAGTGAAAGAATAGAACATCTGATGGGGACACACTTAGGCTAGAAAACACACTATGGAAGTATATATTGAAATGCGCCCCGTTCCTGTCCGTTAGTGTCCGTTCGTATGTATACTTAGCGCAATTGAACATGAAGAACCACCGACTAGCCTCATTCTACGTCCTTTTGAAATATATTGAAATACTCAGCTAAAACCTGTTTGTCCGTAACAATAGAGTAATTTACTAGCATTTCAGATGCAGGCTTTTTTTATCAGGCAAGTGGTACCAAAGTTTATCTGGGTCATTTTGTATGAAATTCTGGAGAGTTGTTTGGAAATAATAATCATTAGAAGAACGCACAGCTTGTGCGGGGCTAGCCTGCAGCGGTCCGATTTTACCCGAACCCGCACGCTTCTATTTTAAACGTTTAATTTTACGTTTCAAGTCTGTAATACTACGCGTTATCCAGGGGGTCTGTTTGTTGATTTTTTTTTCGACTTTGGAAAAATTTAGCCAAATAGTGTTCACACATGTTCTTAAACCGTGTCCAGAGAGCGCATACGTCATATTTGTCAAAATCAACAAGATCAATTTGGTAATCAATTTGGACGCGCCGTCTAAACGGGATGAGTCTTTGAAAGACCGCACTTGACAGCGTTTGTTAATACTACGCTTCAAAAGTGTAATAGAAAGGCCCACAACATAGTGGTCAGATAATCCGGCTTTGACAGACACGATATATCGCTTGACGTACGACTACTGAAAAATATCAGATTTAAAACTGAACTGCAGGAACTTTGAACACGGGTTGGTTAGCGAAACAGCTGGGCCAAATCCTGAGTGAACATAATACTGAACATAATGTTACCGTGCTCATCATTCTGGTGACCAGCGTGCATCAATTCCTAGTTAATAGTTGGTAGATAGAAGTCACCCTTAAGAATAATTTTATGTTTGTGATATTGAGTCATATGTAGCTCACGTTTGCTTAAGTATTCAGGGGGTGTGTCAAGAGGGCGGTAAACCACGTATAAAATAAACCACTGACCCCAACAAGATAACTTAAATCACAAGCACTCCAAGTCGGCAATATCGTCCAACAATAGTGCTTTAATCTGTTGTTTGACCGCCACACCGCCACCCCTGAAGGCACGGTCTTTGGGGAAAACTTTGTAGTTCGGTGGGAATATGGTATCATCCCTTATGTCGTTTCCGAACCACGTTTCAGCAATTACAGTGGCGTGCGGTTCATGTTCGAGTAAATTGATTTCAGGGAGGTCGTTTTATTTACAATGCTTCGGGCATTTACTTTAATAAGGTGTTGGTTTTTGTTTCTGTTGCTGAATGGCGGTTGATCGTTCCTGTGATCATACTTGCTAGGTCCATGAAAAGGGGCATTGTTCAAGAGTCTGGCGTTAACAGTGACTGGGCGTGCCACCTCGTTATGGGGTGGCTTAGGTTTAGGTCGTTTTTTTTAATCAGTACTCTTTCATTTTTGACAGCGTCCCACATATAATATTGCTTATTAATGTATATTTATCAAACGCCAACGACACTTTTTTCTTAGTCAACCGATTCTGTTTTCCACTCTCTCAGAGCTTCTTTCTTGCATCCCTAATTTACCGCGAAAAGTCTTCGAAAATAAAAATCGCCATTCCCTTAAGCTTAGCTCCCCTTTTTAGTATCTGTGCTTTGTTCCATTTCAATTTCTCAGTGTTAGTAAGGAAAGTTGGGCTTCAAGTCCACGAAGGAGATGCTCTGTATATGCCTACGAACACTCAGGCAGAGATCATTGGAAATGAGAGATTGGCTCCGTCGCGCACCGTGAATAAAAAATAAAGAAGGCAAGGACTGGTGGTGGCAGCAGGCTATGAAGGACGACAACAAATCAGAGGAACTGCCACCGGCAGCACCTTCTGGATATTGGCGCCGTGTTCATCCATTCTGTAATTATTGTAAATACGTGAAATATAGCATTTTCATGTAACGACATAAATTAAAATTTTATGTGGTTGAAGGAAAACTTTAGATGATCATATAAAAAACTGCTAATTGTTGATCATACTTAAAGGAGCCATGAAGAGAAAACACAAGTTTGGTTCATTCGAAAGATTGCCTCGTTAGAACCATACTGACACCACTTTTAACACAAATTTCACTCAAATAAGCTACATAATTATGAAAAAAGGGAATAACCATGCGACCCACCAGCTCATTTCCCGCAACAGAACCTATGATGTCACACGAGAATGCTCTGCGATTGGCGGAGGCCGGCAAAAGCAAACGCAAGTTAGGCAGGGCTTACCAGTTTGCATAGTGAGCTATATCCCCGTTAAACATACTGCACATTCCTTTTATGACACTACGAACGGTGGAGTAAACGGTTGAAGTTCCGAATAAACACGCAAGCATGTATGCCAATGCGTACGAAACAACCGCCAGCCGAACTCGACATCTCGCCGTTGCCACCGTCGCGCAGACGAATTTTCGGGTTAGAGGCTCTTCGGGGCCAACGAACCGTTCCAGCACGCACAGCCGCGACCTTGCTTGGTATCGTAATCCCTTCACAGGAGGTTGGCCGTCATATCGCCAACCAGCAAAGGTAAAAATAGAAACGAGGGGAGTAAAAAACAGCAAGAAGTGACGAGATAGTGACAGTCGTCGCAGAAGTTTCGGAATGATGTTGTCTTGCTGCTGTTGTTAGGAGCTCGTTTCCAGTTTACAACCACTGAAAACTTCAGTTTGTTCGAGTACTTTACACTGAAATTTCGTTGCTGTGTTTTGAAATTCCCATGTAGTACGGGCAAATCGTCGAGAGAGTGCAACATCACCGCCGGTGAGGAGATCTCCTTTCATGTGCTGCCCAACGATGAACCTCGGCGAAGCAAGTGGCTACGTTTTGTGAACTTTGCAAAGGGAGGAGAAAGAGAGCTAAAGGAAGTACGGTTGTGCTCGCTTCATTCCGAGGAAGTGATTGCGGCAGAGACCCTTACATTAGCTCACTCCTGGGACATGCTGGCGCTCGTCGCCGACTTCGTCCAATCGCCGTCATAGCGCTCTGACCTTGGGGAAAAAAAGCCGTACACACCGCGCATTGACGCTCGTATCTTTCTAGTCGGAGCAGAGAGCTCGCGCGAACGGCTTTCCATACACGACACAGACCAACTGGCATAAGCGATACTGCTAGTGAAATTGAACTATTATTAACCGTAATAAAAATACGGCACATACGTACCAGTCTGTATTCGTCCGTCGCGACGAGGCTGACCAGGCAGCGGTGCCGTCGGCTGGGCGTTCGTCTGTTGTGGCTATCGCGGAATGGTCGCTTTCCGGTCCATCCGCGTATCCCACAACTCCTGCCGCTCGTGCACTTAGAAGCATTGAGCGTTCGAGTGGTGTGAGGTTCCAAAATGCAAGCCCGAGCTTCTCGGCGAGAGTTTTGTTCTCCCGATAAGGCGATTCCATGCCCAGGGCTGCGGGTGCACTAGGTTTTACTAGTATTTTTAAAATGGCCGCCGTCTCGGTTTCGGCACGAGTTCCGGTTCATGTTTGATTCCCGCGTGTGGGTGCTATATGGAGTCGACATACTAAGTATCTGTTTCATGGACCGGCTCGTATGACGCCATTGTTCACGTCACGAAATGTGCAATTCAGCGGGAGATTTAAAATTTTGGCTTAAATTGCCTTATTTCTCATTGAATAAAGCATCATTTGCTTCCGGCAAAGCGCTTAGGGTACTATGAAACACCTAATCTCTCGAATAAAACAAACTTTTGTTTTCTCTTCATGGCTCCTTTAAGCAATTAGGGCTAGCTTTGTTTCAAATACGGTAGTTTCGGAAAATTATTTCTTCGCGTTTTGTTAGGCTGCTAACTTTGAAACCAACTTTATTCTGGATATTGGACAAAGAAACGGCATGGTTGAAATACCTGAAATTCCGCTTATTTTATGGTTAAATGTTGATGAATGATGAATAGAGGCAATTCATACAAAACAAATTGGCGCCAACCTTGCAGGATGTGGTAAGACATTGTGCTACTTGGTTAAATAAGATGCACTTTTTTGGATTGTGGGAATATCCTCTACGTGTATAAATATTACTCTATGCACATTGCAGGCCTGCTCACCCTACCCGGCGCATACGAGGCCTTTTTGTTTACCGACAGTTTAACGAACGAAACTTCACCAAAGACCCCTGACATTGCATTAGCACTTACAGCCTTGTTTCCCAGCCCAGAGTTTGCACAATCAGCGTACGTGTCTGATGAGGTAAGTAATTCTTGGATTAGAACTAAGCATCGTGGCTAAACATTTGGCGCACGTTTTTTAACACTGAAGCAAGTACGACATGGCAAATGAACCTGTCTCCACATTCAGCGTACTGAAGCCGCAGTGTCTATTCTGCCAGCACCGGCCGAATAATTTTTCTCATATTCTATGGGCGGTCGCTTCCCATTGGCTGTCACTTGCCGAAAGTTGTGACAACTCTGTTAACTTGGTACAAGGGCCATCCTTGCTCTGCACTCGGGCACGCTATCTTACCGTTTACGCACCCGATGAGTTGTTTCAGTGCGTCGTTTTGACCTTTTGAAGATGTCGGCACCTTTGCACTCGACTCCCGAGCAGCCCCAATCACAAGGGGCCAGCGAGGCCTTGGTCGCAGAAGCTAGTTTGACAATTTCGGGATCGCCTCAAGCGACTTCCGACAAGCTACAATCACAAGAGGTCGTGGGCGATCACTTCGCGACTTTTGCAGCATTGGAAGAGAAGAAAAAAAGTTCAGCATCACCTATTCCATGCAGCTTTGGAAGAGATACATATCTATTAAACTGCAAAAAAAAAAAAGACCAAGCGCGCGGGAAAGCTCGCGTTCAATGCCTGCAGAGCTCAAATCCTACCATCTAAGGTAATGCTGGATTCAAGGTGTATCGAAGTTGAGCAAGGTGGCGCAAGGGCGCAGGAAAATTGTAGTAATTCATTTTAAGTCATTCTTTTTCGAAGTTTGTAGTGCTAAGTGGGAAATTACGCCTTTACTGATGTATTTGAACTTAAAGTGTGGCAGGGTTAAGGGTTCTGCTGTTGTAGCGGGGCACATCCATTGTTTGTGTGCGCAGGCCAGTGGTTGTTTCAACATACCCGTTTAAATCACGTCGGCGTTGATTTATGATTGATAAAAACAAGTTCTATATTTGGCCGTTATTTTATCTCGTCTCAGTAAAATCCAAACGTGGTCCCTCATATCGATGGTTTAAGTCGTTCTCAGACGCTTTCATTGCCTTGAGCCAGCACTCTGAAACCTCATCGTGTACCTTGTTCTCTTCCTCTACCACCCACCCGCGAACTTTGTTTATCCAGAACGTTCAGCAAGGACTGTAGATTCAACATCTACACAGCAGAAATTGCCTTATTCATCAGTTTTACATCAAAATTCACAATTAAAACTTCCTGCGGCTTATATGACTTAAGTTTCCTCAACAGCCGTGGTGGCAATGCACTCGGATTCGGTGGAGGACACCACATTTTCCAGGCGTGCTGCCCAGGCAACTTGGACATCACTACAACGTTTGCAGCACGGGATCCCCACTAAAAGGGACTGTCAGTGTTCCTTACGGCTTGTGCAAGAACTCAGCAGCAAGTGTTTTCATGTGCGGTTTCAATGGATTCCATCCCATGTTGCCGTCAAGGGCAATGAGACCGCTAATCAGATGGCACGGAATGAGCTGCAATTTACACCGAATGTCAAAGTTACCGCCAACCACTTGAACGACTTCAAGCGAACAGTCGTCGAACATTTCAAGTCCTTGAGAAATCCCTATCCCAAGCCTTGCGTCACAAACGGACTTACTGGATTGGAGGCAACATTCCTATACCGCATCCGAACGGGCTCAGCGAAGACCACACCATGGCTATTCAAAGTGGGCCACGTGCGATCGCCGCTGTATTCGTCATGTGCAGTGATCGGGGATGTGCACTATTACGTAATGCATTGCCCAGAGCATGATGTCGAACGGACTGCAATGCTCTCAGCGATTCGAAAGCTGGCAGCCTTAGACAGCCCTCTGGACCACATTGTCTTTCCAAGGGGACATTGGATGCTGGGCAAAGACGTGTTGCGCCTTCTACTTAGCTTCTTTCAGGAGATGGAACTGGCAAACTCGTGGTGAAAGGACACTACCATTGGATAATTATGAGGAGCTTGGGCGGAGCAATTGTCGGCATATCCAGCCAGGCTAAGCCCGCCTGTTCCCACACAAGAACCCCCACCACCACCACCATCAAAGTTCGACTAGCCTATAAAAGTGCAAATGCTTTGTACAAATAATTTAATACTGAATTCTAGCTTACGTCAGACAAATTAAGAGTGCCCTATGTCGTTAACGAGCACAAATGCAGCGGTCCAAGTCCAAAAATAAAAGCAGTCCCACTCAACGTGAAAGCTTTCGAAGTGCGGAGCAGTGATTCACCAGAGGGGCTGTGGCGCCCCTTCTTGACCACTTTCACTTTCAGCTCGGCATTGATGCCGAAAGTAGTCGAGGGAGTGCGCCGTAGCCTATGCCTCTAATGACACTCTGGATTGAGTTTTCAACAATTTGTGGCAATTATGCATCATTTCATGACGTTTTCTTTATTTCATATTATATTATGTCCTTGTGTACTTATTTGCGGCCTGGCGACGGCGCCTCCGTGACAACGGCGCAGCGCGAAGATCACCCCCGACGCTTTGCCCTTGAGTAACGCGTGCCTCCCTGATAGACATCCGCCTCGTAACACGAGGGACGTACGTCCGATCCCGACCAGGGGAAGCGGTGATCATTTCAAAGCCTCTGTTCGAGTGCGTGACGCCGTGACTACGGTGGCTAGATACCATGACCTTGGATGAGCTACGACGACAGTCCGGGCTCCTAAAGTGCTCCGCACTAAAACAAATCAGTGTCCTTCTACAGTATTAATAATAATATTCAACGAAGCAGGGCGCAGTGCAATAAGTGCACGAGAAAAAAAACGTGTTTGTTTGTCATTTGGAGTGATTATACTTCCTAGCCGAATGCAACATGAGAGGACTGGAATATTATGGTAGCGGGCAAACATTGGGCTGTCCGTTTCCCTCCCGCATCGTAGCCATTTCACTGCATGTATACATACCAACCCAAACAGCTCGACCACGGAGTACAGCAGTGAGGTCGCATCAGCCTGTGAGACGCCAACGTCGAAACCTGCACCAACATAACAGGCATGTCATCGGTGCACGCATTAATTCATACTGAAAAATACAGCGTGCGAAAGACTGGGACAAGAAAGGAGAGGAACACAGCGCGGCCAAGTCGTTCGTTAGCTATTTGTCCAATTGAATGCGTACTAACTCGTCCAACATGCCGTCTTGGCGCGTGTCAATCCTAACTGCGCGTACACGTTCCCCTCCTACCCCACCTCCACACTCAACCCGTACACGCGTAAATGGCCACCCCATGGTGTGTGCGTGCTCAGACGTGAAAGATTCTGCCCCAAACCCGGGAAGGCAGTTGTGCTGCGATATCTGGTTCCAGCCACGTTTTCCTGCCTTTGAGTTATCGGAAGAATAAAAATGAAGCATGACAGTCTTGGGTGCCGGCAGGAATATAGGAATGTCTAATAAAGGGTGTTTCGCTTGTTGGTGATGTATAACTAAGGGAATAACAGCACAACCCACGACGAAGTAGCGCGATTCGGCAGGTCTTCCTCATCGTTCGTCTTCGGTTACGCTGTTTAGGTGTCATAGGCGGCGACTGCGGGGATATTGCTGCAAAATAATTCTGGTGGCGTCGGCAGCACAGCAACCTCCTTAATGTGCCCCCAGCTGTCATGTTGGATAGTGACCGCTGGTAGACTTTGGAGAGAAAAAAAATTATTCCGCTGGCGCCGGAAAAATAGACACTGCCTACTGACGCAGCGTAAATGAACATAAAACCCAGTTATATTAAACAAAAAATTCCTAGGAAGACTTAATTTTTCTTACGGGCTTGGTGTACGACAGCCTGGTTGTACATATTACCAACTTATTTAGTGCTGCATTGCACTTGTCTCTCTTTCTTTGCTTTCGTTTCTTCCTCGTACAGCTGAAGACACGCATTATTCTAGAAATTTTCATTTTACATTTGGAACTTCGTGAATTGATGGTAAATCCCCCTTGTGTGACGAAGAAAGGAGCAACAACGCAAGAACATTTGAGGCTTTTTTTTCGAAATGAGCTACATCATCCTAACGAGAATTTGAGAAACAAGCGGAAGTTTGTTACCGGAACTAAATTCAAAGCCGTCAAAGCTATTAAATGATATATTGAACATGTCAGCTAGGGGAAGTTTATGGCCACAAGTCATTAAGAGCTATACCGTGAATTTGAGCAATATCAGGGTGATAAGTTTGAATTTGGCTCATATTGAATTGAAACACTCAAGTTGATGCGTCAGTCTTATTAAAACTTTATTTAAATTGACTATCAAGCATGGTGCGATTGCGTTTTGGTGGAACAGGCACTAAAAATAAGCAGCAGGGCTTCAAGAACCCTAGAACTATACCAAGAGAGCAGGTGAGTCCTCTTGGCACGACTAGCAGCTCTTTTCGAATTTTTCCCTAAGATAATTTTCTTGGGCAGGGCTGAAGGCACTCATGAAGTATGCTAGGTCTTCATTGCTTTGCCATGAATTTCCAAAACGCTTCACAAACAGGCTGCTCATGTCTTCTTCTTCCCCTTAATGAAGTGGTTCGGACTTTCAGAGGGAGGGGGGGGGGATTTGCCAGTGCTTGCAAGCGGCGGCTATTTAGCACTAAAATGGTAAATATGGGAGTAAAAAAATAAATACAACTAGAGTTATTTAGTAGGGATGGGTGAGACGAAATGAAATCATTGTTTGACATCTCCCAGTTTCATTTCGTTCACTTTTCCTTCCGTTCACTTTGTCATTGACATCTGGGGTCACATATTTCGGGGATCTCATAACGGTCGTCTGCATTCGTAATAGGCCAGCCCCAAAAGCAAAAAAAAAAAAACTACCGGAAACACCCACGAAACACTCTAAACAGTCAAGCCGCAAGCAAACTCCCATTGGGCTAATGGATTTGGCTCATTTTCATCCGTGAAACTGCAGTATTTGTCTCATTTTCGATACGAACTACGATCTGCATACAGGTTTACAGGGCGTTATCTCAACTATTTTCTTGCCACTCTTTTTTGGAGGGATAGTTGCCGAGTTTTTCTTCTCAGTACAGTTTTATCCGACTCAGTTTCGGTTTCTGGATCTGGCTCATTAAAAAAAAACCCTCATTTGTTCTACCGCTGCAAACGAACGGTGATAGTTCAGTGGTAACATATCAGGCTGTTACTGTGTAGAATCTGGTTTTAATCCCATCGGTTCTTTAATAAAGCGAAAGCCGTAAGTGCCCCATTCTGCGAAAAACCACCGTTATTTTTCTTGTAGTTGTGCGGTAAAAAACTGGCCACCGTTGTAAAAAAATAAACAAAAACACTTGTGTGATTTTAGGGGATTTAAACCCGGGTCCGCGCAGTAGCAGTCCAATGTTGTGCAAACTGTACTATCACGGCACTTTTTTTTCTTTACTGCATGGAAAACTGCACTTATTACAGCCTACAAAAGTTATGAGTCCCTGCAGTTAAAATAAGCCGTCCGTCAAAACTCCGACAAGCAGACGCACGCGTCCAACAGATGCAGCCATTCTCCAGGGTAAATTTGCGCCGCATACATAGAGAGTTTTAAAATAACGTACGCAGCCGTACGCAAACAGATAGCGAACGCTATTTTTTGCGTCATTCGCACTCCGCATGCGCCGTACGTTAAGCCGCTTCTACGTTTAGCGGACGGAAGAATAGCGGACGCTATTTCAGCACAATTGGCGGTGAGCGCGAACACAGGCGGCGCTGCGAAGCGCGCCTCCGTGACGTCAGCTTAAGGATTCTCGCATTTGTCGTCTGCTTCACTCAGGATCGTTCTCCCTGCTGTTTCTTTGCGCTCGGTCAACGTCTGATGCTTGTCCGCACCAGAATTGGCGTGTGGGTAACTTTTTATCATAATAATAGGCTTAAAATCTCATACACTAGCTGATGGTGTCACTTAAAGTAGAGTTTTGGATACCGCTACGGGAGAAACATTGCCGGCGCCACCCCATTTCTTGCGAAGCCGCTCCGAAGAGTCGGAGCGAAGAGTCGGAGCTAGGCGTCAGCTTCTCATGTAAGCATTCGAACAAAAGGAATAGTCAGCTGCTAATAACCGACAACAGCGAAAATGGAAGACCAAAACAAATTCTAGGCCTTCAGGGCTGTCGGCTTTGGCAGAAGGCATCACGATTCCCGGTAATCATATGTAAGGTAAAACAGTTTTTGCAACCTTGCCGAACGCTCGAACGCGTTTTATCACATCACTTTACGTTGTCAAAGCATGAAAGTTTGCCGACATGCACTATAGACTGCAAAAACTGCAGGTTGAGTTCTAAATAGCCCAGTGTGTATATACGCGCGTGCTGATTCTATACCACGCATCTAACCAGTATGGAGGTTTATTGAGCAAACCGAGTCACGTCTTCGTTAAATTTATAGTAACACATATATGTTTGTTAAGACCTGGAGGGATATTTCGGAACATTTTGCACAGCCATATCTTCCCGATATTCGGATATGCGTTATAGGAAAACTGCACTCAAGAGGAGGAGGAGGAGTAAGGGGAGGAGAGGAAAACTTTGTTTAACAATTAAATCGATCTGGTTAGTGGGCCGGGTCCTCAGTCCAGGACAAGAGAGTAAAATTAATTTTCTTCAAATCATAGAACGCCACCGTGAGTAGAATAGGATTTGTTCTTCGCGCCTGGAAGGGTTGAAAAGCAATAAAGAGCTACTTGGAATTCTTCTCAGGTTTCGAGTCTTGTAATATATGCAGGTATACTATTTATTACGTTAGTTAGCGAGTATATCATGCCTTCAACACCGTAATCATGTCATCATTGTTCGAGTTGAGAGTCAGTTCGTTATGATAACGATATAATTACGATAGAAATTCGAAGCACAAAAGCCGCCTTCGAGTACTGTGGACCACGTTGTTTAGGGCGCGATCGCGGTGGCGTCGCACAAACCTTCTCATTGTATTTGCATGTGAATAAACAAAGCACGCTGCGGATATGCACCTTCTTGCACGCAGCCGTAATGAAAGCCAGTTTGTGAAGAAGGGAATGTATGTCATACAAAAGGAAGGAAATATCCACACGACCTTTGTGAGGCTCCCAAACATCCCGAAACCTCCTAATAAGAAGTTGGTGACGGCGCAGAAAAATTAATGCGTTGGGCAAAAAAAAAAGCAAGAAACATTAATCCGATACAAGACAACAACGAAAGAAACAGAAGAAAGCTGCTTTATTTCCTGCTGTGCGATGAGCGCGTAGAGGGCGCTGCTTGGTACGTAGTATTAGACTGTTGAGTCTTCATAGGAGCATCTCAAAAGTACTGCAGGGAAGCCTACGCATTTTGAATACTTATCGAGAAGCTCTGATCGCTGATCCTCACGAATAAGCAAGAAAGGACGAGTTACACACGATCTTCTGACCGATACTCTGAAGAAAGTTGTTCTCTATCTCTTCGTGTGTTACAAACTTGTGGGGGATACAGCTTCAAATTATTCAGATGCGTCAGAAGCTGGCAAAAGAACTGAGTCGCTAGAAATACGCTTTTTAACGCACTACAGCAACGAAGCGGGCGATTTCTAGCCCAGGCACTGTTGCCCCTCACAAGCAGAGTGTAGCAGACGAAAGCGGCGCGAATCCCTAAGCCGACGTCAGAGCCAGGTGGCGCCACTCAAAGATCTCACCGCCAATAGCGTGCGTACGTGAGGCCGCTTGCGTTTCCAACATGGCGGCAAGTAGCCCGACAACTATAGGGAACTAGATTCTAGTTCACTATACCGACAACCATCCACGGTTCCGCTCTTCTGTGGACAGTAATTTGCTTCCTATAGACCAAGTTCTATGATCTTGTGTTTTTAAATACGTCGAGTGGTTAGCGCGTCGCCCTCTCGCAGCTCTGTATCGTCGTAACATCGACTGTCCGAACGAACCTTGCAGCCAAGCCAACGACCTAATCTGGGTGTGTGTGTTGTGGACGCGTTCGCTTCGCGATAAATGCGGCGTTGTGCTTCTGCGGGTGGATAGTGCTTCCCATGCTCTGGATTATCTTTCTCGAGCGACGTACGACTCAACCTCGCATCATGTATGTGCAGCGTGCGCGGCTAAAAGCCATCTCGGCTTGCGCGCCTGAGTTCAGCGACTTGCTGTTCGTCCCCGCAAAACGGCGCCCGAGGTGAGTGCCGAATTTACGACGGGCAGGAGGACGCAACCCATCGTCTGTCAGTCGCGGTTCAGACTTGCAACGCATGTTGTGACGTTGTGCTCGTTCGAAACGCATCTCTGGATTGTTTTGAAGTTGAATAAAACTTGTGCGTCAAACCCGGGCATTCTGTTCAGGGCGTTCTCTGCGATTGCACGAAAGAAGTGCCACGGGGCTTCAACGCTTTCTTTATGGAACGTACTCAGGTAAGAGAATATTCATGTCGTGTTCTGGCCGTGTTGCATTCAATACTAACGGGAAAGCGTTTGTTGTTGGGATTGGCGTAAAATGTGCAAGCATTCCGGCACTCCGCTGGCAGATGAGCCGGTGATTCATTTCGCAAAACATTCGACAGATGGCGCCGTAAGCATTAGCGTGTCGCTACGCAAAACTGGTGAGACGCTCTACTAAAACTCCTCTCGCGGTGTTTACTTAGCGCGACGCAAACATTTAGCGTTTACCGTACGCAAAGGCAACAAACGCTGTACTAAAACTCCCTAAACTTCGCACCAATGCAGCTTGCTCCCGAAAAATGGACATCGTTGGGCGAGGGGGTTCCGCGTGCCCGTCCGTCATGTGGCACTTCCACCAGCTATACAATCCCATCACAACAAATATATCATAGGGCACTCCAGTAACATCTCGAAAAGGCAAGAACCGAATTGTATAAGGGTTAATGTCCATGTCCTTTTTAAAACTTCTTTGCAACACATCCCAGAAAAACACCGCATCCCGGCACAAAACAAAACAATGATGAATGGTTTCAGGTTGATTGCATAAACGGCAGTTGTCACACCAAGGAATAGGCATTCCTTTCGCGCGCAACCATATTTTCACTGGGAGTGTTGATGTATGCAACTTAAAGAAAAATGTTTTTGCGTACGGAGGAAGACACATACGTGTGACGCGCTTCAATACACTGTCCTTATGGTGGCCAATGTAAGGCTGGCGACAAACCGGCACTGGGAACAGACTCTCTAATAAAGTGTTCCTCAAAGCCTTCCTGGAAAGGGTAAACAGATATTCCCGGGAAAACCTCGCAGTAAGGAAATGGAAGGTATCGACCACCTCCTTTAAAAAAACCCATGGCGGCTTCGTACTAACTTCACCAGTGGAGACAAGCAAAAACGGTAGATGAAAACTTATGCGCTGTTGAATAACGTTGAGCAGAAGTGGATGATGCGTCTCCTTATAGAAGAAAAACCGAGATACAAGCTGGTGTACAAACAAATGTATCAGCCCAGCACCGCCAGACACTAATGGAAGAAACAAATTGTCCCTACGCATAGGTTCCCATTGGGACCCCCACACAAATGTTGCAAAAACTCTATGTACAGCTTGTACTCTAGAACGCGCACAATGAAGTACTTGCAGCACATAAACAAGGTTTGCGACAAGGAAGACATTAAAAACCTGTGCACGCGCAAACACAGAAAGTTCTCGCCCCATCCATGCCTGAGAGGCTCGCTTGACTTTTTAGAGTGCCAATGACCAATGCGGCCCGATGTTTCGTATTTGGTGCAAAGGTACACCTAGGTACTGAAGTGCGTCCTTATCCCAAGTAATGCCACCAAATAAGGACGGTTTCGCACCCCATTCACCAAACCAAAATCCCTTTGTTTTTTTTTTCATATTCACAGCTGCTCCAGACGCCCCACAAAACTGCCTGGTGAGATTAAAGGCTTCTTGAACGCTTTTTTTATCAGCACAAAAATAGGCAATGTCATCCGCGTAAGCAAGGACCTTAACCTCACAGGATAGCGATGAAAAGCCCCGTACTCTTTCACTCTGCTGAATACTAAGGCACAGAGGTTCGAGGTATAAGGCAAACAACAAGGGTGAAAGGGGGCAGCCCTGTTTAACAGACGACTTAATCGGAACTGGCTTAGACAGAACGCGTTTGACGGCCAGTTGTGTGGTGCACTGTTTGTAACAAAGCTGAATGCCTTTTAACAACACATCCCCTAAATTTACCGCTGCCAATAGTGCGAATAGAAAATCATGAGAAACGCGATCAAATGCCTGCCTACTGCTCCTGAGAGCAGGGGCAGGCCATCAATGTATTTAATTGATGTTTTGCACCGTGCCGGAAGCGCTGGTTGCTTACTTTTGGAGCGATGGAATGTCGTCTGTTATCGGCATTATTTGCAAGCCTTCAGGCAAACATAGCTCCGCATGTCCTTGGCTAGAGCTGCATGAATTCAGCCACAGCTTTAAAAAAAACTGAATGATAGAAATACTCCGAAAACAAGAGTTTAAGTCCAATATTCCGAACGTCATCTGTGCTAGCGAAACTTTTGGTATTTTTTCGCCAACCCGAAGGTAGGATCACGGCACTGATAACACGAAAGTATAAAAGACAACCTCATGCACATTCGCTACAGGTGCGTAGGTATTGATCCGTTTTCGGAGTTCTGATGGAAACTTTATTTGCGCATGATGGTTCCTTGGGAGTCTGCTGGGACACCTGCGTTTTGCTGAGGTGGTAATTTTGTGACACATCCGTTTGCTTTTTATGATGCTGCTTTAACGCCCGTTCACTACGTCTAACGCTCACTTCGCCAATACGCAAAGTCACCACTTTGCGTACCGCGCCTTTACGGCGCAAGGCCGGCGGGCTGGCTTTTCACCATTGTTATACCGGCCCTACTGCACAGGCGCCAAACCAGACGCATCGCCGTCTTCACCTTATATGAGGAACCGGCATTGGGCCTTGAAATATGCTGACACCCAAAAGAAGCTAAAAAAAGAGTCGGAGACACGCTATTGCCTTTCGGTGTTAATTGCAGTGGAAGAAGCAGTCTATTTTCCCAGTGTATTGACAGCCTTGCACCACGAGGTGTTCAACCCATGATGTAACCTATGTAACCGTTGGCGTACACACACACATTTATATGTTAGCAGTGGTGCTTTGTTGCCGTACTTGTCGAATAAACCGAGCATTTTTTGTAACAACAGCAGGGTTTTTCGCTCTTCCAAACAGTTCCGTCGTGCTTACGCGTCCGAGGAAAAAGTGCAAAAAATGTCGCAGCCATGGAGTCAATTGCTTCTAGTGGGTGTTTTATTAAAATATATGTAGTGAGCGGAAAATAATTTCGCGCAAAGCAGTATTTAATATATCTTAGAGAGAAGGAATTGCATCACAAGGAAACCACTGGGCCAAAGTGACATTTTAACAGTGTTAATATTTTTCCTTTCCTGTCAGACATACCAAAAATACTATAAGCCATTGATTCAACAGAACAGGACCGGTTTTATGACCACACTCACCATGGTACAACCAAAATCCCGAGGGACGGTAAAGTTGAATTCTTCAGATCCGCACGAACCACCCCTGATTGACCCAATGTTGCTCTCTGTTGAGGACGACGTGAGTCGGACGGTAAAAGGTACGTATAAATAACGGTCACAAAAATTGAAGTGGGCAAACAAACTTCGTAAAATTGAAATTGTGTTGTGCGTGCCTGTCACTGTTTCACTGTCTTCCCGTCAAGTACATCGCCACGTCAAGATCGTACAGAGCTTCTTGCGCATTTGTAATTTGTATATGATATTTAAAGTTTGGGCTTTAGGGAGATATACAAAGAAAATTGAATTTTAGTGTCCGTCAACCACTTTACTTTATGTTCCATGAACCAGCAAAAGAACAAATAAAGTGCCGTATTTGCTAGATTATATCCACCCCGTTTTTTCCCCTAGATCGCAATTCCCGAGGTCAAGGGAGTGCTTAGATTCGAAAAATCTAAAATGGCGTTCCCCCACGTACACATACACTTTTTGCGGCAGTAGCTAGATAACACAGGCGCAAGGAGTAATGTTTTATACAGCAAACGTTTAAAAAAGTAAGCATAAACAGTGGACTTACCGCTTACGTCTGATACTCAGTCACTCCCGCTACCAATCGAGTGTGTAGAGCTTGAGCCGCTGCCCTAAGTATACCACAGCGTGTTGTCTTTAGCTCCATCAAACATTTATTTTAAATGACTCAAGTGCTGTGAAAGGCTCAAGAACAGAGAGAGAAAGCGCGGCTGGAGGGCCTGGGCCGTATTAACTCTTTACCCAGGGCAAGCAGCTTTCCTCGGAGAAAAGGGAATGCGTGCAAACTTTTTTTCAATATTTTTTTTCTGAAAGTAGGCGGAGGGTGCTTAGAATCGCGAATATACGGTCCATATTTAACGGAGAGAACAAACGAGACTGACCTAAAAAAGTAAATTTTTAGTATTTCAAGCGCTTCTAAATCGGACAAAGGCGGAGTTACATATTCGTTTACATGTTTCCCAAGAGGTTTGATGAACGGTACACGCTTAAACGAACGAAATTATCTCAAAACTATACAGCGACGTTTTACAAAAAGAGCGTTTGGAGCGCCGCAATAAAGTGTAGCAAACGGTGTCGAGTGTCGTGGCATAAACACAACTGAAGGAAGTAGCTGTAAAACAAGCGCTGTGCAACGCACGAGGCAGAAATTAGAGGCGCTAAGGTTCTTAAAAACTGATTTATTCCGCCTCCTTGTAAAAAAACGTATGTTCTGTACTGTCGGTATAAAAATATCGGTGACACACTATGTGGCTCACAAAAAGACTTGGGGTTTATACTTTTGCCGCGTTTTGCTGAGCGATACTCTGGTCTGAATGCATTGTGTAAGCAAGCAATCTCTTTGCTAAATAAAAACTAAAGCGACAAGTAGGAAGTTTGTACAAAAAACAAACAAGTATTTAGTGCTCACACATATTTCGTATGTAGTCTCAAGTGATTAAGAAAAAATACTCTCGTTCCAAAGCTTTTCAGACAAATCGAGGTTGTACTGGTCGAAAGATGTGTTTGATTTTTGGGGTGTGCTATACAGATCACAAAAAATATATAATTATACACGCACTAAAAGAAAACGCTTAACGTACGTTTCACTTTAACCTAATCGGCGAATTCAACCTCACTGAACCAACTAATGTGTGGTGCCTGCGGTAAAGCCTCTAATGTTCTCACTCCGCAGTCACCACGCGTGGCCCCACGCGTGGCGCTCAGGTGAGTTTGATTCAGAGGTCGGCTCCATGCTTCATAACCTTATAGGGATGCCCACCTTTGGTCATCACAGCAGACGTAACCTAATCTGTGAAGAGAATGGTGCTGCAAAAATGCGTGCGTATCAGCCGAACTAACTTGGAACAAGGAACGACACATTCTGAAATTGTTATTAAGCAACGTTTACAGCTTATTTCAGTATAACTTGAAAACAACGGGCAGCTACGTAAGCGCGCGGGCTTCACGTGACGCTTTAGGTCATTTGGGGCATGCTGCACTTGAGTTTGCAATTATCCGGAATAGTACAGCGTGCAGCAACGATTTTAACAAACGCGTATCTGTATGTGCGAGCACCTAATGTTTAGAACCATTAAAAATATATGGTTATACAGAATATACAGAAATAAAAATAGCAGCCCCACAAGCTTTAGAAATCAGATCAGGTCTGTGCTCCTGTACGGTGTGCACACATTTGCAAATGGTTACGAAAGGAAATGCTAGGGTATTTTCCCATTAAAAGAGGCATTGCAGCATTTATTGTCATGGGCGTTTTGCTTTAGGGCAAACGCCAACGTAATTTGAAGTTTGAATATGGTACAATTGCAAAATTATTTTTCTAGTCGACGCAATTGAGAGCCCGTTATGTGGCAGAATGCGTCAACTCATTTCGTCTTCGTGAAAAGGCAAATTGAGTTCATAAAAAACTCCAGACGTCACCACATACATGGTTGCTATAGAGCAAAGACAGGTGGCAAGTAGCATACAACGTATCTACAAAACAAGTAGCAAAAGCCGTAACGTGTAAACTTACTTTCTTGCAGTAAAAATTCACCCCAAACGTTAAGAAACAAACCTTTCTGTCAAACCCCGATTAAAAAATGCATGTGGAAGTTAGGAACGCGTTCAAAAGCTAGTCAACCTCCCAAACACGTACTACACTGTAACATAGTCGCACTTTAGTTGCGTTCCGAAACCATTAGCTTTTAACACCTTCAGAAGTCAAATGGCAGCGCAACAGCTGTGGGCAACGAAAAACGAAACCTGAATTATCCTAGTGAAGTATAAGCACCCGGTATTGAAGTAGTTCTTTATTTTATACAATAAAATGCACTCCGTGAATTTGATAACTCATTTGGTTTGTAGCGCAACTCTTCTCACAGTGCATTATGCAACACTCGCGAGTCGATATTACGGGCGTAAAAAAATGTTCCGACGTTTGGGAGAAGAATATGTTACCGATCGCCACTCGAAGAGGCCTGCAAAATGTTAGGGACAAAGGCCCTTGGGGGTTCGGGCGGTCCGCGTCTCATATCGTCGTCGTGTCATGCCATCGTACTTGTTTTGCAATGCCTCGCGCAAGAACCTTTAATCTCCGTGGGAAAAACGCGTACTAAAATAACACACCCGTACACTCGCTTTCCGATGCATCGGGCTAGAACGCTTCGTGCTTTAAAGATGGAACACTTAGAGTAAAGCTGTATACCTCTACCCCCCAACGGTTTCATCTTTTTGGGGTCAAGGTGCCAAGAATACAATAATACACTGCATGCTTCGCGCCTCTCCAAGTTTTGCGTCGGTGGAGGTGGCCCGGGGTTTTTCTTCGCTCTTCGTTGGGAAATGTCGTGACGTGCTGTCGTGACGTGGGTGTGTACGCCAGCCACAAACCCGTCACTCCCACCGTTGAGTGAACAAGCTACGTCAGCGGCTTCCCCTCTACCCCATAGAGCGACCGGTGGTTCCCAAGGTGCCGCGGGTAAGGCTACGAACCCCTCGACGTACAAGGTTGCTACCAAGCCTCGGGAGCGTTTCAACATTTCCTCGCTTCCAACGAAGACATTGCAACAGACGCTCGTCAGCTGCCTAGTAACATCTGGTTTTACCGGCTAAGCGTACCACAATTGCACCAACTCAATATCAGTATGGTTGCCACCTCTTGAGGCTGTCCAGCGATTGTGCTCCCTGAATTGTATTCCTCTCACGCCTGAAAAGAGCCTGTCTATACAAGCGTACCTGCTATCAGGAACTGACATCAGGCGCTATGTCGTTTCCGGCGTAGACCCAGGAGAAAATCCAGAAGACCTCCGGTCTGGCATCCGGTGCGCCACCCACCAGGTGCTCCTTGTGCGGCACATGGGCTACGGCCGTACGTGCCTTGTTACTCTACGAGGCCCGCTGGAGCCACCTTACCGTTTCCTGTACAACGGGTGCGTACATCGCCCACGTCCATACAAAGCCGGAGTGGTGCACTGTTATCGGTGCTTTCGTCAGGGACACATGAGCAAGTCGTGCCCATTCCCTGCACCAGAGCCACCGGCTACCGATGCATCAGAGCCACCAGCTACGCAGTCGGCTGCATCACCGCAGACAGAGTTTCGGTGTGGTCTGTGCCGTACAGATGAACATGCGATCACGGATAAAAAATGTCCCACTAAATGCAAAGCTATTCGTGCTAAGCGAAAGGCATGGCGGCGCCAGTCTGGCCCAAGCGGAATTCCTACGTTTACACGGTTTGATTGCTTGGAGGATGAGGAGCAGGACACAATGCAGGAAGACAATGTGGATCCTCCGGAGAGCGCCCAATCTCTCACTACAACGTTGTCCCGACCGACGTACCGCGACGTGCTCCACCGCTCCCGCCGCCAGCGGAATAAGCAAAGTCAAAGTAATTGATTGATTGTTGGGTTTTTAACGCGCCGACGCAACGCAGGCGATGAGGCGCACCGTAGCGGAGGGCTCCGGATTAATTTTGACCACCTGGGGATCTTTAACGTGCGCCGAAATCTCGTACACACGGGCGTTTTTGCTTTTCGCCTCCATCAGAAAATCGGCCGCCGCGGCCGAGAATCGAACCCACGACCTCGTGCTCAGCAGCGCAACGCCTTAGCCACTGAGCCACCGCGGCGGGTGCAAAGTCAAAGTGAAAAGGAATCTCTGGATATGAACGAGCTGGTTGAGGTAGACCATCAGTTGGCCCTCCTGCAAGCTGAGGTCACGAAGCTCACCCAGCGCCATGCTCGGCTAATTCGTCGCCCGCAACGCCAGCAGCCTCCACCACAAGGTCATTCCAGTCAGACCCGTTTCTCGCCCTCCAGCCTGACCACGGCAAAGCCAGTCTCCTCTGCCCTTAACCACCAAGACCTACTACACTTTGTGGTGCAGCAGCTACAGCAATTGGTGTCGGTGTTAGCAGTCCAACTCTATTATGCCCGAACCACAATACTTAGTGCAGTGGAACTGTCGCGGGCTCACAAGGAAAATTGGAGAGCTTCGGGCTCACAAGGAAAATTGGAGAGCTTCGCCTGGGCAAACTTAGTACTTGGGCTTTCCTCTTACAAGAGACAAATTGCCTGCCTCGTCTTCCCAATTTCACTGCTTACGCTAATCCATCCATACCTGATCGTCGCTGTGGCCCCACCAGCTCTCCGCCAGGCAAAGCCGCCATTTATGTACTTACGAATTTGCCACAAACTCTGATCCCCTTACACACGTGGTGCACGGCATTGCAAGAAGTGGTGGCGGTTAAGGTGCAACTGCCCCGGTACGCTGTGATTCTTGTGTCTTGTTATGTGCGCCCACACAGCGGACGTGCATCTCGGCTACGATTGGGCTGGCTATCCTCTCTGCGCCGTTCGAACGCAACCTGTCCCATACTTGTGGCTGGGGACTTCAATGCTCCTCATTGTGACTGGGGGTACCCCACCTCAAGTGAACGCGGGCGTGTGCTACTAGAACACTTCGTGCCCTACATTTCGTGCCCTACGCGCCGATGTATTCATCCTCGGATGTCACCGTACCCACCTGACTTAACATGGTGGCTTGGGGGTGATACGGCATCATGGCAGCGAGAAGCAGACTGCTGGGGCAGTGACCATCACCCGGGGTCATTACGATTGGCATTACCCTGAGCTCGACGCGTCACCTTCGGCGTAGCTGCACGGTTGTGAATTGGGATGACTTTCGGGGTAAAACCAACACAAACCTCACGGCGCTCAGCCCAGATACAATCACTGTTATTAGGCATGCTCTGAATGACGCCTCTCAGAAAACGTGGGTGAGGAGTCCCGGCCAAAACCTGACCTCCGACTCTTGCAGCTATGGGCCCAGCGCAAGCAAGCTGAAGTGGCTGCCTCACGAGATCCCTCGTCTGTGGAGGCTCGAATACGCTGGCAACGCCTGACTGCGGCTGCCAGGCGTCATGAGAAACGTCTGCCAAGGCAGCGATGGCTGAGCTTTTGTGAATCACTCGGCCCATCGGCGACATCATCCATCTAGCGCACCTTTCGGGTGATGGAAAGTGGAGGCCCCACTCCGGATGCGGCAGCCAGTGCATGTCTGGCATCGGGCAAGACTCCCGACCAATTCGCCACTGATGTTGCCTGCGCCTTGTACCCTGCCTATGACATCCTTCCACCCAGTAGCCCGTGCCCGTTTCCTTTGTCACATCGGGTTGGTTCACCGCCCTCTGACGACGCGGCTCATGGAATTTAATCTGCTTTTACAATGGCTGAATTCCTAGCTGCGATTGACCACGCAAAACTTCGGACGACTCTGGGACCGGACGACATTACATATGAGGAGTACAAGAACCTCGATGAGCCAGCGCTTAGCCATCTCCTCAACTACATCAACGAGGTTCGGCTCTCTCCCCAAATACCAGAGTCGTGGCTTCACGCAGACATTGTGCCTATACCGAAGCCAGGGAAGTCACCCGACCATTTCCCCAACTTGCGCCCAATCGCCTTGACGTCCACGCTTTGCAAGCTTCTGGAGCGCATGCTGGCAGCCCGCCTTCAATGGTGGTTGGACACCTTCCAATGGTACCACCCAGCCCAGATCGGGTTTAGACCTCGTCTGGGTACAGAGGGTGGGCTGGGCCATTTGTCGTCAATGGTGCTACTGGGAGGTCGTTCACACAAAGTGCGGACAGTCCTTGTTATGGACATCCACAAGGCCTACGACTACGTCAGCCACGGGGCAATCCTGGAAACTCTCCGAAGTCTTTGTCTACCAGACAAGGTGTGCGCTTTCATCGAGACCTTTCTTACTGGAAGATCCTTCTCTGTACGAATCAGCGGGGCAAGCTACGGCCACTTCATACCAGTTCGCGGAGTACCTCAGGGGTCAGTTATTTCACCCCTCCTCTTTAATATTATGATGTTGCCGCTTGCCTGGCATCTGGGCTCCATACCGGACCTGCATTTCCTCGTCTACGCGGACGACATAACGGTATGGACCGTCCACCCAGACCTGCATCGCCAAAACGCGTGTCTTCAACAGGCCTTGAGAGACACGCAGACATGGTGTCAATACGCTGGACTGACACTTTCAGCGGACAAAACAGCCGTTCTGCCTGTGTCCAGTGCTTGGGGCCGTCACAAACTAGCGATTTCTCCCCTCATACTGCAACTTTCCGGCCAAACCGTACGAACCGCCGCATTTTTTCGCGTGCTAGGTTTGGAAATCTCTGCCTCTTGGTCGGCTGCCATGTGGCTTCGATCTGCCCGGCAAAAAGCAGGACAGATGCTTCACCTGATTCGACGCATCTCACAGAAGTCTGGTGGTTCCTGCTCTAGATGGCTCGCCTCCTGGTGAGGTCAGTACTGCAGCCTAGACTGGTTTATCAGGCCCAATTCCAGTACATGACTCAGACGGAGTGGGCCCGACTTGAGGCTATCAACAGAGCCGCTATGCGCACCATCACCCGCCTTCCTGCAATGACCCCGATACCATCGCTCCAAGCTGAGGCTCAGCTGAACACGCTTGACGAACTCGTCGAACAACGTCGCTCAGCCCGCATACACAAAGGTACTTTTGTTGCGGAAGCAGCGGCCTTGGCAAGCTATATGGGCTGTTCCCTACCTGCTTCACCAGATCGCCCTGTAACCAGGCCGCCGTGGCGGTATCACCAGGTGACCGACGACCGACCACTGATTAGACTGCACACTCGAACTACCGGAAAAGCATGTGCGAGAGGACCACTACTGACGGCTGCGACCCAGTACGAGGCGATAGAGGCCTTCGTGGACGCTGGTGCCCAGGATGGCGTTTTATCTACGGCGACACAGTGTCCCGTTTATCCTGACGCCTCTCAAACTTGCCTCTACCAAACCATCTGCACCCTGCCCTCTCTACTGGCGGACCTCACAGCCATCCGGGATGCGTATTTCCAAACGCTTCGCTGCACAGAGCACCCACGTGACATGTCTGTTCGCGCATTGGAGAACGGTAATTAACGTAGTCAGTGGCTGCGCCCCAAACCTAAAGGGACCTAAAACATGCCAAATCACCATTATTAACAAAAACAAGGCGTAGATCTGAGTTTAGAAAAAAAATTAAATTTTGGAAAAAAAAGGGCAATAAAAAAAAAGAGGAGAACGACCTGCTGGGGCTCGAACCCAAGCCGTCAGCGCCAGTACTTTGTGCTCTACGTCGGGGCTACAGAGCCAGAACGGCGGGTTTGTTTTAGCAGGCGCTCAGACGAAAAGTGCGTGCAGTGACATGACACATGTCACGTGAGTGCTCTGTGCAGCGAAGCGTTTGGAAACACGCATCCGGGATGGCCTACAGGCACTAACGCCGGCCCTACAGCGCGCCCTCGTGGGTTCCATCCTACACCACCGCGGCGATACGGGATTTACGCCAAGTATCGAACAATTATACCATTTCAAGGGACATTCACACACTACTAGACACGTACCCCTGACCTCTCAGGCTGGTGTGGGTTATGCGGAATACGCTCCCCGCTCACATTGCAGTGGATATGGCTTGTCACCCGACGTATATTCCTCGGCCGCTGCCATTGTTAACAACCGGTCCGATAGAAAACTTTCTCCAACGGAAGGACGATCTGCGTCGCGCCACACGTGCCCTCCTCCCCCCGTGTGGAACGGACCTCCCCAGTAGACTTGCTCGCTGGGAAGAGATTTTGCTGCGCAGACTTCGCGTTGGAGTGGCGCTTTCACCTGCTGTGACCCGGGCGTGGCCACCACGCTACCATGCCCCGTTCGACGACACCTGCCCCTTCTGCACAGCTCCGGCCGCACAAGCTGACGCAGACCATCTCATATGGGCGTGTCCTTCACTGGCCTCAGCCAGAAAGCGACACCTGAGAGGCACAGGCCTCCCTCCTATAAGACCCCCCGACCTTCAGTGGTGGCTCTGGGGACCCCACTACCGCTCCCTTCTTGACTTCCTTCGAGAGACGGGGGCCCATGTATATTTGTAAATAAGTTATTTTTATGCCAATGGGCATGCTATCGCAAAAAAAAAAATGTCGTGACGTGCCAGGACCGTGTAACGCCTTGCACACAATGCACATTTGGCGGAAGTAACCCATTTAATCGTTACAATAGCCTAATAGAGATAATTGGTCGGACAGAATTTTGAAAAGCCAGGAAATAATGAAATCCGCGCCAATCTATCCTTTAAAGGTGGTTTGGAAAGCGAAGCTGTAAACGAGCCTCACAACGATTACCAATGCGACGTCACTTGAATTCACACACGTGGCTCTACAAAGAGTGAAACCAGAGAATATTCTTTTCTAATGTTAAATCATTTCATGATCCACGAATTGTTTTGATTGAGTTGTATTGGTGAAGCACGTGAGTGAAAACGTTTTTATAAAATGAAAGCAACCTTAACCCCGGGGTTAGAGGATCTCACTTCTCCGTCTCTGCCCTCGTCTACAAAGATGACAAGATCGGCTGCAGAGACGCATGAGAAGTGAGAGGCAATGCGTTGGTGTGAGCTTACTTTATTTTTAATAACTCCTAGCGCATGCGCAAGGCACCCACACGGCCGCTACACGTGCCGTGGGTGGTGTGCACACCGGCGCGAGAGGTCACTTGACGCTATCACGTGGTCTTCAGTGAGAACGCAGAAGGTGAATTCGCAGATTTGCTCGGTGAGTGCACCGTCTGACTCCTCCGTCTCCGCGTGGACTCGTAGCTGAGTCGGCAAAACAACGGGCACTCGCTGCATTTCTGTATTTGTTCCAGTTTGATTCCTGGGTGCACCAGTAACTTTGTTTATTTGTTCGCGGGAGTTTTCTGTTGACACCAACGGCCGCGACAGAACCCTTGGGCAGTAGAAAAAAAAGCTTCGCTTTAAAAGACTCCTGGGCCATTTCCATTAACGTGACACCTGGGGAGGGGGAAGCTTGCAGTGTATCATTGTATTAAAAGATTGTAAGTCTCTCTCTTGCCATACCGCGCGCTCTCATTGGGCACTGGAGAAGCACCGGTGAGAGGAGCAATAGGTGACCGGTGAAAAGCGCAAAGGCTCATGGGTGCATTGTCGGTTCCCGCGGAGTCTTGCCACTTCCGGTTCGAGAGCTCTCCTGGCTTCTCGTACACCAGCGGCTTTCACGCGCGCGTGTGCCTGTTGTTTATCTGTTTCCACCGAAAAAAAAGCTCATGCATCGCGCAATCAATGTATAACAACGATGAATCCAACTAGGGGCTTCTCTGAAAGGTAAGCACTCTGTGACAAATAAATAATACGCACACACGCGCCTCAAAGCCGCCAGCGTACCGAAGGCCACGCGAGATCTCGAACCGGAGGTGGCGCGAGCAGGCGACGTACCCATGGGCCTTTGCGTTTTTTACCGGTAACCTATCGCGTGCTTGTTGAGGTGGTGACCCCCTCTCGTGTGTTAAAATGAATTTAAGCAATTTGCATGCCCCATCTGCCCCAGTTTGGTTCGAGGGGAGAATTTATTATAAAACCACATATCAGCCCGCAGCGACTAGTGGTAACAGCGATGCCCGAAAAACACAAAAAAATCCAATGAGTTTCCAAGTACTCCGGGCAGCCTACACTTTGCACAAAAATTGTCTATGGTGGTGAAACAATTAAGCTACTCTGAAATGAATGCACAAAAAATTCACATGTGTTCAAAGAAAGAGTTCAGAAACTCGTTGAAAGTCAGTACGGCACAATAGTGATGCTCAGGATGTTATTCCTGACCACTATGAAACGCGTGGACCAGCGTAACAGGAAGGCTTCTTCACCTAGAACTGCCAACTCATTGTCTTATTGATTCATAAGGATTGACAGCACACGCCATAGCAGTGGAAACATCGCCCGTTACGGTCGGGCGCGAAGCACGCGGCACCACGATGTCGCCATAATACAAATGCACCAGCACACATCAGGAAGTTCACCAACGTGTCATTCGAACGTGTGCTCATTCTAAGTGTAAGACCAAACAACCTGCTTAGCACAGTCCAAAACGTTACCGCTACACGACACTGAAGCAAGGCATGTTCCAATGTTTCAGTGTGCCCTTAGGGCGGGCACCGTGAAGAACGCACAACGCCGAATCTCGCCAGACGGTCACACGTCGGAAGAACTTGCCAGCCACGCAACCATCCGAAATCCCTAACATCAGAAGGAAGCTCCGTCGAAGTCAGCTGATGTCAACGGACACCGCGTGATCTTGCTATCTGCTGATTAACTAATTGGTTTTTTGCCAATATTTCGCACAATATGCTTGCTGTACTTTCCCTAAAATTTAGGCTTGACAAGGTAGACTGGACGTTTCTCAGTGTTTTGACAACATAGGCATAAAATGGCGGTGACTTCTCAGCAGAGGGACCGGCAATGCGTTCATCATAATACATTGAGCGGTAAGTTCCCAGAAAGTACTGCAGCAGCGCCCTCCCTGGGTACTCAGGTGAGTCCACAAGGTCGAACACTGCGCGTACGGCCAGCACGCTACACATGGTTTGCAAGCAAGGCAGACGGAAACCACCCATTGACTTGGGCAGTCTCAACAGCGCACGCGACACTGTTTCTGTCTTGCCCGCCCAAAAGAACGACCCAAACTGAGAAGAGAATTTATTATAAAACCACATATCAGCACGCAGCGACTAGTGGTAACAGCGCTGCCCGAAAAACGGCCCAAACTTTTTAAGAAAATTTATTAATAGCCGATACAAAGACCCGCTATGCTCAATACTACACGGGTCGCCTAAACCATACACACTACATGTATCACTCCACTCACTACACCACTCACTGCACACACAGTTCACTCCACATTTTTCCACAGTTCACTAGTACTCACACTATTAGAAGCACGATTATTCTGAAAGACCACTATAGATAACATCCTCTAAAGTTCACGACAACACGTCAACATCAATACAACAGTCAATAAGGTAGAATAGACACTTCTATTTGGTTGTTTACCACACGGATAAACCGTGTGGACCACCGCTGAAGGAACTGCTCGGGGTAGAGCCAAAGTCAACGCAAGCGCAGTGTAATGCCCGCGCCTCGCCTCGGTCATCAACGATGCCTTGGCATCAGGTAAGTATGCCGGGGCGTACTTGAGTGTAACCCAAATTATAGCCCGTCTACAAACAGCTTTTGCTTGTGCTTGACGATTGATAAAGCTGGCAGGGAGCATCCCACAAATCTGTAAATCATGTTAGATTATTTTGAACCGGGATGATCTATTATACACTGTTTTAGTACGCGTTACGTTGTTGCGCAAGGTGTTGGAAAACGAGTATCCCGGTGTTTTATTAGTACTGTGACTGCATAAGATGCTGGCGACGACGACAGGAGACATCGACAGCCCGAGCCACTAAGAGGCTTCGCCCCTAAAAAATAGTTTGATGGATTGATTGATTGACTCAAACCTGTATTAAAGGAAAGGGAAGACCCGCAGGCCATGCATGGGGAATGGGAAGTAGAAATATGGGTAAGCACTGAAGGTCTTAGTCACACAATTGAATATCTATACGAGCACTAACTCGGTGTCCATGACGCTGAGGCTCTTCTCGGGTTGGGTAGGCACCCGAAGACTACACTAATCTTGTAAGGCTACTATGTATGCCATAATTGCCTAGTGCTTCCAGAAAATAGATGTATTTTGGAGGGTGTAGAGTGTCCGCGTCCGTGACGAAACTAGTCCTGTCGTTGGAACGCAAAATGACTGCCTACCCACGTAAGGCGGTAAGTCAGACTATGTTTTGTTGCCAACAAGGGCGATACGGTGGGGGTTGCCCATTCGGACTGTATCATTTCCTCGTAACAGAGGGGGTCTAGGCACTCTTCGTGACGCTTTTGTTTACTAATGGTAATCCTGAGTATTCGAAGGCTCTGGGGAAGATATCCCTTTGGATTGTAGCGGCCACATCATCATCAACAGCAAGCGCCTACCATCATCATCATTGGCCGGTACCAACGTCATTAGCGCATGGCTTCGTAACGCAGGACGAGCCACGCGTCAGACAGAACACCTAGGCTTCTGCGCTATTCGGCCACAATCTACGGGTGCTCCAGGACACGAGGAGCTGGAGGGCCGACCAGGAAACGAGAGGGCCAACCAGGCTGCGCGCGATCTTACAAACCGCGCGGCTGACAGTCCTAGCCTTCTGCAGCCCCTCCCAAGTGACTTTGGCGAATGCCTCACCGTCCAACGAGGTGATCGAGTCCTTTTTCTGAACCCGGACAGGAACCTTTCTTTCGCAGAAGCTCAAACGCTGAGGCAAATCCAGACGAACACTTACCCTAGAAAATCCCGGCTATCCAAAATGTTCCCTCAAACACACACAGACGCATGCAATAAATGCGGAAACCCTTCCAACTTATTTCATGCAACATCGGCCTGTCCTATCATCTGGCCTTCAGGAAACAACACCACAAATACGGTCGGGCTATGGGAGGCAGCTCTGGCCACCTCCGGCTTGGGGATTCAGAAGGACTTAATTATTCGAGCCCGGAGAGGAGCAGAAGAGTCTGGGGCCCTGGAAGGAGGGCACCACCCCTAAGGCAATCACGACACCTCCTTTTTTCCCTAATAAACGTTTCTCTCTCTCTCTCTCTCTCTCTCTCTCTCTCTCTCTCTCTCTCTCTCTCTCTCTCTCTCTTGGTTCACGGGTTCTTGCTTGAACCAATCTCCTCTGTGAATGAATATGGGCCCTGCCGCACGACCACATCGGTGCCTACATTATTTGGGGACCCGGACGTTGGCAGTATGGAGCCCCGCTTTGCCTGCCCGCTGCCGCCCTACCCGGCCTTCGTGCGACGCTGCACCCATGAGCCTGGTTTCTCAAAATGGAAGTGCACTTCGTCATACGCTGCGTCGACTCACAGACCGAGCGCTACCGCATCACCACTGCCCTGCTTCCGGCCGACCTACGCTGTGAGCACACGGTGAGCGGCCATACGACACCCTGCAGGCCTACGTGATGGCGCTCCTTGGCAAAAGTCCTTCCCACCACAATGACAGTCCACTGCCTCTTGCCATGGTTTCCTCGCACGAGTTAGTCTCGATGGAATGGAAACTGCTCTGTCCGGCTTACAGCCTCCCTAGCGCTCTAACGGCGACTTTCCAACGTAAGAGCGGAGCAACGTTCCACCACCACCTGGCTTCGGTGAACGTCGTTTGTTCACGTTCGGCAACTCTAATCTGGCCGAATCCACGCACTTAAATCCTGGTGATTCCACCACGCCACTCGACACAACGGCCTTTCCACGTCGCCCAAAGTTCTACCCAAAGAACCCCGAGGTGTGGCTTATGCAGATGGAGTGCTTTTTCGAACTGTACCATGTGAGAGCGCAGCAGGTTCGCTACTCCCTGATCTGTGAGCTCCTACCTTCAAGCTTATCCTCCACCCTGCCTAAGCCTGGAGCCCAGCCCTGCGACGAGATAGTCCTGCTTGTACGCTTTGGTAGGTACCTAAAGACACGTGCGCCATACACAGAACCGACCATCACGCCTGTGGAGGACCATCTGCCTCACATCACCATGCTGGCATAGACGGTACCGCTCTGTGACAACACGACTACTACTACGGCCACGCTAAGCTTTGTAGACAGCAGCTCTGCTGCCACGACAATGAACGACTGCAACCTACGCCCCAGTGGTCTGTTAGCCACTGTACTTGCGTTGCCTCCCCGCTGTACTCAAGCACCGAGCTGGCCCCTCAGCAAACGGCTTTCATCGCCTTTCATGCAAGCGGCTACTATCGACCCAAGTGCAATTTCGGCAACCACTACACCATTTTCGTCGACACAGCTGGAGACGTCAGTAGAACATGCTGCTTCACGACGCATCTCGACCATTTTTGACGCGGCGACCACGTTCACTGCAACTCCACTGCAGTAATCGAATAGGACGCACGAGACGCACACTGTGTTAATCGAAACCGATCCCGAGGAAAATGTGTCCCCTGACGAGCTCCCACAGCCCCGTACTCCTTCCGGTACCAGAACACCAACGGATTGGACGGTGTCACCGGTACCAGAACACCAACGGATTGGACGGTGTCACCGGTAACCCTCTAGTCCGCTCCAGAAAGCCTTGCCAGAGGACTGTAGCATCCAGCTTTACCTTGCTCGCATGGCTATATGCATGCCGAGTTCACGATGCACAACTTGAAGCGGCCCCCACCGGCACTCATGTGCGCCGTCGTGCTTAAACGTCGCCGCCTACGTCGCAAGCGCCGATCACGAAGGCGGTCTTCTGCACTGGTACAACAGTAAGAATTTCACGTCAACCGCCTTCTTTGGCACTGCGAAAGCCGGACACGCGTGCGCTGGATCCATCATGTTTTTTAGGCTCATCACAACCTGCTTTTGACTTCCACAATACGCAAACGCCCCAGTCATCATCAGGCGTCACCTTGCGGTTCCGCGGCAAGAATGCGAACCGACACTGTGTTCAACTCTCTTCCCTCCACCCCAACTTCAAGGTTGCAGTCGTGATGCTTTTCCACCGGCACACTCACGGTGTGGAACGCTGCGCTTAAAACGCCCGCTTTCCCAGACTCATCCTGCCATCTGCATTGAGATGGATACTCGCGGCCGACTGATATGGGATTGCCCGAATCGTAGTAAAGTTCGTACGCTGCTACACTCCCAGCCCAGACCACCGAAGGCTACAATGCATTCCGGAAGCCCTTAAGATCATGACGTGGACTTTTCAAGGATCTTTACCGTGGACACACTTTGTACGTATGCAGCCTTGGCCTTGCCCGTGCTTCCCGGTATATATAGCTCTCCTCGCTAGTTTGCTGCTCATGTCCTTGTTTTCCTTTTGTCGCGCTCCGCGCTAGGGGGGGGGGGGGACCCTGTGTAGCGGCCGCTTCAAGCGCCTACCATCATCATCATTGGCCGGTACCATATTCAGTAGCGCGTGCGTCACGCACGCATGACAAGCCACGTGCAAGAGAGAACACCCAGGCTTTCGTCAAGACTACTTACAGGAATACTGAACGACCATTTGGCACGGTTGAATGGTAACGTAATTGTGGCAACTGAAGCGTCGCAGGGTGAGGAAGGGCAGGTGTGGGCATTTTTAGTCCAAAGCTTAACTGGGCAGTCTTGCTGCGGCTACAAGACTTCACTCCAATATTTCAAGCCGAACTCCTAGCGGTAGTACTGGCTTTAAAAGAAGTTCCTCCGCAGCACTTGAATATAGTTATAATTACACACTCTCTATCGGTCTGTTCCGCTTTGGCATCGTCTGAAAATTCACCCCTCATCCGTGCATTCAATTTTCTGGTGACTTCCCATTTGCAGGACATCTGCCTCATTTGGGTTCCCGACACAACGGTTTACTCCTTATTAATGAAGAGGCTGATTCCCTGGCGCATTCGTCTTTGGATGGCCCTTCGGTTGATCTTTGCCCTGTTCCGGCTACATGAGTGGCTACATCAGGGAGCCGGTAGCAATTGAGGATAAGTAAGGTAATGAACTTGGTAACACAGGCTACCCAGATAATTTCTAAATCAGAGTGTACATTGATTGTGTATGATTGCAGAGTCTTATTGCAAAAAGTATTGCAAGAAGTACAGCTTCAGCTTTACTCATTGGTCCGGATTCGACTCGACATCGCCGGAAACCATAAGCAATGTTTTCAGTACATCAGAACACAAGTTGTATGGCATACACATTAATCGCTTTAGTACATCGCAATGATTTGGAGGGCACGACACCGCAATGAGACAGGGATGACCACACTTGGTACAGGAAGCACCATTCATATAACTGTACGCGGCGCTTCCGCTGGATGACGCCACCGAGCCAACCGATCAGGCGAGCGGAAGCCGCGCCCGCGCACCGCCGCCGCAGAGAGCAAGAAGAGCGCTCCCCGATGGGCCGCGCGAGCCACCGTTGCAAAGAGAAGCACTTAAATAAAAACGTGTTGTTTCAGTTAAACCTCGGCTCTCAATAATAGATAACATAACTAACATACAACATCAGTGGTCGTGAGTCACCCATCCTCGATGCGGCGCCGTACCCAAAGTAGGTGGCTAAAGGCTGGCGCTTAAATGCTCCACCGTTGACGTCACGAGCCGATGCGGAAGTTGCACGTTGCGAGATTGAAGGGCCGATTTCATCCAAATTTGGCCTCGGAAGGGTTTCAGTAGGCCAAGGAAGAGGCGGGAAGTCGCTGCCAGTCAGCTCGCAGGGTCCGGGGACCCAGGAGCAAACAGCCCGTATGACCGCAGCCTGTAACATCAGTGGTCGTGCGCTACCCATCCCAGATGCGGCGCCGTACATAAACATTGTGGTGAAACCAAAGAGGAAGATAACAACACTCCTGTGTCGTGTTTATTCGCGCTGTTTTACCACAATGAATCTGTACGAACTGGCCCAGTTCTGGACTTTTTTAATTACATATATTTTGCCTCAAATATACCTGCAGTTTTCTTGGCACTAAATAAGGAGGACATGTATGACAAGTGCCAGCGGCTCCAGGACTTTCGAATGGTTCTGCTTATAAAAACCTTTTGCTCCAGTTTCCTCTTAACCATTGGCCGGGAGTCTGGATCGAGGGACGAACGGGTATCGTTTCGAAGCCTCTCTTTGGGTGTGTGATGACGCGTGACTGCGGTGGCTAGGTACAGCGGCCTTGGAGGAGCTACGACGACAAACCGGGCGCCAAAGTTCTCTGCGCTTAAAAGAGCGAACATTGTGAATCGTGCGACGCCCGGCATTACCACAAAAACGCAGATTTCGCCAAAGTAACCCCTGTAATCATTATAAAAACGTAATCAGAGATAATTGATCCGACAGAATTTTAAAAAACCAAGAAATAAGAAGAATAGAAAAAGCGATAATGGCGAATGGTGTAGCTCCCTGCATTTCCACAAAAATGCAGAGGTGTGGAAGTAACACACTTAATCGTTATAATACAGTAATTGGAGATAATTGGACCCAGAGAATTTTGAAGAACCAAGAAATACAAAATGGACAAAAATAGCGAGATCCCCAACCGTGTAACGCCCGGAATTTCCACAAAAACGCATATCTGGCGGATGTCACACCTTTGGTCGTTACGTTATAATAGAGCAATTGGAGACAGTTGGTCGGCCAGAATTTTGAAAACCAAAAAGAAAATAACGCCCTGCATTTCCACACAAAAGTATATTTGGTGGAAGTAACACCTCTACTCGTTATAAAAGCAGATGTGGAGATAATTCGTTGTACAAAATTTTGGTGATCCAAGAAATAAGAAAAATAGAATGAAATAGCAAAAATCGCGAGTCGTGAAACACCCTGCGTTTCCACAAAAATGCAGATTGGGCGGAAGTACTACCTGTAGGCGTTTTAATAACGTAAAGGGAGATAATTGGTCGTACAGAAGTAAGAAAAACAAAAAAAAATTGCCTGACACACTGTAGACAAGCGGCATGAGAATGTTACGCATTAATGCACAATTCTGTGGATTTCTGCATATTTGTGTCATTAACAACGAGTGTTTTTTTTTTCTGTTAGGGGTGGTTAAACTTTTCTTAAACTTTCTATTACAGTTCGGAAACTCCTTAAAGGGACCCTGCAACACTATTTGAGCAGTACAAGTAAACCTGCGCGACGTTTAGATTACACTGCCAGGAATACCTGAGCCAAATATTACACGTGCACGTGAAGCGGTGAGCGCGCAAATCGATGTGAAAGACGCGGAAAAACAAACCGCTCTCTCTTCAGTTGTCCTCATTATGCATGGCCTAAGGACGTCACATAGGCCATGGCTGCCCGATCGGCTGTCACTGGTCAACTTCGCGGCTAGATTCTCCCATTTCCGTCGTCGTCATCGCTGTGTACGAACCTCTTATATGCCTGAACCTGTAGGCACAGTTTTGCCGTTTATTTTGTGTTTTGAGTGCGCGCGGAGTTTGAGTGATGAGCTCAATACTTCCCTTTCAACGGGACCACTCGACTACAAACGTTTATTGCTTCAAAAACGCCCTACCAACCCGAGCGCGCACTTGCGAGCAGGCACCCATGCCTGCTTTTTTGTGGCACCAGACCGGAAATAGGCCCCTCCGCGTTGCGGAGAAAAGGAGAAAACTACCCGGCATGTGATATATCGAAGGCCGCCGAAGAGAACGCCGCGAGCCGCCCCCCTCTCCGGGAGAGAGCGCGCAGCTTTCGTCGCCTTGTCCGCGCTCGAGTTGAGAGGGAACGATTATGCGCGATTTCTCATTGCGCGTAGTTTCGTTAATTGTGAACGGATTTTCATAATTCTTGCGGGAGGAGATTTCTGGGACAATAGACTTTATCCCAAAATACAGTACTAGTAGTCGATGGCAAGTGTTGCAGGGTCCCTTTAATATATAAGGAAGAGCTACTTACAGCATTCTGATGAGGTCCCATAAATAAGAAGTTCATAAAGCGCCAAAAGGAAAGCTGACAACTAGTAATAAAACATTGGGAACTTAGGAAGTCGCCTGAATTTACAGCAAGTGACAGAATAATGTCTTGTTTTTAAAAGAAATTAGTTGTAATATATTTGATAACCTCGCTTGACATATTACACAAACACATTTATCTCCGATTGTTTCCTCAACAGGGATTCTTAAAGTGAAGAAGCTATTCGAGACAACGGCAATGACGGATATCGGCGCGGAAGTATATGATACTAAGCTACCTTACTGTGAACGTTATGACGTATGGAGTGAAGACTATTTAAGGTGTTTCCTTAAATATGCGGGATTTCCCGGTATGCATGTTTGCTGCACCTGTGCTATGGGCAACCATAGCAAGTCAGTAGTAGATGAAAGACTAAGGTAAGTCAACATACACATAATTTTTAACAATGCATACTTGCGTTTCAAATCTAAAAATGAAAACCAGTGGTGTTGGCTACTTTTGGATAACCCTTCTCCGAGTATGGCTATTTGCGCGCGGCTCCGGCCACTTTAACTCACTGCCCTATAACGCTCTCGGAGGCAGCGATGTGACCGATTCGACAACTTTCTCTTAAACCATGTGGCAACACGAGGCAATGAAAACGCTGAGCCACAGAGCACATATATTTAGAGAGAGCGAGAGAGAGAGAGAGAGAGAGAGAGAGAGAGAGAGAGAGAGAGAGAGAGAGAGAGAGAGAGAGAGAGAGAGAAATAACTTTATTATGTTTGTTGGGTAGTTGGACGTGGCGGGTGCCCCTAGTTCAGGGCTCCAGACTCCAGGACACCGGTGGCTGCTCTGGCGATCGTTCGGCGCTGCTCGTCGTAGTCGGAGCTAGACAATGCCTCACTCCACTGATCCTCTGTCAGCGGGTGTTTGTGAATTTTTTTGGCACCCTGCTTCCGTATGCTAGAGGGGCTACTTGGTTGCACTTGGGGCACAGCTTCGGGTATTGGGTTGGATACCGGTTGTGTAGACGGGAGAGGTGAAGGAAGGTGTTCGTTTGGATTGAGCGGAGTGCTGTTTTATCCTGTCTTTGCAACATGGGATCAGTATGCGGGAATTGAATTCGGTAACAAGGTAGCAAATTGGGCGAGTTGGATAGCATTCATGGTGGTCAGCGCGAACGGAAACAACACACAAAGACACACAGCGCCTGTGTCGTCTATTCTCTTCTTTGTGTGTTGTTTCCGTTCGCGCTGACCACCATGAAATAAATTCGGGTTGCTTTGTAGTAGCTTAGATTTTTGGAATATATGGGCATATTAGGAACAGGAAACTCTGCTTTGGAGCTGTCAGGTCGGGGAAGGGAGGCGCGAGCCCCAGCGTGAGCCTGTTGATTGCCCTCTAGAGTTTCATCGCCAGGGGCCCATATGATTTTAATAGGATTGTTTGATTTGTAGCCGATTGCAAATCTGTGGGCTGTTTTGCGGATTCGCTTTCTCGCCCATTGCCTGCAGGCGTTTTGGGAGTCAAAAAAATGTTCATTCGTGCATCTTGTTGACCTGAAATGATAGCTAGAGCGATATCCGCTTCTTCTGCTTCAAGAGATGATGATGTCCGCACGCTAGCAGTTTTGGTACGTCGCTGTATTGGGTTGGGCGCACAGATGGCGGCTATGCCACCGGCACTCGTAATGGCAGCATCTGTGTACCACGTGTACGATGAATTCCCGTATATTCTTTCGATATTACGGCCTTTCCAACATTCTGCCGTGGTGTAGTGTAAGGTTCACGTTTTTAGGTATGGAGGCTACTTTCAGGGCCCTGGATATGCAATCAGGAATCTCGTGGGTGGTTGCGTGCATGGTGTCATGTATTGCGTAGCCCAGTCGCTTAAGGGTTTCCCTGCAATTTTGACTGGTTTTTATCCTCTCAAACTGGCCTATTCTATGTGCCTCGAGTATTTTTTCAACTGTACTGCTGATACCGAGTTAATTTAATTTCTGTGTCGACGTCCATTGGGGTAATCCTAGCGCAGTTTTGACTGTCTTTATAAGCGCGGCATTGAGTGTTTTGATGTTACTGGCTATTAAACATAAGAATGGAGCTCAGTATGCTACTCGTGAAATCATGAGAGCGTTGACAGTTTATAAATGTCCCCCTCTTTCATCTCGTTCCTTCTGTTAGTTACTCGGTTAATCATTCGCAGTGTTTGTTCTATTTGTCTCGTTAAATGATTTGCTGCTGTTCCGCAGCCATTCTCCTGGTGTAGTCTCAGCCCCAGCACTTTTAGTGTCGTTACTGTTGGGATAGGTTTCCCGTATAGGTTGATTGTCATCGGAGTGGGTGGTACGTATGTTTTTCCCGGTGTTCCTTATAGGATTTGGAGTAACTGATTTCTCCATCGAGCATTGTAGTCCATCCTGGGAGGCATGCTTTTGCACGGCCGTTGCTGCTGTTTGTAGGGCTTCTTCCTTTCCTCCGTCGAACTCCGTGGTTGTCCATATGGTTATATAATGGGCGTATATTGCGTGTCGGATATGGGGGATTCTGTTTAGGGTTTCTGAAAGCTTGTGCATTGCTACGTTGAAGAGCATTGGAGATATCACCGAGCCCTGTGGTGTGCCTTTATTCGTTGCTTTGTGCGTGTATGTGCGTATATCCCCAATTCCTATTGTGGCCTTCCGGTTCTCTAAGAAAGAACGAGATAGTTAAATATTTTAACTCCGCAGTTTAGGTCGTTAAGGTTGGATAAAACTGTTTGGTGGGCGATATTGTCGAACGCGCCTTTTAAATCAAGGGCCATGATGACTGTTTGTTTACACAAGAAGCTGCATCTAAAACTTGTTCAATTATTTGTAGTAAAATGTCCTGTGTTGACAACTTTGGCCGAAAACCGTATGGTGTGGTAGGGAAGAGATAGTTAGTCTCGAAGGAGTTCTGCCGTCTATCCACGACTACATTTTCAATTGTTTTATCTATACAGGACATTAACGATATTGGCCTCATGTTGCCTATTAACACTGTTGTGCCCGGATTGGGGAGAATTATCATTTCTGCGTGCTTCCATTCCGGTGGCAGGGTGCCTTCCTCCCAGTGGCTATTGTAGTAGTCTCCGAGAGCTCCTATAGATCTGTGCTCAAAGTTATTCCGTTTTTGCCGGGTTTGGTGCGCTTTGTTATCTTAGTAAGGGCCCTTCTGATATGCTTGTCTGCAATTGGCCTGTCTAGGGGTGCGTTGGCGTCGCCGCTGTACGTGCAGGCTTGTGGCCCAGTCTGTGGGAGGTTTCGGAGATATTTGTCCACGAGTGCTGTTTTTAGTTGTTCTCCTGTTCCCGGGAAATTGTGTATAATCCTGTTTACATTGTGTTTCTGTTGCTGGCTGCTCTGTACTGGGTCTGCTAGTTGTGTAAAGGAGTACTGACACTAAAATTATCGGTTTCAGTTTTTTATGCTGTAAAGAATACCTATTGGCCCAGTAATTACGCAAATTGAGCCGAAAGCCGTCAGCCGCCAACACAGAATTAATTACAGCACGTTTATTGGAACCAGTTTCAAATTCGTTCGCCGCGCGGGAAAATGGCCGTTCGAAGGCCAGCCTGCAAGCGGGCCAGTCTGACGTCGCGGTCTCACCCGTGACGTCAGGGACGTTCGCCGCATCGTCTGCTACGCTTGCACATGGTCCGCACTCGCCCGAGCAGTCGACATGTCGTCTGAATCGTCAGACTCGGATGAGTCGCTGCCACCCGACAGACAGAGCAACTTTATTTTGCCAGGCGATTAGGCCGGCGATGTTTTCACCGTCGTCCGTTTTTTAATATCACTGCGGCGCGAACCAGCGCAGACCATGATAGCAACAGCTTGTCGCCACCCTTATAATCAATCTGATCGCCAAAAAGAAGCTCCACATGCGAGAAAGTAGATGTTAGTATGGTGAAAAATTGTGCTAAGGGTTGTTATCAGCACTGAATTTAAAAGCGGCGTTCAGATATTTGCCGCGATGGTAAGCCTACGGTGACCGGCAGCGAGGTTCGGCGCTCCCACCCAGCACTGCCGGCACCGCGGTGCGGCGAGCGGCCGAAAGATGGCGCCACCTGCGTCCTAGAATCAAAACAGGCCACGGCAGATGTCTTGGTCACCGATCGCTGAAACGGCAATTATCGCCAAAATAAAGCTCAGTATGCGAAAAAGGGGATGATAGTGTGGTGAAAAGTTGTGTAAGGGATGGTCATTCGCAGTTGTAGATACCGACGATCAAATATTCGCCACGATACTAAGCCTGAAGTTCCCAACACCCAAGCTGACCCGAGCAAAGCCGAGCCCGCTGGCTTGGGCGACAGTTCTTGCGGCTGCCGCCGCGCACAAACTCAGTCCACGTTTAGCGCTGCATGTCGTCGCGTGGAAAATGATGCATCTTGGCGTCGTCGTCGATTTGCTCGAACAGGCTTCCACGAGCAGTACTTCGCATTCCGCGAGCTTGCCATAGCACAGCTTGGGCGAGCTCGGCGACGCGCACCGGCGTGTCGCCGCGGTGCGCGTCGACATCGCGCACCGCACGGGGCCGGCACCACGCAGTTTTTGGCACCAGTGCAAGGGAACACCATGCGCCGGCCACGAACTGAAAAGCAAAGACGTCGAACACGCAAAGTGCGCAAAGTTTACAAGCATTGCTCACACAGCTACACCCGTATGTCTCCTTCCCAAACGATTACCACCGACAACAGCAGCGCAGGATATCGTTTCCGGTTCTGAAAACGACTATATGACGTCACCCTGAACCGGCCAGACACGCCGGCCGATCTTTCGTCACGCCTAAAGCGATTTCGCTAGTGCTGCCGATTTGTAGAAGCTCGCGGCCGGGGCAATCAAAATTGATTTTAGATGTGATTCCGGCCTCCGATCGCTGCAAACATTTCTGTGAGGCATCTGTACAAACTAATGAAGCCAATTATATCATTTTTAGGCGTCAAAATTTGGTGTCAGTACTCCTTTAAGTAGTGCCCAGGGTCGATAGAAGCGCAGTGTACGTTGTAGGTTTTTACACATATTTGCCCCGTTTTGGTTGTTTAGTTCTCTCGCGTATTAATTTGCTTCCGCTGTTATCTTCGCTATTTTAATTTTGAGCTTCCTGGTCTGTCTTTGCCTTTTCCATCTTTTCTTTAGGCTCCTCCACAGATGGAGTTGTCGTTTGCCCACTGCTGGGATGTCTTCCGTGCCCACGGTCTCTCTCGTGTGCTAGTTTACATGCGAGATTAGTTGCATTGTCCACTCCTGTATGTCCCGTATGGTTTCACTTTCGGTGGATCTATCCTTACGGACAGCGTCCCAGTCTGTGATATTGTCAGTTATGCTCTTCCGTTTAGGTGCTGTTTTCTTTATGCTAGTGATTAGTATGTGATGGTTGCTACCTAGGTTTTCCTCCGTGTTTTCCCAGCTGACCTGAGTTACGTTTTTAGTGAAGGTAAGATCCGTACACGTGTCCCTGGTTATACTCGTTCCCATTCTGGTTGGGTATTTGGCATCGGTATGCAGTGTCAGATTGAGTAAACTGGATGCTTCATATGTCTTCCTTCCCTTACTGCATTGTTTGGTGTATCCCCAGTGGGGGTGTGCGGCATTGAAGTCCCCTAATACAATTAGGGGGTCTTTATTTGCTATTGTGGCTGTGGCTGTCATTAATTGGTGTATTTTGTAGTTGTATATCCTTGAGGGGGCTATAAAGATTAAGTATCGACGTCCTGGGTTCACCTTTGCTTCCGGGAAGTATTTCGATTAGTGAGTGGGCGATATCCGCTGAGCCGATATTGTGCTCATTTGCTGTGTGCTTTTTTTGTACAAGAGTAATGACTTAGGTGGGATCAGTCCCTGGAAAAGACTCGAATCCAGTTATGGTCACTTCGGCATTGTTTTCCTGTAAGGAGATAACCTCTTGGGGTTTTGCATTTGGGCATAAAGCGAAAGGGTGCTTCGTTTTTGCCTGATGCCCCTGCAATTCCACTGCCATATGTGGAACATGTTTATTTCCTTTCTTTTTTGACGCTTACCTATCATGTTAATTTCCGTCGGTTTCCATGGTGTTTTCGTTCTTTTTTGGTCATCGCTCTCATTCAGTTTGTCCATGATGCATTTATACAGGACGAACAACTGTTAGATTTGCTCTCTGAACTCGTGGAAACTTTGTGCCACAAAGAGAAGGTCAAGAACAGCTGGGGTTTGAGTTTGGGGATTTAGCGGGATTTTCACGTGTTGTGTTTGTGTGGATGAGGTTGGCACGGCTGGTGTGTGAGGTTGGGCAACAAGTGGGATTTCCATGGGTTGAGTTTGTTGGGATGAAGGGGGCAAGGTTGGTGTGATGGGTTGGGGTTGGTAATGGTTCGGTTAGTAGTTCCTTGTTAACTCTTTCGCTACCGGGCCTATTCAAAATCGATCAATTTTATCGATACTTTGGGCGCGCCTTTTAATAGCGTTCCAGGCGTTGCTTGAACAATTAAAGCTGTTCGGAGTGAGATCAGAAAATGGCCTTTCAAAATCAGTTTTGGTTTCATTTTTGCAGCGAAAACGTGATTTTTGACACGCTTTTGAATCACCTGGGTGTGGAAAAGGGGCGTGGTCTTCGCGCGTCACTGCTACCAACGAAGAATGCGTGCCACTCGTAATTACTCTGCACCAGCGTTTGTTTTTTGCTCTCAGGGCGTGAATAGTGAACCAGCAAACGATTTTCAATCGTGAGGTTCGCAGTCTGACAGTAATAATCCCAGAAATCGGCTGAAAATGTCAAGCAGTGCCTGGTTGCAAAGCTACTTTATGAATTTAGGCTGTTTTATTGCCTTTGCGCACGTTGTTCTAAGTTCTCTGGTAGTTCTACTTACCCCAAGACCATTCGCGAACAGTTTACAACAGTTTCGGTTTCGTTTCTGCATAGCGAAATTTATATTTAGCGCTACTACGCAGTTATACCAACTTCAAGGCTACCTGCCATGGCGTCTGGAGCGTCCGCGACTGATCCTCGAACAAAGCATGCCGCTCCTGATTTCCCCCCACCCTAACCCGATTTGTGCGATAAGAACTTCAGATGCAAATCAAAAGATCATACCCAGTCGCCAGATATCTGTTCCGCCGAGGACAGCGCTTCAAATCGGCCTCACACTGCCAGCTGTTCGTCTTCCAGTTTCATTTCCATCATCCATGTGAGGGTATATCTGGGTGTCTAATGTTGCTACTTAGTTGAACTGTCTATTCGGACGGAGTCTCTGATAAGTGTTTGTACTGTTTCATTTGAGAACTGTTAGGTGGCGCTGCAATAGAGGAGGCTCGTTGTGCTGATCTTTTTCATCGCGCAACTGCTACTCGGCCAAAGATCGCAGGGCACGATTCTAGCGCATCGTACCTCATTTTTGCGAGAAAGGCTACAATTGCAAGTAAGAAGATGATAATAAAGCTCAGCTTTATGTTTTGAGAGATAACTGACCGTGAACGTCAGCAAGCATCAACCACGGCATTCCGTTTTCAACTTCGTGCATGTTTTTTTCCGCATCGCGTGCTTGTCCCAAATATTGTGCTCGCTGTAAATGCAAAGTCAGTCATTGACAAGATGTTTTCACGTTATGTGGGGCCAAATTGGTGCCTCTGATAATGTCAAACCGCCAGATTTATTTCAGGGAACCACCCGAAATTGCACATTTTGAATTGGAATTTGGGCTTCACCGCATGACACGAGCACCGTGTGTGCTAACACTTCTTTTTTATATCGGACAAACTGTTCCGCGCAAGTCCACATTTTTTTCTGGGGCGTGTTTTTGTAATGTTTCCCTACAGAATTTATGTTCTATTTTTTTTCTACTACCAGTGGTTTGATATACACAACTCCTGTTTTATCATTTTTTTCGACAACTTGACAAAAATTTTGATTTTGATATTTTTTTCACTATGATATATAAAAACATTTAAAAACTGGTGTTATTGGAAAGGCCGTTAAATAATCTGCATTTTGTGTTCCTGTAATTAGTGCCTAACCAATTTTAGCAGAAAAAAAAATGTTTTCTTGAACCCCTAAAATTTGGTGAATTTTCTGGCGGTAGCGAAAGAGTTAAAATCTTTGGTTTGCTGCAGTTTGCTTTTGAGTTTGATTTATGCTAGAATATGACTTAAAGTTGGGTAGTTTTTGTTGGAATCATTTTCGGGAGCAGTGGAGATAAGGCGGTCTGCCCACATTACCGATGATGATTCCTGCCCTTGGTCCGCCTTCGGGCCATGCCTGGTTCCTGACGGGGATCTTGGTATGGATCCCGCGCGCCGTCCATTGTCAACATCCTGGTCTATCCCTGGTGGTCCTGTAGTGGTTGATGTGTTGGCTGGTTTTCTTGTTTTAGACTTGGACCGGTGTCGTTGTCCGGTTTCTGTTTCCAGTCCTATTTTCCGGGTGCCGCTGGTTGAAGTCTTGACATCAGTGGTTTGTTTCGGTTTTAGAGGCGGTCTGTATCGCTGGTTGCAAGCCTTGGACCCCGTTGAGTGTTCTCCTTGACAGATGGCGCATTTAGGAGTGCAGAGCTGTTGTGGGTTGTGTTTTTCTTTGCAGTCACCGCATGCCCCCTCTGGGGAGTTCGGGCAGATATCTTCCCGGTGTCCCATCTTCCTGCACACGCGGCATACAAGAGTGGACCTTCTGTAGGGGTAGCATCAGACGTATTCACCCTAGTAGCAGATGTGGTGGGGCAGAGTTTTTCCCTCGAATGCGATCGCTGCTGAAGTGGAGTGCCCGAGCATTCTCGCTTGATGACGTTATATCCGTCCGCCCGTATCTGGTCTTGGAGCTCTTCCTCTGTGGTCCCTTGTGGAATCTGGTGAATAACTCTCTTAATTGAGTTGTCTGGAGCCGCCAAATAGGCGGTTACTTCACACATTTGCCCATTGATGTCGACAGCTCGGAGGTTTTTCAGGTATAAGGCCGCTTGAGCGTGTGGTGTGTTTACAATGCCGATGTTCTGGTTTGGCTTGATGATGAGTGTCCAGGCACTTGAAATTCCTTTCGACGCTTCCACCGTTTTGCTCAGCGCTCTCGATAGTGGTACCGATCCGATGGAATTTAATTGCAGGCCGTTTCGAGGTCGTATGATGACTTTGTGTTGGTCTCGCGGTAGCAGTGGCTGCCGGCTAGACCTCATAACGGCTACCGCGTTGGATGTTAAGAGCTTGCTGACCGAGATGTATTTCCCATTCATGACGGTGTGCCATTCGTATAAAGGGTTCTTAGTGGTTTCAGGAAGCATTGCGGCTTCGTCGGGAAGTTTGCTTTGGTCCATTTCCCCGTCCCCGGGATATGGTGGTTGGAACATCCTCGCTTGGGCCCCCTTTTGTGGCTAGGCCTTTGGTTGTGGCTAGGCTAGCAGGGCCGCCACCGTTGTGAGTTTTCGGTGCTCGCGGAATTCCGAAAAAAGTGGCTCACCGAGGTGAATGTGGTCTCACCAGGTTTCGTAGGTAGAGTTCTCTTCTCTCCGTTGGCGTGGTTTCTTCGCGGCTTTGGACCGAAATTTGTTGCTGTGATGGCCTGGAGGAGAGCCGACGGGGAGCGCTTTCGCCCTCTTTGGCCCACTGGTGGTGGTCCCTAGTCAATTATTTACAACAGCTCAGCAGCTTACGGGCCAGCGGCAGCTATGCCTGGCCGAACGCTCTAGTTCTTAGGAGCAGGGGAAAGAAGAAGAAGACGCAGAGAGCGAACACCCTTTGCATGGGTTCTGCAGATTTTCACCTTTTTCTGCTGAAATTCAACTCTGGGACTGATTTCAACACCAGGACCTGTTGCAACTTGTCATAGTGCACCGGAGGACAGCATTTTTGCTTCTGTGAGCGCTTTTTTCGCCGAATGTCGGACTCTTTCCGCTACTAGGTGTGCTAAGCCTACTTCGAGCGCTGTATAAGCAACTCGAGCGCGCCCAATGTCGGACTCGACCGTCGCCGCTGGGGACCGCTCTGCGGACTCAGCGAGCCTGAACGCAAGTGAACCTGAAGATATGATGGCCGAAGAATCAAATCAGGGAGATCATGAGGAGCTCACATCAGACTCCATCACGGATTCAACGTGGATCGACGTCGTCAAGAGGGCCCAGCGACGATGCCAGCGGAAAGCAGCCCACGAGGTAGCCGTAACGACATCCACTGCAGCGCCATCGCACCAGCCTCTACGCAGATCCGCACCCAAGCCAAGTCCGTTTCCCAGGGACGACTATAAGCTAGTTTTACGTCCCCAGGGTGGCCTGAAAATTGCCAATGTAGACTGGGCTGAAATTTCTCTCGCCTTGCTCAACTCCGTCAATTTCACTTGGCGGCAGGCCAACCTAAAAGTTCGTTTTGACGCCAAACAGAACACTGCAACAATTAGCACTCCGTTCGAGAAAGCAGCGAAGGCTTTGAACCAAGTGAAGCAAATTAAGTTGGGCAACGTAAGCCACCCCGTACACGTCTATGGCCTCGCTCCTGATGACTCGGTCAAAGGGCTCATCCGAGGAGTGCCGCTACGTTTCTCGGAGGCGGAACTCTTGCAAAATATAGATCAATCCAAGCATGAAATCTACGCATGCAGACGATTGGGTCAATCTAACCTGGTCGTCATCACATTCGCTGGCGGCAAAGTCCCTTATTACATAACCCTTTTCGGAGCAGAATACCCGTGCTCACTGTACAAAAAGACGGTTCCGGTCTGCGACGTCTGCCATGAAGTCGGACATAGGGCGACCGCATGTCCCCAGCCAAATGTGAAAGCGTGCCACCAGTGCGGCTTACGGGATCCCCAGGCTGGCCATGCCTGTCTACCCCACTGCATCCTCTGTGGAGGCTCCCACCTGACAGCTTCCAAGGGCTGCCCGAAACGCTTCAGGGTACCGTTTGTGCTGAAGCAACGAGAGTCTGCGAAGCGCCGTTTGGAAGAGCGGACCACGAGGGCCGACCTGGATCCACAGCACAGAAGTCGAGACCGCTTCAGTACCCACTTCCAGAGAAGGGAAAGCCGGTCGGGTTCCAGGTCTACTTCCAGGAACAGGAGATCCACGCCAGGCACGTGCGATAGGCAGGCCTTCCAACATGCACGGGGCCGCAACAGGTCTACAACTCCGCAGCGAAGGCCGTCTCGGGACCGGTCACCGGCGGGCACGGATTCCACAGCTTCGGGCAGCAGCAGCAGCAGCACCCGGCGGGTGTCGAGGTCGACATCCAAGTCCCGGAACCCCACGCCAGCGAGGAGCAACCCCAAACAGGTGGGCTGGGCAGATCGATCTCCCATCGCATACCAGAGCGAGTTTCCTCCGCTAGGGCAGGAAAGTAAACAACGCTGTCAAGAATGCGTGCAACTTAAGTCCCTGATAGCGAAACAGACGGAGCAAATAGAGAAACAAAACCAGTTGATCAGTTCTCTGTTAGCCAGGGTGGAGGCTGTAGAGCATAGACGCCAAGATGAAAACGACATGAGGCGCAAGGTGGCCAAAAGGGACATCTTGCCCGAATCGCCAAAGCAAGACGATGAGACTACAATTACGCCTACCGAGGAGGAACTCACGTCGGCGAGGCCTATGCAGGAAATCAAAGATATAGTATCGCAGCTCACAAGCCAGGTGTCGCAGCTGATGGCGCAAATGACGCAATTGAGCTCGAGGGTAGCCAAGATGGACACCTTGGAGGCGAACGTGAATCAACTTTTACTTGCTCACAAAACTAGGAAAGGGGTGCCTTATGTGAAGACAAGTGCGGAAGGGAACCTCACCGCGATGAATCACAGCCTGAGCCAAGATGGAGCGCCGAACTAAGAAAAAAGAGGACGTCACGGTAGTTCTTCAGTGGAACTGCCGTGGCATCAGAGAAAAGTTGGGGGAGTTGCAGCAGTACGTAGAATCTCTCGAGTACAAGCCAGATTTAATAGCTCTGCAAGAGAAAAATAAAAGACCCAGACTCCCCGGATTTGTAACGCATACGGATCCTACGGAGGGAAGCACGGCCGTCCTAGTGCGTAACACCATCGCAGCTACCCAACACTTCACTGACCAGAAGGGCTGTGAGCACACCCTGATTGAGCTAAATAGCACAAGTATCGGAAGCGCAGACAATGTGTTTGTGCTCAATGCGTATTGCCGACCAACCAAGAAAGGTCTAGATATCGCCGGTACAATTCAAGACGCCGCGACGAAGGCAGGCTCTCGACCATTGCTTATCCTGGGGGACTTTAACGCTCCTCACACGATGTGGGGATACAAATTTTGTTCTAAGAGGGGAAGAACATTGGCGAACCTGATTGAACACTTCGACCTCGTCCTCCTCAACGAACCATTCACTCCTACCCATACAGGCACAAGCACCTCAAGGGACACCACACCAGATTTATCATTCCTAGCTGGGACCCTCGATGCTACATGGCACAATTCGGGAGTGAACCTGGGCTCGGACCACGACGTACTATGTATCACTATCAAAGGACCGGCGTTTAAGGCGAGGATGGGGACAGCACGGATCACGAACTGGGACAAGCTAAGAAAAGAGCAGGAAGACCGTTCAGAGGAGGAGGTGGAGGACCGGCCGTACGAGAACTGGGAAAAAGAGCAGCTGGCGCTGGTGGACAAGCACACGCAGAAGATAGCCACGACGCACCAGAATCCATGCATCGACGCACGACTGGCGCACCTGTGGGAAGCCAGACGCAGCCTCACGAAGCGTTGGAAGCGGCAGCGACATAATAGGAAATTGCGGAAGAAGATTAATAAAATTAGCAGGAAAACAGCTGAGTATGCCGCCGAGCTGTGTAAAGAGAGTTGGCTCAGCCTCTGTGACGATCTGCGCGGGACACTCTCTACCCGTAAGACTTGGCAATTGCTCCGCCATCTCATAGACCCACTGGCCAGCAAAAGCGCTACCAACCGAAGCCTGGCGCGCACATTAAGCAACTACGCAGGAGGTGCGAAGAAACTAATGGAAGACCTCAAAGACAGGTACCTGAATACGGAGAAGAGTGTGGAGCAACCTGGGCCGTACAGAGGCACCTCTAATGAAGTCTTGGACAGGCCTTTCATCGACTCAGAATTACGAACGGCCATTTCTGAAAGTAATAGACGCAGTTCCCCAGGGCCGGACACTATTACTTACAGACTACTCAACAACCTGAGCGACAAATCCAGACAAGAGCTCCTTGGACACATGAACAGTGCCTGGGAAAGCGGCGTTTTGCCAGGCAGCTGGAAGGAGGCGGAAGTCCAGTTCATCCCCAAGGCTGGGAAGTCACCACACATAGATAACTTACGGCCGATCTCCCTTACGTCCTGCGTGGGCAAGGTTATGGAAAGAATGGTGTTGAATAGGCTGCAAAAACATCTGGACAGCACTGATCAGATGCCGGACTCTATGTTCGGATTTCGGAGGCACCTAAGCACGCAGGACGTACTGCTGCAACTGAAGGAAGAGGTCATGAAACAAGCCACCAAGCAATCGCCTAGAGCAATCTTGGCGTTGGACCTCAAAGGAGCGTTTGACAACGTCTCCCACGCTAGCATCCTAGCCAACCTTCAGGACACAGGATGCGGAGAGCGGGCATACAACTATGTGCGGGATTTCCTGACAGGCCGCAGCGCTCGAATCAAGGTGGGGGGAGAGGTATCTGCACCCATAGTGTTGGGAAGTAAGGGGACCCCACAGGGATCCGTCCTGTCGCCTCTTCTCTTTAATATGGCACTATTAGGCCTGCCCAAGGCGCTGGGGGTAGTCGATGGTTTGGGGCACGCGCTCTACGCCGACGACATTTCGCTCTGGACGACGAAGGCGGGTTCCTCAGGGTGGATTCAAGATACGCTGCAAGCAGGCCCAGATGTGGTTAGTAAATACGCGAAGGAGTGTGGACTGCGATGTTCGCCTCAAAAATCTGAACTGGTGGTTGTCCGCCCTCGGGCGCCCAAGACACAGAAGGAAGACGTGAAGGTGGTCATAGAGGGAGAAGACATCGTTCCAGGGCCCAGTGTTAAGATTCTGGGGCTCACCATCCAGGCAGACAACAAGGCCACTACGTCTGTGCGCAAGCTTATGCACTCCTCAGGACAGATCCTGCACATGCTTCGGCGGGTGGCAACAAGGTGGAGAGGACTGAACGAGAACGACACCCTGAGGCTGGTACAAGCCTTTGTGGTGTCAAGAATAACGTACGCCACACCTTACCTCCTGATGAACAAAGGAGAAAAGAGCCAGGTGGACACAGTAATACGCAAGGCGGTGAAACAAGCCATCGGAGTTCCCATAAGTGCGTCGACGGACAAGCTCCTCCAGATGGCTCTACACAATACAGTGGACGAGCTGGTTGAGGGCCACCTATCCAGCCAAAAACAGAGGCTGAGTCACACTAAGGCGGGCCGCCGTATCCTGGGTAGAATCGGCTGGAGCGTGGCAGAGCTGACCGATCGAGAACAGCTTGCGGACAAATGGCTAGACGCAATCAAGACCAAGCCTCTGCCAAACAACATGAATCCGGCTCACCATGGCGGCAGGCGTGAGGCTAGGCCTCGTGCCCTCAACAGGCTACTGGAGAGCGAAGACGGTGTCGTCTTCACGGACGCCTCGAAAAACAAGGGGACGACTAGAGCAGTGGCGGTGGTGACAACTAGGGGCGAGCTGCTTACAAGCGCATCGTTTCAAGTCAGAGATGTGGAAGAAACGGAAGAGTTGGCAATTGCCCTAGCCCTGACCCTTCCGGGAATTTCCAAGGTTGTCACCGACTCACAGCAGGCGTACAGGAACTTCCAGTCAGGCTGGGTGTCCCGGCGGGTACTTCGCATCCTGAGGGACAAAACACCTCCAGAGAGCCATGTTCAATTAGTATGGGTTCCAGCCCACTCCTTGGTGGAGGGCAATGAGTTTGCCCACCGACAGGCCCGCGCGTTAACGTACCGGGCAACGGCTGAGGAGGAGGCCAGAGGTGAACCTATGGTGACCTACAGAGAGATAGTGCGGCACTATCGAGAGGATAGGCAGAAACTTCCTGCCCCGCACCCAGAACTCACGCGGGAGCAGCAAGTACTGTATCGACAGATTCAGTCAGGATCTTTCCCTCACCCTCGCTTACTGAACAGCATGTTCCAAAATCAGTACGACAAGACTTGCCCGTTATGCAAGCAGCTCGGTACTCTTCGCCACATGATAGGAGAGTGCGACGTCAGCCCAAAACACCCACCCCTCATCAGCAACTCCTCCACTAAGAACCCCACCCTTACCCCTAGCGAGCGATGGGAGATCTTGCTGTCCAGCCCCGCCTTGGAGGATCAGCTACGGCTGGTTACCAGGGGCCAGGTGGCGAAGACAGCATATGGAATCCTGTGAAGAGGGATCCACTCTCATCCAGCGCGTTTTGCGCTGACATGCTGTGCAATTAAAGTTGTTCCTCATCTTAGGAGCACTGACCGCTCGCGCCACGAGGCTCGCGCAGTGGGCCTCAGAGTGGTGCTTCGTTGTCTTCGTCTTCATCAATGCTGCTACAATCTAAAGTAATTTGCCTTCTGAATATTTCAGGCATAGTTGTGAACAAATTAAATGCCAGGTGGATTGGCCAAGGTAAATATAACTGGTAGCGAAGCTTCCACAGAAGCCCATACGTTCAGAAAATGGCGGCTGTTAAGCTGCTCATGGGGCTTAGCGCCATCTGTGTGAGGAGGAAACACTTCCGGCGGAACAAAAAATAAACAGGATGTGACGCAAGATCCGGTCAGAAAGTGACGTCATTTTGGTGGAATTAGCGGGAAAATTTGACTTCAATTTAGCCTTAGCAGGCCTCCGATCGCTGGGGGCTCATGTCATTGCCATCTGACGCAAGTTGGCGAGCCCTTGGCGTGTGTGCTTCAAGTAAACGCCAGCTTATACTCCTGACTAGAGAAACGTACTGTAGCATACTGTCGCATGATTCGCCTCGGTGTTTATAAAAACATCTTGCATCTTCTCTGAACCTTTATTCTGTATTCATGCCTTGCACTGCTGTATAAAAGCAATCAATTGTTTATTTTGATTGCAGTGGGTGGCAAACATACCCCCCCCCCTTCCCACCGACCGGAATTTTTTTTCTGCCTTGGGATACAGAGCACAAAATGACACTTGACGACTCTCCCCGGTCCCCCTTTCATATAAAAAAAACGTGCCCACTCCTTACCCCGATACCAATTTCTACCAACGCCACTGCTGGGTTTAATTGCGTCGCACATACGCAGGTTGCGTGCGTGCCTTAAGTATTGACCAAGGTTATATAATGCTTGCTCAGTTTGTGTACTTCTGTTCTAAGAGAAGAAATAACGCATAGTCATGCTATAATCAAGACATTTGAATTTTATTCCAGGATAAACATAAAACAAATTTACCACACTGCACAAGATCAGCACGTATACAATAAGTACAAAATGTTTGTCGGCACTACATGCATTATGATTTTCCTTACGCGGCGAAAAATTGACTTTACCCGTAACAGATACCATTATGAGCAATGAAAGCGTCAGCAGCAGGACTACTTCGAAACAAGAGAAAAGAACTAGGCAACAGCTGCATCTTGACGCAGAAAACCGGGCCGCAGGAATGCCGATTCACGAAAGTGCAGCGAGCACACCGCAGCTGTCCCGGCGTCTTATCAAGTAGACATGGGTTTCTACAGAAGTTCACTCGGCATTCACGCCTGCAATTTTCTGGTTGCATTATTAGGCAAGTGTCGCAACAGATAAGTAAAACGAGGAAAAATGGATCAATGCAAACGAAAGTGACGGGAGGATGTAAAAGCACACAGCTGGAAAGATCTGGCAGCAGCGCAGCACGGAGCAGCACAACACAGTACTGCGATGGAAATAATGCTTGCGCATACAAGTGCGGGAAGCAACGAGCACTACAAGCGTTGTAATGCAATAGAGAAGACACTGAGATAGACAAATAAAGAAACTCGTTTAAATTCGAGTGGTACTACGCTGAGAAGTCCTAGAGTAATTGACACCACTTGCTCCGAGCCAGCCTGAGGTGAAATCAAGAGATAACTGTGACATAACAAAGGTTTAGACCCATTTTTTTTTCGAAGCACCACCACGTCCTCTTACACAACCCCCGTGCACGTATTAACAGTACTATAGTTTCGCGTTACCTGTGGAAATGAGAGGAAAATGGTGTAGTAAAACGCCAGGAGTACGGGAGTTGCTGTTGCAACCTTGTTCAGCACATCGTTTCCGTAGGTACAGAGGAAAGCGCTCCGCTCCAACCGTTGGCAGCATCGTCCCGTAGTTCACCGTGCCCGCCGGGCACGGTACTAAACGTGTTCACCGACGATACAACGCACCTCGCAACTCCACGCACAGCAAAAATTAAGTGCACACCAAATTAACAAGGAAAAACGAATGCAAATGCGCACCACCAGAACACGCGAGGGGCGTTTCCTAGCAGACGAACTTTAGGAGCGCCTTTCCGAACACTACAAGGACTGTATCACAGAGCAATGACATGTGCCATTCTTCAGAGGGCGCTACAAAAAAGGTTTTTGAGAATGAACAGCATTTTCATAAATTATTTACACAATGTGCCTAAATAAATGTGATTCAGAAATAAATATCGTTCGTAAAATATAAATGTTGTTTTATTGTTGAACCAAACTTGTTTTTTTTTGTTACTAGTGTTTGTTCCCTCCTCACCTAGTCGCGCTTCAATCGCCACTCCCATAAACCCCCATGCTGATGTCAATGGCAATAGGTTCTGAACCGCTTTTCGCCCGAAGCTTCGCTACCATTTATATTTACCTTGGATTGGCTGCACCAATCACACAGCCTCGTGCGCAATCAGCTAATACCCTGCCTCATAAGGCATTGATCGGTACCACACTGCGGGTGTGGTAGTTTGTGCATGTATGAAACACACTGGTAAGGTTCAGAGCACGCATACAGGATTGAGAGTACGGGCACAGATTTTCTGTGGGCAAATGGTTTGGTACTTGTCTTCTACGTTAAGGATTTATTGATTATTGGATTACTTGGGACATCTCTCAACATGCAACAAGCTTGTGAAGCGTTAGTTTATCCCCTACTGCGGGTATTTGACACTGTATAGAAGTCATAGAATAACAGAAGCAACTTCTGGGTATGTGGTGACCTGGGTTTAACGTTGGGTGTCGAGGCTTACAACGTAAACTGTTAGCTTGAGCTTTAGGTAGAGCGAGTGCAGGGAGTATTTTTTGCCATGTGCACCGGTTCATTACGTTAGACCGCAAGCGTGAAGTGCGTGACGTTGGTCTAACGTCCCACGTTTAGGCTTAACACAATGTAAACATCAAGCTGAGCCGCAATACGTGCCAAGCAACATCGTGCTCACTGCACATCCAGGTTCGGGTGCCGCTTGACGACGTTTGCCTCATAGCGTAACAATAGGCCTAACGTCGAGCCGTCACGGGCTCGCGTTGTGTCCTGCCCCTGCTGGCTGCTGGGAAGGACTTTAGGGGACCAAGCAACTCACACGCCTCTCACATCGGGTCACCTGCCGCTTACAGACAAGCACCACACAATCCCCAGGTTCCAAGAAACCCATAGGTACCACCTTTGTAGGTTTTGGTGCACCGAAAGGTCAATTACAACCCATTGAACGTTTTGCCCCGCCACTCACTTTGGTAAGACTACTTGGGTTTAGCACGCCGGCTTTTGTCGGCGGAGGTAAGACTGCACGCGGCTGTGCCAATTGTGGCCCGTCGCACAGGATATTACTGCAATAGAGTCAGTCTTGTTCTGAGAAGACATCTCTTCCTATGAACAGGAAGAACCCAGATAAGCTACATTCTGCAGCGACAAACCGCACTACATATCCCATCTGGCACCCCGCACAGCAAGACACGAGCCGCAGATGCCACCTCTATGCATATATGAACGAAGGTCTTCGCCCCTGGCAACGGCAACCACCTTCCCTTCCGTTGTAGATAACCGACATCAAAACCATGACATGGCGGGCCACACCAGCGGATTCCTGGAGTGGGGATCCCGCCCACTAACCAGCTCGACTTCACTGTTCAATAAAGCTTTGCTCCTCCATCTCCTCCTTACATTCGTGATAAACTGGAGCGCAATCCTGTAACACAAAGTACCCTGGCCGACTCCGTGATTAATCAAGAGGGCGTTGCACAAGTGCCCACGGGCAAAATCCGCATGCAGCAAGCAGGAAATTACCTATTCCGCCACCCAGAACACCTCCGTCTTCGCAGCTGATCCCCAGCCACACCTTAGTCTGTCTGGAAGAGAGAGAGAGAGAAATGACCTGTATTGATTCGTCCTGCGAGAAAGGTGCGGGTCAGGCCACGCAGGGCTTCGCCGCACCTCGTCTAACTACCTGCGCTAGGTAGCGGGCGGAGCCCGAGGCGTCGTGCCCGGCCGGCCGCGCGGGTTACTCGGATCGCCCGCGCCGTCGCCGTCGGCTCGACCCCCGCGGGGGCCGGGAGGCGAGGGGAAAACCCAGATGTTTGCCCCAATGCTCAGTGAAAAACCCGGTTTTCCGCTTGCGGTATTATAAATACACAAGAATCCCACCAATGCCCCCCAAAAATTAGCTGACAATTATGGCATCCCTGAAGCGAAACTTGAGAACAGTGCAAAACTCGACGACGAAGCACAACTACTGCTTTAGCAGCGGCACCTCTGGATTCTGGCAGCAGCAGCGCTGAGCCTCTGCCCGGGCAGCCCCTCCTTCATCTCAGGAAGGAATCGCGTCATGAGCGAACGCACAACGGCGCGCAATACTCTGGCGTTATCTCATAGCCCATCGTCTCAACAGAGCGCGACTTACAAGGCACCTTTGACATAACGCCCTCCCCCTCACACTTTTGCCTCTCTTCCTTCGCTTTCCTGCTTGCTCTAGCTAATCTAGCTTTGGTGTTCCTTCGCTCGGTTACGAGGCCGACAACGAGGGCCGACACAAACCCCAGTACCAGGCGCTTAAGCTGCACTCTAAAACAAAAGCAAAAGTGTCACATGTCAATATGAATCCTTGGACGCTAGACAACTAAACGGCAGCCTCGGGACTGCCACTCTCCAGGAATGGCAAAAGGGTATTAATATAAAAGTAGTAGAGCTGGTTCTTCATTGTCTGCTATTTGGCGCGGTTCAGCCGAATTCGTTAAATCGGAATGAAATCCTTCCCGTACACAACGAAGTCGCCCCCGCAAGTTCGGACACTTCCAATATTTGCTCATTATTGGCGAGGAGATGTTTTAGTGGCGCCCCATGGCTCGGACGTCGGCTTAGGGACTCGCGCCGCTGTCGTCTGCTACACTCCGCTTGTGAGGGGCAGCAGTGCCTGTGCTAGAAATCGCCCGCTTTGATGTTTAAGGGCATAAAAACGCGTGTTTCTAGTAATACAGTTATTTTTTGCAAGCTTCTGCCGCATCTGAATAACTTCAATCTGTATCCCCCACAAGTTTGCAACACATTAGGAGAGGGAGAACGTTACAAATTTGATATTAGTAGGTTTGGGAATGTTTGGTAGGCTCACGAAGATTTCGTGTATATTTTCACAGTGCTGTATGGCATACATTCCCTTTTTCACAAATTGGCCTTCATTATGAATGCGCGCAAGAAGGTGCATATCACCAGCGTGCGTTGCTTATTCACATGCAAATACAATGAGGTTTGTGCTACGCCACCGCTACCGCAACCCAGACAACGTTGTCCAGAGTACTCAAAGGCGGCTTTTATGCTCCGAATTTCTGTCGCAACCATCGTTATCATAACAAATTTACTCTCAACTCGACCAATTATGACATGATTACGGTGTTGAAAGCTTGGTATACCCGCTAACAAACACAATAAATAGCATACGTGCATATATTACAAGAATCGAAACGTATGAATATTTCCAGCAGCTCTTTATCGTTTTCCAACCCTTCCAGGCGTAAAAAAGAAATCTTGGTCTACTCGGGGTGGCGTCCGATGAATTGAAGAGAATTACTCTTACTCTCTTGTGCTGGACTGATGAACCCAGCGCACTAATCAGCTCGATTTTTATAGTTTCCCCCTCCTCCTTCTCCACCTCCTCTTGAGTAGAGTTTTCCGCATATCCGAATATTAGGAGGATATGGCTGCGGGAAAAGTACCAAAATAGCCCCCCAGGTCTGAACAAGCATAGTGTCACTGTATCTTAACAGTAGACGTGACTCGTTTTGCTCAATAAACCTCTACACTGGTTGGAAGCCTGGTATAAAAGAAGCACGCGCCTGTACTTACAATAGGTTATTTGGAACTCAATTTACATTTTTTGCGCGCCATAGCGCATTTCGGCATATTTTCATGCCATGACAACGTGAAGCGAAGTGATGCAACACTTTCGAGCGTTCGGCAAGGTTGCAAAAACTGTTCTACCTTACATATGATTACCGGAAATCGCAATGCCTTCTGCGGTTCTGCCAAAGCCTGGAATTCTGCCGATGGCCTGGAATTTGGTTTGGTCTTGTATTTTCGCTGTTTTCGGTTAGTAGCACCAGGCTATTCCCTTTGTTCGAAAGATTCCTAAATACAGAAACTGACGCCTAGCTCCAACTCTTCGTGCTCCGCACAGGACCGGCTTCGCAGGGCAGGGGGCGACGCCGGCAATGTTTCTTCCATAGCGGTATACAAAAGTATACTTAAACTAACGCCCTGAGCTAGTTTATGCGATTTTAAGTCTATTATGATAAAAAGTTACGCCTCGCAATATCTGGTGCGGAATAGCATCAGACGTCAATCGAGCGCAAAGAAATAGCGGGGAGAGCGAGCCCGAGTGAAGCAGACGACAAATGCCAGAATCCCTAAGCCGACATCATGGAGGCGCGCTTCTCAGCGCCGCCCGTGGTCGTTCTTCCAGCTCTTTTTTTTTTGTCCCGAAGGGTGTACGGGCACTTGACCCCGAGCTGGGTCGAAGACAAGCCTGAAAGGCGATACACCGAGCCAAGGGAAGGAGGGGTTCACAAGCAAGCCTCAGGGGAGGACTGTCGCATCATGCCCCATGGTACGGAGCACCTCCTCGTAGCGTTTAGCAGCCATGGGCTCGTTGGACATGCCGTACCTGCATACCCATACAACAACATGTCACACCGCTGCCCTATACATATATCAACAGATGGTGTACTCGCAACAGCCTTAAACGCACTTGTTCAACCAGCCTGCCAATGCAGGGAAGTTTAACTTATATACAGGGCGGCTACTGCAGTGACACCGAGTAACGTAGATGACTTAACTGTAATCAGTCGCCTTGAATTTGCCGAAAATTTGGAAGAAAATATCTACTTAAAAATACAAAGATTGTGTTCATGAGGCGCCTGTGAGTAGTAGTAGTGCCACTTTATTTTACATTGTGTTCATGGTAGGGGGTGGCGGAGGTCTAGGGCTCTGTCCGTGACGGTTTCTTGCGTTGCGAAGTCAGAGCTCCCCAGGGCCTGCTCCCAGTGAGAGGGGGAGGGGAAAGGGGGGAAGGGGTCGCGCGGACACTCACAGAGCGAGTGGAAGAGGGTGTCCAGCGCGCCACATAAGGGGCAGTGAGGGGAGGTGAATTGGTGGGGGTTAGTGTGCACAGGAGAGTGCGGTGTGGGAAAGTGGGGGTTTGTAAGAGCCGCCACATGTGCGCTGCCGGCGGAGTAAGGGTGCGGGGGAGGTTGGTTCCTGCGGAGGAGGCGGTAATGTTGAGTTATGTCCCTGCACATAAGTACCGTAATTACCCGATTATAACGCGCACCTTTTTTCCGGAAATATAAGCCAAAAAATCGCATGCGCGTTAGAATCGGATACGAAACCGAAACTGGCGAAACAGCTGAAATTTTGTTCCACCCATCGCCATCGCCATCTCAAGATGGCGCCAAAGCTTTTAGCAACAATTTTTCGTATCTAGGCGCCTAGGCTTTTCTATCGGCGTTCACACAAATCGCCAAATTATTCCACTTGCGCGCTTGATAACAGCAATGGCAGCAGCGGCAACGAAGGTGCGCCGCTTCCACGGCTTACGAGCGGCTCCCACGCATTCACGAGTGGTTGGCTGAAGCGTGCGCCTCTGGTGAAGCTCGCGGGATGGGCGTGCGAGGTGTGCGCCACGATCCCATTGAACATGGTTGAACGTTCGTTCAGAAGTGTGGCATCGCGAACGCGCTTGACGGCACCGATGACGAGATGTTGAGGACAGCGGAAGGCGACAAGGAGCTCTTGGAGAGCGACAAGGTGTGAGATGAGTGAGATTACTTCGGGAAATAAATCGCCCGTTTCTCTCGCATTCGTTTTTCTTGCTCGCAAAGCTAATTGCACGTTACAATCGGAGGTGCAAGTTTTTTCGGTTTTTTGCCTGGAAAATCGGGTGCGCGTTAGAATCGGGGGCGCGTTAGAATCGGGTAATTACGGTAGGTACGCGTGGGACATTTCGGGGATGCCGTGTGTTCGGGCGTGTTGGTGTGCCGTCTCATTACAACCTACGCCGGTGTGGGCCGGAGTCCATCACGGGGTGGGCAGGGGGATTCTGAAGATTTTTGAGGGCAGCTGTGGAAATGACGCCCTTTGTGTAATTTCGTATGGCAGTTTGGGAGTGAAAAGCACAATAGCTTGCTGCCTTCCCTCTCCTTCCCCCCTCCAACTCCACAAAGATTCCAATAGTTTTTTACGTGCATGCGCTGTGTGCGTGTTCCTGCGTTTGTCATTTTCTGGGTGCTTATGTGCATTGTTAGTGCTTGTGCGCTCTTTTGTGTCTTCGCTTCCTTCGCTCGTTTTCGCCCCTCTCATCTCCATATGGAGTATCAATCCATGCTCCTTGCCAGGCTGACTTCTTCTTTTCATGAAAGGCATCGCACATTCCTCATCCACGCATATGAATGGTTATACTGTCTCAAGCATACTCTGTAATTTAACACAGAATTCATCAAAAAATTACGAATGTATACACAGCACAACAGCAAGGAGAGGATTCTTAAGCATTTTTTTTTTGTTTTTCGCAGTTGCGCTGCACAATTTCCAAACCACAATAAATTCCAAACCTTAAAATTTTAATGACTTCAAGCAATAATAAACACGTTTAGAGTAAACAAAAAAAGCAGTGAGAGAAAAAACTTATGTCAGTATGTTTTTGATGTATTTAAATACGTTAAATTTCTCGCATTATCATTAGGAGTGAGATTATGCACCTGATCGGAGCCACCTGTAAAAGGCCCCTGGTTTCTGCGCGTTACTGTAGGCCTTTCAAGGACAACTCTCTCCCCATCAGGACATTGCCAAAGTTGGATGACGTTAGTCTGAGACTTTGGTTTTTTGCCCACGTTGCGTTGTGGGACTGCTGCTGCGTGTCACGCTCCAGGGCCAGCGATGCCTGCCGCGATGTCTGCACCTTCTGCAGGGTATTGAGAAAAGGTGAAAACAGGCAAAAGCGGTAACTAACCTCTTTATTCTGAGGTTGACCAATACAGACAAGCAAAATTGACTGCACGCCATTTCAGATTTTCTTTAGTTGTGTATAGTGTGCGAAACCTAAATTACATGCTGCGGCTGTAAAAATTCCAGCAAATATAAAGCCCAGGAATTGCATTGTTTTAGACACAGGGTAACAGACGGGAGTGCCCACGTAGAAACAACGATTTAGTGGGTCTCAGCATGGTTTGCAAGGAATTACGTTAGTGAGCATTACGTTAGCATGCTGCCTCCGCGATGGGAAGCTGGTATCCATGGCAGCGCGTCCTTGAAAACATCTGCCGCAGGCAGTAGTTGGGTGTACGGCACAGACACTGGCCCAACGCCTGACAACTGGGCACTGAAACCATGGGGCAGCTGTGCCTGGTGGTAGGCAAGTGGGGACCCTGCCGGGGCCGGGCCGTACTTTGTCTCCTTTCTCGGTCCTCCCGGTGTCAGCAGCAGGCCCCGAGCATAGGTATTGTTGGGGTTTCGTGAGAGCATCCTTTGGCCCAGCCGCTCCTTGGCAGCAGCTTGCTGCTCCGGAGTCCGTGGACCTGCCCGGCGCTCCTTCGGCCGGGCGAGTTTCGGGACACTCAGGCCGCCTTCCCTAACGCTCCTCCAGTCAATGCCCTGGATGGAGCTCCCCTTGATGGTACTGCCACGGGGCACCCTCCACTGCTCCGGAAAATTCATGCACGCCATGGCCTGGGGTACTTCTTGGAAGCCCTTGGACGGCAGAAGGGAAACCAGCAACCGTTCGTCCGCTAAGGACGAATGTTTGGGGAGTAACTGTTCGTCCCCTCGCATTTACATGCGTAGGAAACTAATTAATGGTTGTGGCAACGCAGTTAGTCCCCCAAAGAAGCAATGGCACTCCCCCATTGCTCTGTTTTGGCTAAGTGTGTATTGTGATAAAAGAGGTGAATACAAGTCTGGAATGGGGAGTCACCAGAGAGGAAGAGCGTGGGGCAGTGTGTTTTAACGTGCTTAGATGAACCGCAACGTTACGGCCACTTTCATTCTACACTCTCCGGCTGAAGATTATGAATTTGATATTTTGAAAAAAGGCTTATAGTCCCGCAAGGTAAAAGAGTTGTATGACTTGACAAGCGAGACATAATTTTTAAACGAATCAATATTTACGGCATATAGTTTTTTACGGCATATAATGTGGCTACTACCGCAAATAGGGCCACCTTTCACTCACGTTGTTTGATCTTTATCTTTTTTTCTACTCGCAGGGTGAAAAATGTTTCACGATTGCGGGTAATCGACGCTTCCGTAATGCCAGAAATTACGTCTGGCAATACTCACGCACCTGTAATGATGATAGGTGCCAAGGGGGCAGATATGATCATAGAAGACGCCAAAGCTGAGGAGATGGCTGCAGCAGGAGGAATAAGAACCACTTGAGTGCCGAGTATGCCGCGGGATCTCCGAAGTCTAGAAGTTTTCTTTCAAAATTTGTGCCTATGTAATAAAATAAAAGTAATAAAAATGTCCACTAAACACCACTCTCTTTGTGTTGTCAATGAGATGGTTCTCCAAATCGGGAAAAATATCCACATGCTGGACACGATCAGAAAGAACGGTCAGTGCAACATGCGCTGACCTCCAACTTATGAATATGCTGGTATTCCTCAGTTCCGACTTGTGTCCATCTAGTATTCCTCAGTTGATTATTTTTGGCATGATAACTTGTTTCCTCAGCAACTATATATGAGATGGTGCACAAAACGCGATGTTTTGCTCACGGTGCACAACTCACGGTGCACAAAACCCGAGGTCTGCGCCGTTTCCTCGAGTGCTGCGAACGGGCTGATGTAATCAGATTGTGTTGCGGCGCAATATCCGCCGTTTCACGTCCTGTTGGCGCCGCTTTTTGCTTTTCTGCGACGCTTTGCGCACCTTTCGGTACGAAATTTGGCCGATAAAACACACTCTTTGTGGATACGCCTATCTTCCAAAACGCTTATTTTTGTAGGTATTCGTGCTCAGTACCACCGTATATATACCGTTTATAACTTATTTTAGCGGAAACTATGTTAACATCTTTTTTAACGAAACTGATTTTTTTCTTCGTGCACCTTACTGGCTCGGCACAGGAGCGCGTAGTCAGTTGTCATCGAATGTATGAATAAACGCGCCTTGTTTGTGAAAACGTCGAAACGAAGCTACCAGCCCCTTGGTGTTCAAATCGGTTTGGAAGCACTTGTAATGAATGAATGAATGACATTTATTAAGATGGGGGAGGCTACATGGCCGTAGTTGGGGAAGGGGAAGAAGGGAGGAGGGGAAGGTGATCACTCAATCGTTAGAGATGACTTGTTGGAGATAGATGATCAGTGATTTCTTTGGGAGGGAGATTGTAGACCCCATCTCACACTACCCTTGCCAGGCCACTCTTAATGGAAAACACACCTAGAGCATGCAGAAAATTTGGGTCTTCGTACGGGGTATCATCAGGGGACGAGTTGGGGGGCAGAGCACTGAGCAAAGAATCGCGAGAAGATGCGAAAGCTGCACAGTGCCAAGTTAGGTGCTTGAGGTCTGAAAAAACATTCTGCTGGCAATGGGGACAGTACGGAGAGGCTGAAGAGTCCAAATGCAACCATTTCCGCAGTGTGGAGGGTGTGAGGGCCGCATTAGCGATTGTCTTATTAACAAAGATTTCTGCGGAACGGGGTGGGGTGGGGACACCATGCAGGTAACCCTGCGGAGTCTTCTCAGCGAGCCGCTTTCAGCGAGAATATTTAGCATGATCCAGTTGGGGGCGCGGATGTAGACCTGGATCAGGTGCAAGATCGGGAGCAATCAAGGGAGGTGTAGACTGAAGGCTCTCCCGCGCTGCATTATGAGCAGCGTGATTGCCGACCCCCTGGGTCACATGCCCCGGAATCCAGGCTACGCGGGCTTGCGTTCCGTTTCGGGCCAGTAGGTTAACCATGGCCTGGATGTGATGAACGGTAGAGTGATCAGAGTAAGCCCTATTGAATTCTCTGATGGCGGCGTGGGAATCAGTGAGGAGGCGGACCCTGGGTGGTGGTGGTGCACGAGCCATGTAGGTCATGTGATCCAGGGCTCCTAGGAGACCATGGAACTCGGCTTGGAGAGGTGACGGGGCGATGGTAGCCATAGTAGTGGCGCCGCTAAGATCAGGGCGTTCTTCGCAGTGCCAAGCCAAACCGATAGAGTTGCCTTGTAGGCTGGCGTCTGTAAATATGTCCACCTCGTTTGGTAGCCTCTGCGCCATGCTTCGGCGGAGAGCGCGCAGACGCGGAACTACGCTAGCTCGAGGGATAGCCGACCGTTGCGAAGCAACCACGGTATTTCGAGCCCAAGGGGTGGGGGAGGAGATGGCATGGGTCCGATTGGGTGCGTTTGAGAGTCCCATGCAGTAATAGCAGCACCGTGGATAGTGAGCGTGCGTCGGAGTTGATGGTGTTTCCGGGTCTCTTCAAGAATTTCTGGCAGGGGAGGCAGAGGAGCAGCTTTCTCTAAGGCGCAGATCCTAGTGTGCCGTGGGAGGCCTGTGATCGTCCGCAGGGGCGCACGATGAAGAATTTGTAGTTGCTTCATGTGAGCTGGACGGAGGTCATATGCAGTTGCGCCGTACAGAATTCGACCAAGGGCAACTGCTCGAGTGAGTGCGAGGCAAGCAGTCTGACTAGCTCCACCATACTTATTAGACATCCTGGAGATCAAATGCAGCATTGGTTTCCAGTTGCGTCTAAGTTGAGTGATCCAACGTTTGGCACTGTTGTGGCTGCTCAATGGGATTCCCAAGATGCGAACCTGGTCGCATTTGGTTTGGATTGGCGTTCCGGCCAGATAAATAACATGATGGAAGTGAGATGTAGCCCATGAACGAGTAGAAACTCTGTCTTATCAGGAGCCAACTCTAACCCAAGTGAAGGGAGGCTTTGGGCTAGACTAGAAGCCGCTGCTTGTAGTTCAACAATCATACTTTCGACGTCCGTATAGTCAGCTGCCTCAGTCCACACCGTGAGGTCATCAGCGTAGATTGCAAAACGGGATGTGGTATCGGTCTCTAGCTGACGAGCGATTCGTGTCATTGCCAAATTAAAAAGCACGGGCCCGAGGATGGAACCCTGGGGTACCCCCCGAGCCAAGAAATAGGTTCTGGGGCGCCATCCCGGGTGCGTGCCACTAAGCTGAATAGGCCGATTTTCCAGAAAGGATTTCATCCAATTTTGAGCCCGTTGGCTTGGATATGCAGCAGACAGTTCGGTAAGGATGGCGGCTTGACTGACATTATCGAATGCCTTTCGCATGTCGATGGCTAGAACATAGTCCGGGTTACCGGCACGCGATTTACGGTTAATGGCTCTGCGAAGGAGCCAAAGGCAGTCGTCGGTGCTGAGATGCGGACTTGTAATGGGTATTTTTGGCACCACGTACACCGGGAACACGCGCGCGAGTGACAATCGACCCGGCCTCGCATGCCTGTGCAAGTGCCCCAGCTTAGGAAAAAACATCCCATTGCCTAGAATACACAGTGCAAGGCAGTTTCTACATGAAAACCGTTCACAACGTCACATTAAGGGCCTCTGGTGTCTACGCAGCTGCTGGTATACGAATCCATCATGCTGTGTTCATCTTTTGGAGCTATAAGCCTCGAAGTGATGAACAATTAAAGGGACACTGAAGTGAATTTGTCAAGCTCCCGTTTTTGCTTGCACTGCGTAGACTGGCTCAAATTAGCACACTTTTCATCGTTTATCCGGTTGACTAATCGGTAATTATTTTACAAAGCGCGAAAGAAGAAAAACTGCCATGCGCGGTTTGCGGCGGCCGCACCAAGCTGTGACGTTAGGAGGAGGGGGCACCGTGATTGGACGATGCCCAAGGTTAGTAATCAAACAAGTTCCGGTTTCGGTTTCGGTTCTGTAAAACAACATGTTTGACATACGATGGCATCGTTGGATGGGCATTCTCAATATCACAGTAATCGTAGTACCGCGCGTCTGCCATGTTGTCGGCTGTAAAATGCATAAGATAAGCCTCCCAGGACGGCTTGGAATCATAGCATTCATTAGCTGAGCCCTACGCAGTGCATGAACGCCCTCCGCGTCCTCGCAGACGCTCAAATGCAAGCACTTTTCCCTTATATTTGGAGCTTGCCTCACTGATGCCTGTATCGTAAAAAGCGTGTTCGCACCAGTTCAAGGGTCTGTTGATTCTGGCCTGTGCCCACTGCCCGCAAGCAGTCGGTGCTTATGGCAACAGCACGCCAACGAGAACTCGCTAGCGCTCCAGTCCCAGCCTGCGCGAGTTCTGTGGACAAGTTCGTGGAGCAATGAACGTTGCGGCCCAAAAAATGTGAACCCAGGATAGAACACATCGGCGAAAAACGAAAAAGTGAACTTATAAAAAAAAGGCATGTACCAGCGGGGATTCGAACTTGTGACCGGCAAAACACTTCCAATGACATACCTAGCGCTCCAGACAACTAGGCTACAAGCTTTTTTTTTTTCTTTATTGCCTGGTTTGGGTCAATACATACATGCAAATCATCGACAAAATTACACCACGTGAAAAAACACTAGCACATACCTTGCTAGTGTGTAAGGTTTAAAAAGGCGGTAGTCTCGCCACACTCTCCAGCACAGTCAGCCACTCGGGTGGACTAGGCTCGGTTTTCAACACCTCTACTATGTAGCGGACATTTTCACAAAAGTATTCCCTCCCTGTCCTCGCATCGACATCATTGTACCGACGGGCCATGCGAGCCTTCCATATACCGTGTAGGGCCAGTAACATTATGAAGTCGTATGGAACTTCACCTTCATTTTCTATGGCTAAAAACCGAATTCCATGACTATCCACAGGAAAATCGTTCTTTAAGGTACGCTGTAATACGTCCCATAGGAAGACCCCGTCCCAACAATCTATGAACACGTGTTCGATGGTCTCTGGTTTTTTGCATGGGAAGCAATCAGGGCCCCAAGGCACAAATAAACCTTTCTCAGTCATCCAGGTTTTTACAGGTAGTACACCGACATGCAATTTAAAGAAAAACGATTTAACATAGCCAGGAGCTGGCATTCTTTTAACACGCCGAAAAACATCTTGTCCCGGCCCCACACGGTATAGGGACCTGTACAGTGGGATCGGCAAAACCATATCCACGAGATCCTTATACAGTTTCTTCCTTGGCACATGAGATAAATATTCCAAGGAGAATCGGGTACAAAGAAACCTTGTGGCATCAACAACTTCACGTAGGTAGCCATGGATTCCACCACCATAAACACAACAGGAAACAATTAATTCGGGCAGTGCTGCACCCAAACGAACCTGACACACTGTGCGCAAAAATGGGTCGCGTACATCTCTCAGAAAAAGGAAACGGTTTACTACTTGGCGCAAGAATAAGTGCACCAAAGAAAGTCCACCGGAGCGGACACGACGAAACAGATTTGTCCGACTCGTTCGCTCCCATGTGGAACCCCATAGAAACACGGCAAAAACACGGTGCAATCTTTGTACATTGGCACGCCCGCAGTGTAATACCTGCATCACGTACCACAATTTGGAAACGAAAAACAGATTACAAACAGCAGCACGTGCAAAAACGGATAGTTGCTTTCCCCCCAACTTTTCGGCTTTGTCCCGCATCTCGATTGCTTGCCTTCGCCAGTACGGGTCACTATCCCGATAATTTTCAAGCGGGGACGCCTGGTTATTTCGTGGGCGTGTCTACCCAGTTGATTAGTGCAAATACGCTGGGCTTCGATTGCCATTTACCATGCCAAAAACCAAGGCACTTATCCCAGTTAACGCTACTACCACTATATTTACAAAATCTCTTTAAAATATCAATACTCTCGTTTATGCTACTTGTATCCGTGCAGAACAAAGCGATATCATCGGCGTAAGCAAGTACGCGCACTTCGCATGCTTGCAAAGCAAAGCCCCGAATTTTACGACTGTGGACGACATTGGCACAAAACGATTCAATGTAAATGGAAAAGAGCAAAAATGACAGGGGGCAGCCCTGTCTAACCGAGCGTCGCACTCTAATGGGGGCGCTGACAGATTTGTTCACTATAATACTTGTGCTGCACTCCTTGTACGCCATACGCACTCCTTCGGTAATTATTCTTCCTACATTCACGTGTTCAAGAATTTTCATCATTATTTCATGTGACACCTTGTCAAAGGCCTTCTCTAAATCTATCTGTACCATTGATACCGCTTGATCCATTTTATCACAACAGTCTAAGATGCATCTGGCTACATGTATATTTGTTGTAATTGAACGGCCCTTTATGCCACACGTTTGATGGGTTCCAACTATATCTTGAACTACTAACTGCAGTCGTCTTGCAAGGATTTTCATAAGTATTTTATAATCCACGTTGGTGAGGCAAATGGGGCGATACGCCGTGACATTCCTGAGTTTCAATCTATCATCAGTTTTTGGAATGAGTACAGTGTGAGAGAGAGTGAAGGACGGTGGAAGCACTTCGTTCTCGTAAGCCTCAGTGAAAAGGCGACACAACACTGGGCTCAGCTCACACTTGAAAGCTTTATAAAAGGCTGCTCCTAAGCCGTCTGGACCTGGCGTCTTTCCAGGACTTAACTCTTCAATTGCCTGACTAACATCACCAACGGTAATAGGTGCTTCGAGAATAGTCCTGATTTCATCATCTAGCCTGGGCAACAAATCCATGAATTCGCGTTTAAAATTTTCTAAATCGCTTGAATGAAAAGAAAACAATGTGTCATAATGCTCTTTAAACACGTGTGCAATTTCAGCACGATCGGTTAACACCACACCGTCACTTTCGATTTCAGTTATTTCTTTTCTACTGGCATACCTCTTTTCAGTGCCGAGGGCTCTCTTGGTAGGTGCCTCACCTATCAGCAGTCTTTCTGCTCTCGCCCTTATTAGGGCGCCGTGGTACTTATCCTGATCGATTACCTCGAGCTGCGCTTTCAGCTTCCTAATCTCCTCTGTGTGTACCCCAGGTGTTTGGCATTCTTCTTTAATAAGCGATGTAAGGGTACTACGGAGGCGTTCCTCTTTCATACGTTCTGAGTGCTTCATAGCACTCGACCTTTCTAATGCAGACATTTTTATTTCTTGCTTGAAACGTTCCCAACTATGGGCGCAGTTAGTCATACCTGCTAACTGCTTAATCTTTTCACTCACAGCAAGCATAAAATCTTCGTCTTGCAATAACTTATTGTTCATTTTCCAGAGGTTCCAATTAAAATTCACATTTTGCTTCGCCCTACCAAGACAGAAAGATACTAAACAATGGCCACTAAATGACACTGGTGTGACACAATAATCATGACACTCACGCAACAGATCAACAGAGACATAAACGCGGTCCAAGCGGGCGTGGCTCTCTCCCTGAAAATGCGTGAATTGCACATGTCGTGCGCACACATTTACTGCACCGATATCCTCAACACAAGATTCTGCAATTGCCTCTTGGACAACAGAAGTACTGCCGTCGCGGAAAGGCGTTTTACTGGATTTGTCATGCGCGGAGAGCACGCAGTTAAAATCCCCCAGAAAAACAATAAATCGTTCAGTTCGCAACCAAGTACAAACCTCCTGAAAAAACACTTTTCGCTCTTCGACTCTCGTTGGTGCATATATGGCTATTATACGCCAATCGATTGACAAGTAGTTAATGTCGCAAACAATGAATCGACCTTTCGAACAGCTTACAATGTTCTGTATGACTGCACCAATACTCTGTTTAATTAAAAGCATGCATCCAGCGGATAAGCCTACTGCATGGCTAATGCAAACATTATAATGTGCAGCAAACAATTTCACCATTTTCTGAGTCTGGTCTTCCCTTTCAATCTTAGTTTCCTGTATCGCCACTATGTCAAGTTCCTTCTCAGCGATTAGCCGGTTAACTTGAACTTGTCTTCTTGTCTCAGAAAGCCCACGAACATTTAGGGTGGCGATTCGTACAGGATTTTCGAAATGTATCATTTTATGTTTGTTTCTTTTGGATAAGACTCAGCCAACGATGAAATTGAAAACCTTGCGTCGAAACGCGATAATAATATTACAAAAAAAGAGAGAGCTTCTTCCGTTTGGACATTACAATCACGTACTACAAGCAATAGGTGCAATCTCAGTCCAAACAGTTGCAACATGAATTTTTGGAGATGTAGAGAAAACAAAAAGGGCAGTCCTCTTAAACAATTTCATCAAAGTAGACGTCGTGAAGGAAAACATATACCTCTGAACAACGATCTCACTTTCACGGTGGCTTCGCCGCTGCCGCCCCTCGGTCGTATGGCGAGGAGCTCGATTTCAGTTTAGAGCACGGACACCGCGCCAAACGTCCTTTCGCACCCACTTTTCCGTCACGCGGCACTTCATCACTCAGCTGCTGTTCGTGTTCTTGTCGCGGTCGCTTTGTTGCCTTTCCATCCTCCACCTCGGCTTCTGCAATTGCACTGACGGGGGTCTCGATGTTGCAGTCGCCTGGTGCTTCACTTGGTGGGGCTATAGCGTCCTCTTTTTTGGGCTTATAGCGTCCGGACCTGTGTCATCATTCTGGCGAGTCTCCTCACCCAGAAACGGCTTAACTTCATCCATGAGAGGTGCTGACTTATTAGGTTCCTTGTCGGGCGACTCCGGCGTCTCGCGAGGCTTAGGTGCATCTCCGGCGGCGAGTTCCTCAGTTTCGTCAGCGTCCATGACGAGCTCAGACAAATCGTCGGCTCCGACAGGTGCGGCGACAGCAGCATATGTCCGCGTGCACTGTGTCGCTTCGTGACCGAACCGCCGGCAGACAGTGCACCGCGGCACCTTGCAGTCGCGACGCATTGTTGGGACTGCGCCCTCTCACCGCAGCCTCCAACTGTTGCGACTGGCCACCCGAGCGCAGTCACCGGTGTAGCGATGTTGCCTTGCTCCGTCCGCTATCGACGCGGCGCAGAGCAGAGCGAAGAAGTTCTCGAGCCGACAAAAACTTGAAGTAACATTTATATACAGTATTTACAGGGTAGGCAAACGTTACATAACTCGCACAAAGGCGACAGCACCCTTTTCACTCGGTGCTTCCGAAGAGACTGGTGCCGGAGAGAAGCCGCCGAGGAAAGCCGACGATGAGAGCCTCCGGGCTTCTTTTATAGCCCGGGAAGTTCGTTGGGGCCCCGAGAAGTTCAAATAGCTCCAATCAGAGCTCTCGCTGCCTGAAGTTTGAATTCCGACGAATGGCAGCGAAGCGGTGAGTCAGCTGCGCGGGGAAAGGGAGGGCGCCGCCACCGCCGTCTGCGTGACCTCGCCTCCGGGCGTAGCGACATGCCCTTGTTGGGTCGTTCTCCGACCCAACCGCCGCAGCGTTCTGGGATGCGGGATTCGGCCGCGCCGCAGCGTTTCGAGATGCAGGACGGCCGCGCCGCAGCGACGAAAGGGAGAGGCGTGACTCAGCCTCGCTGTCGGCACGTCGCCTCGTGCAACGCCTTTGGGCCAGGCGCTCTGGCACAACAGCAACCCCGCCGCCAGACAATGCGCCGTGAAGACGAGCTGCCTCCACGTGGCTCGGATGCTGGGCGCGCTCGTTCGCCAGGCTCATCCAGGTACACCTCCAGTGCCCCAGGAAAAGGGCGGCTCCACCAAGTTCCTCTTCTTGAACAGGTACCCTCTGCCAGGTCTGGATCACAGGTACCTCGCCGTGCTGCCCAGGTGTCTCGACCAGCTTCGTCCGGCTCTTCTGTTCTGTCCTCGGCCCCGGTGCTCATCGTTCTGGAGCTTGCAAAGAACCGACCGACAACAGGCAAAACACCCAGCGCAAGCAAGCACCCTCTGTCCTCTGTCTGAACACCAGACTCCAAAGCGTGACAAACTCTCCTAGCTAAGTGTCTATCCCAAATTTGGACCCTCTACACCAAGAGACCCATGCGGGACGGAAAACTCTTAAAAGAAGAACTCACACTAAGTGTCAAACATAACACACGAACTTAAATGATAACTAAGGTTGATTACTTGAATTCACGCGGTGCGGAAATAATCAACGGAGGCAGCAAATGAGGGCACTAATTTTGCTCCCATCTACCTGCTACGCTAAAATCTTCTCACGAAGAGGCGAAATGAAACGAAAGACACGGGGAGGACGAACGCAGCCTTACTTAGAACGCACGGCTTAGTGCGTCTGCGTTAGCGTTCAACTTTCCTTTCTTGTAGCGAACGACAAGATTGTGCTGCTGGAGTATCATACTCCACCTTAGCAAACGACCGCTTTTAGATGACATGTTATTTAGCCAGGTTAGCGGGTAATGATCAGTTTCCACAACAAACTGGGAACCGGCTACTAGCACGCCAGCTTCTGTACTGCCCACACGACGCAGCCACATTCCTTTTCGGATGTGCTGTACGCCTCTTCTCTGCAAGTTAGCTTGCGGCTTAAGTACAAAACTGGTCGTTCCCGGCCATTCGCATCCTCTTGGCATAGTACAGCTCCCATGCCACGATCGCTCGCATCGCACTGAATCACGAAACCCTTCGAAAAGTCGGGGGCCATTAGGACTGGCTCCTCGCTCAGTGCTCGTTTGAGCGTTTGAAACGCGTCCTCCTTCTTGGTGTTCCATGCCACCTTTACTGGCTCAGTCTTTCTGAGAGCGTCAGTTAAAGGACTAGCGAGTGTGGAGTAATCTCTCACATAATGCTGGTAATATCCAGCCAAACCCAAAAAAGCCCTTATCTCGGACTTAGTCGTTGGTCGGCGATAGTTTAGAACCGCGGCTACTTTGATTTCCGACGGTCTGCGTCGGCCGCGCCCCACTACATGTCCTAGGTACGTCACTTCGGCGCAACCTAGGTGACATTTCGACGGTTTGACTGTTAGGCCGGCTTCTTTGAGCCTGCTCAGCACGACTCGTAAGTGCTCTACATGCTCCTCCCATGTGTTCGAAAAGATGGCGACATCATCGAGGTAAGGGAGCGCGTACTCTGACCAGGGTGTCGAACCGGAATTTTTTCGGGTTCGGTTCGGGTTCGGGTTCAAGCCTTTCGGGTTCGGTTCGGGTTCAGTTCCGGCGCACCATTCAGTTCCGGTTCGAACCGGTTCGAACCGGATCAAACGGGTTCGAACGGGTTCGGAGAAAAAAAAAAGCAGGCGGGTTTTTTTCTGTTAATTTTTTTTGTGTTCGGTTTTTGTTTCCTTGTCAGCTTTCCTTGTCAAAAACGAAGCCATAATGTAGGTTTTTTTGTGCAAATGTTTTGTTTTGGCCAAAAATAAGCAACCCTGCAACACTTTTTTCAACTTTGTTCGAAATCTTGAATGCTGCAAAAAGTAGTCAACCAACACATCCAGTACTTAGATCAGGGAGTCGGACAGTCCCTCAGACAAAAAGTACTGCTCTGTCCCCATCAGATGACTTACAAACTTGCTTGAAATATTTTTCTCTCTTCCCCAGTCTTGGCGTTCTTCTACCGCTGGAATGACCTCATTACAGCGATGTAGCGGCTATTTGCCGGCTTTCCTTAAATTGCGACATTAAAATGAAACCACAAAACCGAAGCAGAAACGGAAGGCGTATCTGCTGGGACGAGCCAATCCCGCACTGCTCCTCTGGGCTGGCAATAGCTATAACTTTTGCAGTGCTTCCAGAAGCGAAGATAAGAGTGAGAGCGTTGATCTAAAGTGTTGAAGAGTTCCTTTAACTGTAAAATGTACTGCAAAATGTTTTCTATAGTAGGTACACGATTACAACATTAACTGAAGCGAAATGAAAAATTCGCTCGGACGCATAAGACTGCGTATTTGTATGAATTTGAAAGCCCTGCTTTTTATGGCCGCAAGTTTGTTTTATTGGTTTAGTTTCTTTCATTTTTATAATTTAATTTAATTTATTCTTGGATCATAACACTGCAGTTTTATACCCCGCAGTTCTTTTCTTGAGGAAGAAAATGACGTACGATTACGACACTCGCTAATGCGAAATTTGAGTGCAGCGCGCACTGTAGTCTTCTCGGCGACGGCACATAGATGCTGTGCCTCAGGAAGTGATCGCATCATCAGCTAATGCACGACGGCGCGCGGCATACTCTGTCGTTATCTCGTAAGGGGCGCCACTGTGAAGCACGTCTCGCATGGTCACGGAATTACGCCCTCCCCCTTACACTTTCGTCATACTTGCAACTTCAGTTTTCCTGCTAGCTCTATCTTCGGTGGCGTCTTCGTTCTCTCGGTTATAACGAGTCCAACGCTGAGGGACTACGCGAAACCAGAGGAGCGGGTGCTTAAGGGCTGCGTTCTAACGCATGGCTCTACGTAGCCGCTGTGCAGCCATGTGATCCACTCCCTTCGCCGACAAGTGACGGGCCGCACATCGTCTCCAAATAATGCATCCGCGCCACAGTCTTCTGGAAGGGACACAGGTAGCATCCTGGCCAGTGGGCAGCACACGTCTGCCTCCGACGCCTCCGCCCCGGTGCATGTTCGCCAGAATCTTCTGGTAATGGGCAGCCTCCCTGCAGACTGCCTATTGCCCCGTCCTACTAAGCAGACGACCCGTCCGTCCACAATCGTTTTAATGCGTACCATTCTTAAGTTTGCCCACAGCAAGGACCGTGTAACCCCCTTCATTTCCACAAAAATACCCGCCGCGGTGGCTCTGTGGCTAAGGCGTTGCGCTGCTGAGCACAAGGTCGCGGCTTTGATTCCCGGCCGCGGCGGCCTCTTTTCTGATGGAGGCGAAACGCAAAAACGCCCGTGTGTACTAGATTTCGGCGCACGTTAAAGATCCCCAGGTGGTCAAAATTAATCCGGAGCCCTCCACTATGGTGCGCCTCATCGCCTGCGTTGCGTCGGCGCGTTAAATCCAACAATCAATCAATCAATCAATCAATCAATCAATCAATCAATCAATCAATTTCCACAACAATACCTATTTCGCGGGAGTTCCCCCTGTAATCGCTATAATATAGCGTAAATGGAGATAACTGGTAGCACAAAATTTCTGAAAAACTAAAAAATAAAGAAAAGTAATAACCGAAACTGGCAAACCGCGTGACACCCTGCATTTCCACAGTAATGAGGATTTCGGGAAATTTCCACCTGTAATAATTATATAGGCTAAATGGAGATAATTAGTCGAACAAAATTTATGAATGTAAAAAATAAAAAAAAATGTAAAATAATTGCGGAAACTAGCGAACCGTGTAACACCCTGCATTTCCACAATAAGGCAGATTTCGCGAGTTACAAATGTAATCGTTATAATAGCGCAAATGGAAATAATTGGTCGAACGATATTTTGAAAACCTATAAAATAAGAAAAATATTAAGCAATTAAGAAAAATGGGAAACCGTATAACTGCCTTCATTTCCACAATAATGGAGATTTCGCGAATGTTCCATTTGTAACTATAGCAGCGTCAATTGAGATAATTCGTCGGACAGGTTTTATAAAACCAAAAAAATTGGCTGTAAAAACTCACACTGAGGACAAGCGGCATAGGACTGCTACGCGTTAGTAGATAATTGTTTGAATTTCTGCAGACATTTTTTAGTACCCTGGAGTGTCGCCATGGTACAGTATTTTGCGTCTCCGCCGCCTCCCCCCTCCGCCTGGGCGTCTCGTGGCGGGCCGCCCCTCTTCCCGAAATCACGCATCCTCGCAGGAATCGCCTGCCTGGCAGGCAGCCAGACAGGCAGGTAGTTTACTGGCGAGCGGGATGTCTTTTGCGCGCAAGAGAGCCTGAGCGCCCAACATCTTTTTTGGTTCCACCAAATGTCTAGGCACGCACGCGCGCGTGCACCCATGTTTTCGCACAATGAGGCAAATAATTTTGCATTTAAATAAATTGATTGGTCTGCTACGCTTTTAATGTACCCCTTGTTTCAACGGCTATTTAGCTTTAACACGAAACCATTAGCACTGCTAGAAGTCGAAAACAGTCCCGCGTCGGCGTCAACCTCCGACTATCAAGCGTGGCTGGTGGCGTTTAAAGCGATTTCCTTCTCCTTATCTTTCATATGCTAACGTACCAGTTAGAAAGAAAGAACGGCTTTAATGACTCATTGGACGCCGTGTACAGGATGGCATTGGATACGGAACCACCGGAGATAGGAAGTTGCTCAATGGCACTTCAGCGACAGGTGAGAGCGGTTGGGCTCTACGAAAGATAATAGCTGAGTGAAGTCACAAGCAGCAGTAATTATCCCTCCCACAGAGAGGGAAAATTTACTTTAAATAAATATAGGAAAAGTTTCAGAGAGGCGTCCTCATTCAAGGGGTAGAGTCGACAGTCGTTTCCATCAAGAGAAACTGATCTTCCACGCCGGAGCTGGCCAAGGCTTTCTCCAAATTTCTATGAAAACGTGCAGGTTGGGTGGATCTAGGGTGGACTTGTCGCAGCCGTCTACTGTGTGTATGAGGTTCCCAGGCTCCCCACAGAAGCGACGAAATGGAGAGAATTGTGTCCCGTCAAAGAGGTGAAGACTGGTGATGTGTGGGAAGGTGTTAATCCGCAGTGCACGGAATAATCTTTCCTGGTTATTCGCTAGCGATTTGTGCGGGAAGGAATACGTTCTGCGGGAGAGCCTATAGTGCTCATTAATTTCCTGGTATGTATACAGGATGCATGCGCTCGGGCTCGGCTTCATCAGCGCTGGCTAAGCGGGTCAAATGTCCAGCCACGAGGTTGGTGATCTTGTCTGCCGGCGATGCCAGTATCAGCTGGTGCCCATACAATCCTGGCTGGTCTCGTTGGTGGTCTCTGCTTGTTCATTCGAAGTGTTGTAACATGCAATAGACTGTTGGCAAAGTTGCGCCACGCCTGATAAGAGTATGTTATTAGACTTTTGGCGGCCCTTTGGCTAAGCGCACGTGCTATCGCCTTTTCCACAGCTTGGAGGGGGCTGTGTTCGGGGGTTGAGATGCTACACCTGTGGAAGGCTGCAGAACGGTAGCACGAAGAAAGAGAAGGCATCGGAGAATGCTATCGGGTGTCTTTCACATCAAACCAGTTGATCGTTCCTTTTTTTTTTCTTTCAGTTTAGTTGCTTCCTAGTCTTACCTCATATATATACACATTTTGAGAACCTTTTGGTGAATATAAGACATGCATTAGGCAATTAGTTTTTAACTTCATTGCGAGAAGTAAATCTTACGCGAGAAATAACATAAGAGCGTAATACAAAAAATGCCTTTTATAGCATTCAGGTGGTCGACGCATAACTTTCCGGCTATTTTGTGCGTAACGTAACTAAATTTCCTGATTGGTCGAGAAAGAGAACGCTGCAAAATTTACAAATGCCAAGGACCCCAAATCTATCATATTTGGTCCAACCCTCTAATCCGCCTTAACTGACCCACTAATTCCTCTAATCCATATTAATCAACTCCGCAGTCCCACTAATTCACATTAGTTCATTCACTCATCTCACTAAACCACCCTAGTCTACCCGCTAATCCGCGTTAATCGACTTAAATCCATGCATCGAAATGCTATCGCATTTACTTTAAAAGGGAAAATGAGGAGGCCCCAATTTTTTTTTCGATTCTCATGTTCTCCTGTGGCAGTAACCAGAGGAAACAACGGCACTGTACAAGAAAAAGTGATGGTGACGTAGAGAACTGTGAGTGTTTGTGTCTCAGTGCTGTTTTTATATAAGTGCCCACTCAAACCAAATTAAGTGTAAGATACGCATTTATTGTTGGTGGTGTCCCTGAAGGCCTTCGCAAGCGGACACGGATGCATTCGAATTAACAACATGAAAACTTCACACGATTTTAAACACACTGCAGATAGAAACCATAAAGATATGTTGCCACGGAATATGCGTTCCAACTTAAGTTATTGTAAATGCAAAAAGATAATTTTGGGAGATGGGCTATACCTAAAGCAAACTAATAGTGTATACGGACTTTACATTAAATTTAGGGTAAGAATAAGATGAGAACCTTTTGGGCCTTGGGAACTGCAGACTAAGCAAAATATTGCGTGTGCCGTCTGGCGAATGGGAAAAATATTTTCGGATGAAAGGTAGGGTGCCGGGATGGAAAACTAGAAATCACAGTTTTGAGGGCCCAGAACCGGTTCGGAACGGTTCCTTCAATTCGTTCCGGTTCGGGTTCAGTTCCAAAATGGCGGAAAAAATACGGTTCCGGTTCAGTTCCGGTTCCGCGCAAAAATTCGGGTTCGGTTCCGGTTTTCGGTTCGGTTCCGGCTCCGGTTCGACGCCCTGACTCTGACAGGCCGCGAAGTACATGATCCATTAGTTTCGAAAAGCAATACGGCGCGTTCTTGAGACCGAAGCTCAACATGACGGGACGGAATGTTCCGAAAGGGGAAACGAACGCAGCGTATCTGCTGGCACGCTCAGAGAGGGGCACTTGCCAATAGCCTCGTACGAGGTCTAGTGTGGAAGTGTAATTCGCCTTGGATACGGTCTCCACCCGCTCCTCGAGGTTCGGAATCGGATACGTCTGGTCTCGGGTTATCGCGTTGAGGCGCCGGTAATCGACGCACGGCCTGGGGTCCTTTCCAGGTACTTGAACTAGTATTAGAGGGGAGGTGCAATCGCTCTCACTCGGGACAATGACCCCAAGGTCACACATGCGCTTGATCTCGTCCGCCATAATCTGTTTCTGTACGGGAGAACATCGGTACGGCTTGCTACGAACCGGCTCGTCCCGCGTTAACTCAATGTCATGCTCGATTAGCGTAGTCTTTCCGGGCCGATCAGAGAAAACATCCTCAAACTCGAAAATTATCTTCTCCAAGTCCTTCTTTTGCGCTTCGCTTAGAGAGGGTTCTAACCTCACTTGCTCCCGCAGGAGATCCGAAGTGCCTTCCTTCAGGTCCGCAGAGGTCAGAATATCTGCGCCTTCCTCATCCTCGGCATTCAAAGCTATGTTCACCACAGCATGACGCTGAATGTAGGGTTTCATCAAATTGCTGTGGTAGATTTTGTTCTGCCGTTTGCCTAGCTTCACTTCGTAGTTTGTGTCAGATAGCTTCGACACTACTTTTGCTGGCCCCTCCCAATGAACTTCTAGCGTATTTTTCTTCGAAGGGTGCAGCAGCATCACTAGGTTACCCACTTCGAACGTACGCTTCCTAGCCGACTTGTCGTAGTACGCCTTCGACAATGCTTGTGCCGCCTTCATGTGGCTCTCAACAAGGTCTTTACTTTTCCCGAGCCTCTGCAGTAGATTAAGAACGTACTCCACCACGTTGGGATCCTCACTGTAACCTTCCCAAGACTCGCGCAGCATTCGCAGTGGGGTTCTGAGACTCCGGCCGTACACCAGCTCCGCAGGGCTAAACCCCGTACTTTCGTGTGGAGCAGACCTCAAAGAAGCCGGCCTAACAGTCAAACCGTCGAAATGTCACCTAGGTTGCGCCGAAGTGACGTACCTAGGACATGTAGTGGGGCGCGGCCGACGCAGACCGTCGGAAATCAAAGTAGCCGCGGTTCTAAACTATCGCCGACCAACGACTAAGTCCGAGATAAGGGCTTTTTTGGGTTTGGCTGGATATTACCAGCATTATGTGAGAGATTACTCCACACTCGCTAGTCCTTTAACTGACGCTCTCAGAAAGACTGAGCCAGTAAATGTGGCATGGGACACCAAGAAGGAGGACGCGTTTCAAACGCTCAAACGAGCACTGAGGGAGGAGCCAGTCCTAATGGCCCCCGACTTTTCGGATCGCTCGCCTGAACTGTTGGACAAGTCACGCTAGGCGCCGGCGAACCCTGCCGGAGCTCCGACTCTAGCCCCATCAACTCGAGCTGCCTTTCGGCTTCCCGTTTCTGCCTTTTGGCTGCCCATTTCTGCCTTTTGGCTTCCCGTTCCTGCCTTTTGGCTTCCCGTTCCTGCCATTCGGCTTCTTCGCGCTCACGGCGCTCTTTTTCTTCGGCCTCCTCGCGCTCGCGGCGCTGTTTCTCTTCGGCTTCCTCGCGCTGCCGGCGCTGTTTGGCTTCCTCGCGCTCCCGGCGCTCTCTAGCCTCCTCGCGCTCACGGCGCTCTTTCTCTTCGGCCTCCTCGCGCTCACGGCGCTCTTTGATATCATCCCTGGCCTCATTGACTTCCTCAGCCGTTACGTTCTCCTTCCGCATGATCTCAAGGATCGCATGCTTCTGTTTCGCACGGCCTAAGTCAAGGCCCAGCTCCTCGCAAATTTCGATGAGTTTCTTCACTTTAAGGTCCTCCATCGTTTGCATCGGCCTCTTGCTGCTTACCCGCTTTAGAATTCCCTTGCCGTTCCTATACTATCGAGCTACTAGTAAGGCACGCGCAAGTAATTCTCTACGCTCTTTTGTTTACCTCTCGGCACTAGCTTTGGTTTCAAAACACTTTCTCTAGGCTTGAAACAATCAAAGCTATACACAGTGCTTCACCCAGCCCTTCTCTAAACTACCATAACCTGTGCTAGAGAAGTCTGGTGAACTGAGAGAAAACGTCGAGCGCTTACCACACCAGGTAGTAGCCGTTGCCGGTCGATCCCGCAGCTGCCATCCACTGTTGGGACTGGGCCCTCTCACCGCAGCCTCCAACTGTTGCGACTGGCCACCCGAGCGCAGTCACCGGTGTAGCGATGTTGCCTTGCTCCGTCCGCTATCGACGCGGCGCAGAGCAGAGCGAAGAAGTTCTCGAGCCGACGAAAACTTGAAGTAACATTTATATACACTATTTACAGGGTAGGCAAACGTTACATAACTCGCACAAAGGCGACAGCACCCTTTTCACTCGGTGCTTCCGAAGAGACTGGTGCCGGAGAGAAGCCGCCGAGGAAAGCCGACGATGAGAGCCTCCGGGCTTCTTTTATAGCCCGGGAAGTTCGTTGGGGCCCCGAGAAGTTCAAATAGCTCCAATCAGAGCTCTCGCTGCCTGAAGTTTGAATTCCGACGAATGGCAGCGAAGCGGTGAGTCAGCTGCGCCGCCGATGGGGAAAGGGAGGGCGCCGCCACCGCCGTCTGCGTGACCTCGCCTCCGGGCGTAGCGACATGCCCTTGTTGGGTCGTTCTCCGATGCGGGATTCGGCCGCGCCGCAGCGTTCTGGGATGCGGGATTCGGCCGCGCCGCAGCGTTCTGGGATGCGGGATTCGGCCGCGCCGCAGCGTTTCGAGATGCAGGACGGCCGCGCCGCAGCGACGAAAGGGAGAGGCGTGACTCAGCCTCGCTGTCGGCACGTCGCCTCGTGCAACGCCTTCGGGCCAGGCGCTCTGGCACAACAGCATATGGCCCGAACCTTGGCAGCGAAGGCACTGCGGGGGCCTGCCAGGCACGACCACAAGTGCCAGCTCGCCTGCCACACGGATTTGGTGCGGCAAGTCCTCGGCCCTCAGTCCCGCTTTGAGCTTGAGGGTCACGGATCGCGTCGTTGAGCCCTTGTCCTGGACGCTTTGAACTCTCCAACGCTCTCTGAAAACGTCGCTGACTCTTCCGTAGGGAGCCAGCGCGACGCGAACGTCTTCCTCCGTCACATTATGCAGCAACCAATGCATTTTCAACCTCAGGTCTTGGTTGGTGGGGTCTATTACGATGCAGCGATGCCCTTTCACTCGCACATCACTTGCTTCCAAAATTTTTTTCACACCGTGTTCGGACTTGAAAGTCACCGCCCAAACGTGACTCATTTGGAACGCTCCCAGGGCGAGCACCTCGGGAAGCAATTCCAGCCGAGCCAGCGTCTCGCGAAAATCTTCGACGCGGTATGGGCGGGCACGCATGTCGCCGTGCAGAAAAACAGTATTTAAAACAATACGACCTGTTGGCAGTGTTGGCAGCGATACTTATCGTTAGCGGCTTATTTGCCCCCACTGCTTATTTGCCCCCCACTCATTGCCTTCAATGTCCCCTTCAATGCCCCCTTCAATGCCCCCTTCAATTCACCTTCAATGCCCCCACTAAGTCAATTTTATTTGCGCTGAAAGCCAACAAGTCACCTGGGCATGATGGTATTTCGATAAATGTGCTGCGCAGAAATTTTGACCACATTAAAGCTGTTCTTCTTTCCATTTTAAGCCATATCATTGAGAGTGGCATCATTCCCATACAGTTGAAGAAGGCAATAGTTTTTCCTTTGTTTAAGTCAGGTTCTCGAAATAAAATTGAAAACTATAGACCTATCTCTGTTCTCTCTTGTATAGTTCAGATATTAGAGAAACACATTTTAAATGTTATGACCAGTTTTTTATCGACTCATGATGTTTTTTCTCCATCTCAGTATGGGTTTATTGGAGGCCGAGGTACTCAAACTTTGCTCGAGGACTTTTCTGATTTATTAAACTATACTTTCGATCGTAACCAGATTGCATGTGCATTATTTCTTGATGTCAGTAAAGCTTTCGATAGCGTGTGTCATACCCTCCTGCTCACCAAACTACAAAGACTAGGTTTTCGGGACAACTTTCTGCGTCTACTTGAAAACTTCTTACTTGACAGAACTCAGGTTGTTCGGATTGGTAAATTTTCAAGTAATGCTTCTTTTATTAGGTCAGGTGTACCACAAGGGTCTATACTGAGTCCTCTGCTGTTTAACTTGTATGTTAACGACCTCGCCTATTCTGTATCGTCTTCAATATTTCAGTACGCCGATGACACGGTTCTTGTTTCTTATGCTTCTCGTCATTCTGACGCCATAAAGTCGCTTCAAGTTTCTGCAATGGAAACTATGAATTGGTTTACGGCCAATTCCATTGATGTTAATACCAAAAAAACACAGCTGATTTGCTTTCACAATCCATTGAAAAAAGTTGACTTAACGCAATCTTTATTTTTACACTCAGCGGCCTGCTCTTCTTGTAGTTGTATTCCTGTAAAGTATGTGTCCACTGTGAGGTATTTAGGTTTGCATTTCGATAGCGACCTTTCTTGGAATTCCTACTTTGCTTATGTATGTAAAAAAATTCGTGCTGTATCATCTTTGTTGTACAAATTAAGAACATTTATTCCATTTTCGCTGCGAAAAGTCATTGTACATTCCCTTTGTTATAGTGTGCTTAGGTACGGTATTACAGTATATGGTCACTGTTCTTTACGTTGGATAGAACGAGTCAATTCCATTTTGCGTTTTTTGCTGCGTACCATTGCATATGACTTGTGTATGGAGAAAGATGACAATGTATTCAAAACCTTGATGTTGCCCGATTTTACCTCGCTCCTAAATGAAACCGTTATCTTAAAACATTTTTTGATTAATACATTCAAAACGTGTTACACTCCTGCTCGGTCCCTGAGACCGAAGCAACGTTACGCAATTCCTCGTTGTTCCACAAGGTACGGAAAAAGAACACGCCGTTATTATGTGCCAGCTATATTTAACACTTTGCCATCTGACTTTTTTGCGCATGCCTCGAAATATAAACTGAAAAAGGCTTTAAGGCGCATGCGCTAGTGCTTTGCAGAGATTTCGGGAATACCGAATGGTTATCTGTTCTTGGTTGGTACTGCGTACTGTAACATATATAATTTTTTTTTAACGCTTGTCGCCTGCCAGGCTCTGCCTGACAAGCCCGTTGCGGCTTAGGTAGGCCTGATTATGTACATGACTTCTGTTTGACTAATAAATATTATTATTATTAAATATTATTATTATTACTTGATATTCCTGGTCATCGGCAAAAATCCTGTTTCCGTGGCCGGAAAGGGGCGCATTAACCGCTCCCGAGGAGCCCTGCATTCTGAGTCCGTTCACGGTGGTGGCCGGAAGCAGAATCACAACTAGGCTACAAGCGGGCGATGTCATTGATGGAAATATAAGCTATATATTGTACAATAAGTTTGCACTTTTATTTAGTTTTGGCATTTCAAGCAGCTTAGGTGACCATTTGTTGTATTGCGCTCGTGCAGTGAGCGTCCCCCGAGTTTCCACAATAGCTCACGTCTAGCAATTGCATTTCGTAGACGGAAAAGCGTTCGCAGATGCGTAGTCGTGCTGCTGACCGCTGTGCTTGTTCTCCCAGCGCAAAAAAGTGCTTCCCGCACCCTAGTTTTACGCTGTACGGTAAAAATATCAGTTGATTTTATTTCCTTAGTACCTATATTGACTTCGCTGACTCTTCTCCCCCTTCAAGAGGCCTTATATTTTCCTACTGGCGTACCAGTCAGCGAAGCGTAGCATGTGCGCTTGTGAAGCGCTTGTGTGAAGCGACCTTGACTTGGAGCTAGATAAAGTGTACAAACTAAAGTAAAGAAAGGCACATTCTTCCATTCCCAAACGTGTTGTGGCTTAGTTTCAACTGATCGAGCGAATTTGCACGACCCGTCGGCGGCCGGCGGACTAAACGCTGGGCCGACTGACTCGGTCGCGGAAGGTCGGCGAGCCGTGCAGTAGCGCAGCCAATTGCCAGCTCCTCTCCTGCTTACGTCACACGAAAACGCCACAGAAAATGGGCGAGCGTAAAGAGAGGAGGACAGCATTTTCGAATTGATTTTTCTACTAAATAAATTCGCGTAAACGCGCTCAGAGTGGTCGAAACGGGGCCTAGGGACTCCGTACTACAATTGGCGCTCGTAATCCCGAATTGTTTTCAAATCACTTCAGTGTCCCTTTAAGACAAATATGTCACGTAACTTCCGCCAGTACAATCTCCGTTCAACCACCTCGCATTCGGTGCCTGTGGTACGGACACAAGGTAATGGTAGTCGCGCCTTCGCGAATGGGTTACGTAAACTAGTTGCATGTAAAAGCTTGCGTGCAGCCCCTTCGCGCAAAAGCTGGGTGTCGGAGGGATCACAAAAGTTTGCATTTGCATTAGGTAACTGGAACTCCTTTATAAACAACGCAAATAGAAATAGAGCGAGCACAGTTTTTTTCAAGAAAGTTCTTATAGCACGAAAAAGTTGAAGAAGACGTATATAAAACTCACAAGACAAAGTCTTTATCTGTTTATTGCAACTGAAAAAAGTGTGTTGGTGCGGGCTTGTTGGTACATGACTGAATATAGAAAAACAGCGCTAAAACGGGACAAAAGAACGTGACAAGGACGTGACAAGACTCAGCGCCCAGTCTTGCCACGTTCTTTTGTCCCGTTTTAGCGCTGTTTTTCTATATTCTGTTTATTGCGAATACCGACCACGTAATTATGTAACGCAATTTCGCGCAGGCTCAAATGAGCTGGGAACCTGCGAATACCAACCATATCGTACAATGAACCCCCTCCTCCCCTACTCCAGAGAATATTTTCACACAAAACCGGACAAGAGCACTCAAAGCAATTAACTAGGCAGCGCCCGTTCTGGGCATTAATGCAAGTATCCCTCACGCATCTTTGATTTCATTATAAAATTCTTCTAAAAGCCCCAGTGCTGCATGGCACCTGCTTCGCCCGTGAATTTTGGCCTCAATGACGTGCACAACCGAACTACAGGCACAGCATTGCGGGGCAAAACTTTATCATCTTTGTTTTACGCTGAGAACATGATCCCTCAAAGGGTCGTTGATGGAACATCCAGTCTCCAATACAGTACTTGCTACACGTCAAAGGTACGTCATGCACAGCCCCTGTCATGACAGAAATTCTGAGATAGGGTAGCACTAAATTGAAACAGCGGCTTGACCCCTGCTGGTGTAGAGCTGGCTATACGCCTCGAGATTCGCGATCGCTGCGCCGCCTGCCGCCGCTTCTCCGCGTCGTTAGCGGGATTAGCGCTGCGTGGCTGATAGGTGGTCATGCAGTGTTTTGGTTCTCTTTCGCTTCTCTTTGCCTTTCCGCGCACTAAACAACTTGTTATGGTGACGTCTGTAAGCTAACTGCATGTTTAGGGAACTTAAAAAAAAAAAAAACAGCTGCGTCTTGGTAGAGCGCTCTAACGCCAAAAAGAGCTACCCGCGCGGGGAGGCGGTTCTGCGCGCGTCTTGGTCGCTCTTGCGGGCGTCGGCGACGGCAGCAGCATATCACCGCTGTCACCTTCGAACACGTTAGCACAAGTGAATTCTATTTATTGTCGCCTCGTTTAGTCCTGATATTGGCACTGTAAGAGGTTGGTTCGTTTTGCAGCGCAGACAACAAATGCGGCTTTGCTTCGAATATGTACGTCGTAGAAAAATATGTTTCGGGGATGTGATAACCCAACAGCTGACAAAAACTTGTGTGCCTTTTATGGGAATATAAGTCACGCGAAAATGTTAAGTACACTCAAAGGCTGTGCATTGTCAGATATGTGCCCACTCATGCCTTATAGTAAGAACCAAGGTATATGTTAATGAAACTAGGGGAAAATGAATGGTCGGCAAGTCAGGAATAAATATAATAGTCGTACGGGAATGAAAAAAAAACCGAGTGCAGCTTCTGAAATGCTAAAGACGTTTGTTTGAGCAAGGTAGTATTCACCAGTCCAACTAGATGCGAAATGCACTGATATTTCGCTAGAAAGGGGGGGGGGTGGGTGAGAGGAGGAGGACGATCAACAATCCTTGTTTACAAATGGGGAGCGAAATCAACGACTGAACGTTTTAGTAATCCCACACACAAGCTGCGTGTTCACTTTTAGTTTGTTTTTTGCCTTCAACGAACGACTGGTCACTCGGCGAACGCATTTTTTGAAGAGTACAGGGTAGGCAGTTCACAAGCGATACGGGGTGTCGTTGGAAGAGTTGATTGATTGATTGCAGGGTTTAACGCGCTGACGCAACGGAGACGATGAGGCACGCCGTAGTGGAGGGCTCCGGATTAATTTTGACCACCTTTAACGTGCGCCGAAATCTCGTACACACGGGCTCGTTGGAAGAGTGTCGTATCTGATAAGGGTCTCTGATTTCGGTTTATGCTAGATTCTGCAGTCTCCCTGAGTCATATGACGATGTTTCGAAGAAGAGTTTGGTCACGGACGCGGATGACTCTATAAGCCCATCTTGGCGCTTCTCGTGGAGGATAAATGTAACAGATGAATCTTTGCGAGCGCTCACATCGGGACAAGACGACCCATCATCGTCGTGTGCTGACTCGGGGGTGTAATTTTGCATTATCCATCGTACTTCTTTGATACAGTGTTTGTGAAATTTATGCCGCATTGGCATGTTCATGGTACTGATCAATATCTGATATGTGATATTGGCAGGCGTAACTTACGTGCTGTCAGGTATGAGTGCTCCGCTGGATTTTGTAAGTGCACAAAGTCGATTTACATCATAGTGTGTATACGGCCCCGCATACGGAGACACTACCACTAAATTTCAGGGCAGCGGAATTGCAATAAGCTGCATGCAAATGCTGGCTTCGGGACGCCGGCCTGTGACACACGCCCGGCGCTCATATAGATCTCACTAAGATCGCGTCATAAACGTTTATACTCTCGTGAACACACCACGCTTGCAAACAGAGTGCCTGCTCCACGTTATTCGGTATTTCGAACGCGGACAAACGGTAAATCGCTGTCTTGAACGAGCCAAAAAGCAACGGCGACAGGGCGGAACGGGCCGGGGACTCCCGCGCCTGCTTTCGAAACGGGCCGCTAGGGGGATTTCAGTGGCGCCCCTACAGGCCGCGCTCGAGGCGTATAGTTGCCTCGTTATACCTGCCGCAGAACAGTGCGGGAGCTCTGTAGCGGAGACAACATGTGGGGACGATTTCTCCGGATTCGGGAGAACGCCGGAGATTTGAAGATGCCCTGAGCGGGTAATCCGGGTCAGTGACCGAATCAAGTGATCAATGGGGGAGGTAGGCATTGACCTACCACCCTATTACAATACCCATAGCGTGAACGGGCATAATCGTCACCAAAAGCACGTGTTTTGTCTGAATGTTCTTTTTTGTCTTTAAAGAGCAGGAATAAGACCTCTGTAGCCGCTTTTGCAACAAAGTAATAGAGCTAAGTGTAGTTAGAGATAAGCTGGGAGGGACTGGCTGGGTGTCTGACATCTACCGACATTGGTAAGTGGGGACACGCATCGGAAGGAGCGAAAAAAATTATCTCGAATCCACGCTGTGAAGGTGATTGGACAGCGAAACTGTAAACGACACCCATAACGATTACCCATAGCGACGGTGCTTGAATTTCACACGCACATGAACGCCCTGTTACAAGCAGATGTCGTTATCAATCATTGTATAATTCTCATTGTTAATAACTGCCTTATAATCCATCGGGTACTTGACTTCACACCACAACTTCGCCAACCCTTTTCCGCATCGAAATGACGCCACTCCCTGTTTCGTATGCAGCCGACGTTGTCTCTTTCCGAAGCAGCTTATGCAACCGCAATCTTCACCGGAAAGCGCATGCGGCGGGTTTCCCATCATCCACAGGCGCCTTATCATCCATCATGCGGTTTTGATGCTTATTTTGTGGTTTTCTGTATTGAAACGAATGCTGAGTTGTATGCTGCATGCCTGATAAGCGTACGAGTTTTCACCCATGCGATTTTTGCCGACGCGGTTTCTGCCTACGCAGATGAAACCGTTGGAGGGGGGTAAGGTATACAGCTTTGCGGTAAAACAGTCTCTCACATCAGAGCGCACGGGTAGAAAGCTTAAGCGACAACTGCGGAAGTGCGAGGCGGTCGTGTGGGCGGAGCAGCATCAACGTGGCATTGGCATACACCTGCCGCACGTTACTTCGATATTATCAGTAGGCCAGGCGTGATACGTACTCCCGAGAAGCTGGTAGCTTAAAAAATTGACACCACGAGTACGAAAGGAAACGTTCTGGCCTACGTCGGGCCGATACTGAATCCCGTTACAGCTTCGCTGGTTAGCCATCTTAACGGAGTGCGTGGGCGCATTTTCTCACGGCGAAGCTATCATGGTTATGAACCGGCAGATCTTCTCCGGGACAGACCGAGCATAGACCAACAATTTTCAGCCCATACAAAAATTCCTAATTATAAACAAAAGTCCTAGGGCCTCCATAATTTGATAGAAGACGGCTTATAATGTCCTGAAAACTTGCCTCCCCAGTAATGAATTTATATTTAGAGGTGAAGGCGATGTAAGGCGCTCGGTGTAAGATAGGTTTTTGTAGGCTGGCTTTCCCACAATCCGGGTTGACAAGTAAAGCATAGCCCTCTGCGGAGGGGGTATGGTTACAGCCCCACTTTACATGGAGTTTCATACTAATATGTACTAGACGGAAATCTGGCGCCACTGTCGACGGGAGCCGCGCTTCGGCGAGTGTTCCGTCATGTACCCGGCAGTCACGTTCCACTTGTACTTGGCATGGCTCATGAACAGGCTGAAAAGTTGGCTCTGGCTGCAAAAAACAGAAAAAGCAAAAATATAACTGTAGAAGATTAATCAAATTTGTGTTGTTATTACTAATTTGAACCTTCAAAAAGAATAATTTGTCAGTGGTTATGTAGAAGCTTCATGCACGACGAACAAGAAAAGAATGTTACCTTTTTTGTTGATTTTGGCTTTGAGACAAAAAAGAAACTATATTGCTAGCTAAGCCAAGTAGGCAAGAAACTTCCCTAGCGGTGATGGCGTCGCCCACGACGGCCCACGACTGCAGCGACAGATTTCCGTCCATACTTATTACTCGGTGACAACTTAAGAACGGCACCGGAAGTTGCCGCTGTGCCTTATCACCGTAGCCGGATGTTTCTCCGCGCGGCGCAAGTAGGGCGTTGCGGGGAATATTTTGAACATGGCGTGAGCCGTTCCCATGATTTTTTGGACTTAATATGCTTATAAACGACTCCAGTGATGACAAACAAACTGCGTGAGACAAGGCAGACGATATCACGCATTCATCGCAAACCCCTTTCAAAACGCGCAAGCACTGACGTGACGGGTCCGGCGCTTTGGCGGAGTGATACACGACATGAGGTGGTGCCGTTCTTGAGTTGTAACCGAGTATAGTATATATCAATACGAAACTCCACGCCACTCCATTCTCCTTTCAACCGCCTCGCTTCCAAGGTTCCCAAGAGGTGTATACTCCTCGCCACGCTAGGAGTCTTTCTTTTTCCCCTTCCATTGCGCAATGTCGCACATTCTTCAGAGGTCGCTTGTGCGGCGGACTAGATTCTGTGGCGTGATTGACGCGGCCACTTTACATTAAAGCGTCATTGTCCCTACCCAAACATCGGGTATCTCCTTTGTGTGCGACGTATAAATCGCTTTACTGGCTTCGCAAATCGTTGTAAATCCCCAACGTAGCTAAATCCCAACCTGGCCAGTACCCCCAGAGCACCAGCTTCGCCGAACTTTCCTCTTCACACGGTTGAAGTGCTTTGAATTTTATTTCCGTAACGAGGGCACGCCAATAAGGTGGCTAAGCCTGCCGCCCGTCTCGAATATCTCAGTTCTCTCCTTACGCAGGTAACACCGATATTATGCGACTATGTAGTAGACGTAGTACGGCACCCCTTCTGCCTTTGTTATGATGACAGTTCGTTGTTCCCATTTTGCTCGCTTGGAGAACAGTAGGGTTCTTTCTGTAAACTAAGCTGCGCGTGATGACCTCGTCGCTTTGTGAATTACCACCTTGATGGCGCCTCGGGTGGGGAAGGCGAACACCATGGCTTCGTCGATTTGCTCGCCAATACAACGCCCCGTGACCGTGTTTTATTTCGCAGCTGTTTCCATGCTTGTGGTGCTGACGAGATTGCTGTTACTCAGTTAGTTAATTCAAAGCGTGTTTTCCGCTGCTCTTATGTGAATTTCCTAGCGCGGATTAGTTCTTTCAGGAGCAGCGTATAAACGATTCCGAAAAAAAATTCAGAGCCCTTCCACCCCGTGAAGTAGGATGGCCAGCAAAGCTGCGGTGCCGGGGATTTGAGTGGGCTCCGCAACGTGGCGCTATGCTCGCTAGCGATTCCTGTTTACATCGCTCTGGGACCGGAGCCGATCTGCTGGATCCTAGCCATTTACAGCTTTGCTGTAAAAATATGTGGTTTGCGCTCACCGTAGCGCGATGTTGATGTCTTCGCGAAGAAGATGCGGAGGACGCGGGGTGCGTTGCAGCTTGCGTTGAAGTCGGGCACGGAAATTATGGCGCGAGCTTCCGGGTCCGGTGCCATTTTGCACTTTGCCTATAGACATTCCTTTGGGCTCAGCTAATGTTTTGTAGTGTTTCATTTTAGTTCTTTGAATTACTAGTCTACGGATAACATGTTTAGGGCGTGCTGTTTTTTGCAAACAAGGAATTTTTATCTTTTATGACATAGTGTTAACGACTACAGATATCTATGTATTTGTTGCGATGATTGGTTGTGAGTTGTCGTTTAAATGGTTCACGCTGCGCATGATCGAGTCTGTTATTGTATAAATGCGAAGATGTAGCTTGTCAATAAATCATTTGAACTAGCGCCAGTCCTGTCCGTTTTTTCTTACGTGTGTCCTGTTCTTTAAAGCGCTAATCCCAGTTGTTATGATCATGAACCAACTAGCCCAGCAGCAACTTTTATTAAGCCACGACTTTGCTGCACGTTCTGTCATTTACGCCAAGGCCGTGCCCGCAGGAGCCTTAAAAAGTATCGTTTGGTTTAGTTTTCAGACTGGGTTTATTGACAGTTTCTAGACAAAAGAAAAACGAAGTAGTATATAAGAATGCAACGCGAAAAGTTACTGCATGCATCGAATAACAATCGAAGCGTCTACTGGGAGCGGATGGTAAAGGACCGTCGTGGTCACATTTAGTAGCTTCCGAGGAAGTACTCTGCCCACAACACTACACAATGACCCCGCAGGTCACAGAACAAACACTAGCGTGGTAGCGTCTTCGGGGGCAACACACCCCCTTGGAAATAGGCTGCGCTGAACACAAGACAGCCGGAACCTCGGGCCATGCGAGACTCCACTAAAGGCGCTCACGGCGATTGTCTTAGGTGTCCATCCACGTGAACCAGCCTGGTCACGTAGTGCAGTAAGGGAAGGCAGGCCGAGTCGGATTACGTTTACCTATGGCGTCGACGATGCCCTTTCGTGTCTTTGGCGTTGGCTGCTGTTGCTTACAATAAAATAGAACTGGCGAAACTCCAGCAAGGCTCGGGAGCTACGCCGTCAGTTGCTTGTCAGCCACCGCTCCTCGCAGATAAGTTCTTTGGGTGAGATTGGCTTACCTTCTACTTTGTTTAGCTCCATTCCCGCATGCGTGTCCAAGGGAATGACAGCTGGTCACACTTGCAAGGGCAAGCGGCAGCCTTGATATACGCCACTCTCCTCGAATGAGCCGTTTCCGGTTAGGCTTAGCAAACTTTGATTCACTCAGGGTAGAAAGATGGTCCTAAAACTGCAACCAATAGACCATGCTTCACAAAAAAGGTATATCCGGGAGTATTCTGGATATACCTCTCGAGGTTTACCCCAGAAGGTTCGAGGTTTACGCGACATCAAGGAAGCAGAACTGCCTAGCCGGTTAAATCTGTCTGACGCGAAATAGCTGACCTCCCGGGCAGTAGGAGGAGAAGGAAAGGTTGTTTGGCTTTAGTCTGCAGTTATAGCGACCACGCAGAGAAATAAAATAATGAACAGTCTTGAAGCTGTCGCACCAACAGGGATACTTCAGAAAGGCTATTTCCTCCAAATCAATTACCCCCAGTCCACTCCTATCAGATGGATTGAAGATTTACTCTAAACTGCCCGCTCAACCACTAAAACCGTGGCTACCACCTACCACACCCTTGAGGTCGACCCGAAATTATTAAATCTCTGGGAGGCACGCGTAGCCTCACGAAGTGCGGGAAGCGACAGAAGCGCAACCGCAAACTGCAAGTCCGAATCGCTGTTCGTAACCAACAAGCAATATAGTACGCCAACTAAACTGCGTGTCCGAATCGCTGTTCGTAACCAAGAAGAAATATAGTACGCCAACCACCTTTCTAAAGAAAATTGGTTACAGCTGTGTGACAGCCTCTAAGATACCCTGGCAACCCTGGTACTTTTCACCTGCTGAGTCATCTTATCGAACCCCAATCCAATAGGAGTGAGTCTCGTCGAGAACTTACCCAAGGTATTAATTTTTTTCAATGGTTCTTCTGAAGACCCCATGCGTTCCTTAGAAAATAAATACCTCCACACAGTAAGAAATTTTACTTTTCTTCCGTACACAGGACAGCCGAATCCGGACCTTGACCGAGATTTCCAACTTTACGATCTCCGCACATCTCTCTCCGAATGCAAAAAAACACTACAAAGGGCCCAGATCATGCAACCTAAAGTCTTTTGGCTAACTTGAATGATGACTAAATGGAGCATCTTCGACAGCATATTAACGGGCAGTGGAAATAAGGAAAACGTTCACCACAATGCAGAAGAGCTCGGGTTTGGTTTATAGCGAAGCCTAACAAGTCTCCCCGCCTCGACGGCCTTCGCCGTATTTCTTTACACCTTAGGTGGGGAAATGTGAGGAACACATGTTACTCCGACGTCTACAACCCTGCCTAGAAGTCAGAAATCTCATCCCAAATACTGTGTATGGTTTTAGAAAACAGCTTTGCAGGCAGGACATCCTCCTTCGCATAAGTGAAGAACTTCTCATGCCAGCCTCCCCAAATTCACTTCGTACAATTCTTGCATTGAACTTAAAGGGAGCCGTTGATAACGTCTCTCATTCCGCCGTCCTCTCCTTTCTCAATGAAACATGCTGCGGCCTGCGTACTTATTCCTACATTGCCCATTATCTCACACACAGAAAGGCGTTCGTAAAAGCATGAGATGTAAAATCTAATGCTATCGCCCTAGGAGATCAAAGAACCCCTCAAGGTTTTGTTATTTCCCGTTTACTGTTCAATAGACCATTGTTGCTAACTTCAGGCCATTACCCATGTTCATCATGGCGTCTATGGGGATGGCATTACAAGTTGGGCTGCCATGGGTCCTTCAGGTGAAATTCAAGATACCCTTGAAACAGCCACTGACACTGTGAAACAATACGCCTCATCAATTGGCCTTCGCGGTTTCCCTAAAAAACCTGCCCTCACCACTGTCCCAAAATGTCCCCCTGCGTCCAATAAACAATCAGTTAAAATTACTTTCGATTGCCAGCTCATATGCCCCAGCCCTTCACTGAAGATACTTGGCGTAACAATCCAGGCTAACACACAGGACAATCAGACCATATTCAAGCTCGCCACTCTATATACCCAAGTCACGTGCTTCACCGTATCTCCAATCGACATCATAGAATGAAGGAGGAAGACCTGTTTCAGCTTATACGCGCCTTCCTTATATCACTGGTCATCTACTTCGCCGCCCACCTTACTGTCCCCAAAAATGACACTGAAGCCCTCGATCGCCTCATTCGCAAAGCTATGAAAAAGCTCTTAATTTCTCTTTCACAACCCGATTGACAACCCGATCTTGGAACTCGTCGAAGGGCATCTCTCCAGTCAACGTGTCCGCCTCCCTCAAGCCTTAACGGGACTGTCGCTTTTACAAGACCTCAAAATGTGAACCCATCAGACGACAGAAATAAAACCTATTCCCCATAATTGGCGTCAATCCATTCGTATACGCCCTCTGCCCAAAAACGTACCCGCACTTTGCACTCCGGCCGTCGCCACGCTCGTAGCTGAGCCCAAGGATGAATTTATTGAACCAATCCTAACTATTTATACAGAAATGACCGCCCTTACTAAAGCCCTTCCCTTTACGTAGCCATTGTAACCACCAAGGACAAGACCCTTACCTGCGCGTCTCTGAAGGCGTCGTCTATCGGGGTGGCGGAAGAATTTGCCGTGGCCCTTGTCATAGCTCAGACTCTCTTCAAGATTATAATTACGGATTTCCAAGCCGTGTGTCTTAGTTTCATAACAAGTAACGCAGCTTCTACTACGTGGAAGCTCCTCACTCAACACGCCTATACCAGACGACCAGCATTCTGTGGACCACAGGACACGCATCAGTAACGGGAAATTGCTTTACCCATAGACAAGCCCGCGAACTTTCCTCTCAGGCCGCTGAGGAAACACCGATTCTCATTTCCATGATCCCATTTCAAGACTCCCATCGATGACGCTCCCATCGGTGACGCAAAAGGAGAGGCGTCTTTGCGGCGGGACAAGTCTGGGCAAGTCGGCCGCGGGCGGTTTGGTGTTGTTTGGACGAGGCGTGTGTCGGCCCCGCTGTCGGCGCGTCGCCCCATGCAACGCCTTTGGGCCGGGCGCTCTGGCACAACACGGGCCAGACAGCCACACTCGCCCTTGGACAATTGACTACACCCCCAATCCCGCTCTGTATCAAAGGTACCCCTGCAGGGATCGGTTCTTTCCTCTTTCTTTTTAATATGGCCCTACGAGGCCTAGCCCCGCTCCACGACGCCATCCTTGACCTTCATCACAGCATATACGCCGATGCCATCACGTTGTGGGTTACTAGAGGATCTGATAGTCACATCCAAGATACCCTCCAAACGTCAACTGGAGTCGGCGAGGCGTATGCTGTCTCTAGTTGTCTGTCCTGCTCCCCAACAAAATCAGAGCTTCTTCTATACTGACCTAAAAGACCATAAAAACAACCACCCTTCCCATTCCCTGTCATCCACATCACTACCTCCAACGTCCAACCCATCCCGATAGTTAACTTCATCAAGATTGTATAGGTCTCCATATACAGGCAAACGGATACAATGTAGATACTCTCCGTGCCCTAAAAAATGGGAATACCTGACTACACGACTCATCTCTGGAATATCTACCAAACACCGAGTAATGAAAGAAAACAACATCATACGTCTCGTACGAGCCTTCGTCATCAGTCGCATAGCATGCGCCACCTCCTTCCTAAACTTCAAAGTCAGCGAAACACACAAAATTGAAGCTATGATACGTAAATCATACAAACAGGCCCCAGGTCTCCCCGTTACACTCTCAACACGCAAACTACTCTCGCTCGGTCTTAACAATACACTAGACGAAATTATCGAAGCCAAACGTGTCTCGCAACTAGAGCGACTCGCGGGGAGTGACACTGGACGCCACATTCTTCAGAGTCTTGTCTTCAGTCACCCCCTATCTCTGACACCTACGTCGACATTCACGCAGTCATTCGAGACCAACTAGTAATCCATCCCCTCCCTAAACAGATGCACCCAATTCATAACGAGCAAAGGCGCCGAGCGACAGCACGGGCTTTGCACAAACGATCCTCCTCCAACCCACAAGTAGCCTACGTGGGCGCTGCAGAATACCCAGGACGCGAAGCCATGGCGGCGGTCGTAGTTGATTCGTCCCACCGAACACTAGCCGCCCTCTGCTTCCCTACTCATTTTCCAACCACAGGCGAAGAAATGGCTATCACTCTTGCCATTATTTCCAGCCATAAGATTACTACTATAGTCAGGGAGTTCAAATCGACCATTGCAAATTACCTCAACGGGTGAGGTGACCCCCGAACTTTACGCCTAATCCTGCAGGCACGCTAATTCCCGAAACAAAAACCAATATACATCATTTGGGCACCGGGTCACTTCGAACTCCCAGGAATTGAATCAGCACATGAGGATGTTAGAGGAGTGGTCAACCTCAATCTCCTCAACCGTTGTCCCATAAGGACCGCCTCTTGACCTTCCGATAGGTCCCCCCCTCTCCCGCCACCACGCTGTAGTATGGCGCCAACTTCAAACATCCACATTTCCCATCCCTGCCCTCCTATCACTCTACTACCCCGGGTTGCACTCTGCCCTCTTTGCCATAAATACGCAGACAAACCACTCGTGATTCGGGCCTGTGAAGAAAAACCCCTACAAACTCTTAAAAAACACCCCATTTTGTTACAACTTAGGAAATGAGGAGCAATGGAAGGCCGCGCTGCTCAGCACAGACCTTATGGCTTGGCCTCACTAGCCCAGGTGGCCGAAGACGCCGCAGAGAGGTGTATGAACCCTGCCGTCGCCGGAAGGACACTGAAGTCGACCTGAAAATGGTCCCACCCGTGGCAACAATAAAGTTTTTTCTGATCTCATCTGACATCTCGACCTTCGTTCAACATTTGGAATTGGGGATGACGCGCTGTCAGACGTGTGGTGGATAAGTGCTTGCCGGGCCGCCGGAGATCATCAACGCGCCGTTGCTCTTGCTGTTCCTTTACCAAGAGCCCGCGTAAGGGACAAGGCCCTTTGAAGTCATAGGGCTTCAGGTACCGTTGTACAGAGCTTTGCATCGTAGCCGCAAGAAAAAAAAATGTTCAAAAGCACTTCAAAATAGTTGCTTTCACCTAACACCCAATCAGTCACTTTTAGCTACACAGAGAAAACTTTACTGTGAAGAGATGAATGGTCGACAGGGAACTGTTGGTACCATCTGGAAAAGATTGGCACACGTGCAAAAATCCGTAATATCTTGAGCATCTGTTTTGCACTGCTGATAAGCAGTGTTCTTCTGAATCCAGCCCAGAAACATTGCAGAAACATTCACCACAGGACTGACATAGCATAAGATTTCGTGAGATCCTTCAATTATACTGGATGAAACTCCAAACTACCCTTAGATAGGATTCATGCCTTCCCAACAAGTTCCCGAAATTTTTAGAACCGGCCCTTCTCTGGGCATTAACAATCCAGTTAAATCTGCTGCTCCTATTTTTGAAGTCCTCAACCTTTCTGAGCTAATACAACATGCTCTTTTGAATATTAACAAAACTGTTCTTTCTCATGAACGTTTGTGCGCACAGCACCTATAAGAGGCACGTTAGCTTTTATGAGCAGTATGCGCTCATTGATTAATGTGACATTAACCTGCATATCTTTTTGCCTGTCTGGAATTTGGCCGATGTTAAACAAGGGGAGAAATCAAGGGCCGTGAAGTACCGTCGATATTGCGATGGTTCTGTTTACAAAATGGGGACTGTAAAAAGGTGAAGGCGCTCCAGCAAGATCCGCTGAGTTCATGAAGGGCACCGTTTATAATGATCTCATTGTTGCCATAAAGTTTCTACACCTCGTGCATCCACTAAAAGACCCTAGTCAAACCGCTTCCCTATCCCAGCCACTGAAGCGCTAAGAAGGCGAAACTAACACGAGGGACACCTTTGGAGAACACGCGAATTTTTTCGGTGCAGTCGACATGGCCACGTAGAAATTTGTAGCCCGTCTTCGATGCTCTTGAAATCAGATGTGAGTTCTTTAACTTTATTTATTGCTTAGAACCTTCTGCCTCTTTCTTCACCTTTGTTCAACCTCACATCTGACATATTCGACCGCACACGTAAGATGCATTTTTCTTCTTCGAACGGCAACTGCTGCGAACTATTTTTCTCAAACTGCCTTTATTGTCGGATACACACAACGAAAATCTTCTTTGGATATCTCGCAGAAAATCAGTATACCTCTCTCTAGTGTCGTGCACAGCGTTGCATTTCAATTTTGCAGGTGAAACATTCCGGAACCCGATTCCCCGAAAAAGGGGCGTCCTTTCGAAACGACGCGGTAGCGCCGCGCAAATGCATGCGTTCTGGGGCCACGGCGCCGCTTTGAGATGTTGAGGAGCGGGAGTGGTCATGCAAGGGAGCACTGTACCAAGGGCGCAAAGCGACAAGCAAAACGAGAAGCAAAACGAGAAGCAAAACGTATCGCTTTGCGCCCTTGCTACAGTGCTCCCCTGCATGACCACTCCCTCTCCTCCTCAACAAATCAAAGCGGCGCCGCGGCCCCAGAACGCATGCATTTGCGCGGCGCTACCACGTCGTTTCGTAAGGACGCCCTTTTTAACACGACACTACTTTTCCCGAATACACAAAGATTTAACTGGAGTCATATCCGTGACGGAAATGACGCCAGTACAAGGAAGCGAGCGGCCTGCAAAGGGTGCACCCCTTCACACAGGTCTTCTTGTGGGGAAGCAACCTTTAGTACTAAAGAGTACGTCATACCAGAGTCCTTTAATGCTTTACTGGTCACGAAACTGCTCCGTAACTCAATGGGAAAGCTTCATAATCTGCGTTTGGCCGCCGCGCGGTGGCGCCACCATCTCACTGAGGCCACTCCTCGGGCGGCGTTTCGCTGGCTGGAACGGCGGAGACGCGGCGAGTTGTGTTTGTTTTGTGCGGGGGAAAACTTTATTGTGCCTCTCGCGGTGTTGTGATGCGACTTAAGTAGTGCAACGACGATGCCGACGATGGGATGTCGTTCCTTGTACAAAGATACAACAGAAAACTCCCACCTCCCCTCGCGGGAACCCCTGTGTAGATGCGACGCATAGGCGGAGCGGCGAAGGGAACGCGTTTTGATTGATTGATTGTGGGGTTTAACGCGCCGACGCAACGCAGGCGATGAGGCGCGCCGTAGTGGAGGGCTCCGGATTAATTTTGACCACCTGGGGATCTTTATCGTGCGCCGAAATCTCGTACACACGGGCGTTTTTGCTTTTCGCCTCCATCAGGGAACGCGTTTTATAGCGCTAATAACGTTGAGGGGACTGCGTAAGCTGGTCCCAGTCGATGACGACGTTGGCGTACTTGTAAAGCGGCGTGGACTCTAGGTGTTTGAGCCAAGCGTGGATGTTGCTTCGCCGGAGAACGGCACACCGGTTATATGCGCAGCGCGCCCGAAGGAGAGGAAACCGCGGAAGAGAGAGTACTGCACATGCGCCGGCCCCAGCGCGTCTGCCGCGGCTATGACGCAACGTGCCGCGGCTATGACGCAACGCAATCCAACACAATCCACTTTAATCCAATCCAATCCAAATCCAATCCAACCGAATCCAAGCCAAGCCAAGCCAAGCCAATCCAATCCAATCCAATCCAATCCAATCCAATCAAATCCAATCCAATGCCCCTCGCGAGAGAGTGTTCGTTATCGGAGAGGAGAGGGGGTGAGCGGCGGAGAGCGGCGGAGAGCGCAGCTCGTGCGGCGAGGAGAATGGCAGAGGGGTGGACAACGCCGACGACAACAACGACGACGACGCCGGAGGGACAAGGCGAGTGAATCAGATGCTCTGCATCTAAAATGATTCCTTGGTCTGTTTACCGAGCGACAGGGAGCTGCGTGAGAAATAGAGGCGTGCCATTCCAAGGCAAGAAACTGGAGATTTCAGCTTCGATTATAAGTGTGTGACAGTGTGTGGGAATGCACCTTGTGAGAATGAAAAAGCAATGTACCCTTTTGAGAGCATCCTGGACCTAGAATTGTACAATCAGTCAGGTAGTAGCGGTGCTTCATTACCTGTTTGCAAACTTGTATTACCTTGCGCTCAGGATCGCATGTAAAAAAAGCTTTGGGGCATCCTTGTGCTTTTACTATTCATATTTCCGCGAATTATCCCTTAGGGTTCGTTTTGTTTGTTTTGTAACAGCGCGTGGCCACTTCCGCTTTTCTTATCTGGCGTTTCAACCGGAGCGCCCGTTTGCTCTTTGTACGTCTCGTCGGGCAATATTATTTGATATGGAAAAGGTGTCACCTTGTCGCTAACTTAATTTTTTGTTAGCGACAATGTTCTCGATACTTTTCCGTGGATCTGAAGTTATTAACGTTCCGAGTGTAAGGCATGCATAGCAAACGCCGCGCAACTCACTTTATCGACGTTCATCTGTGCACGTCAAACTGCGGACTGCTTCTTCGACGTTTGTGTTTCATTCTAGTCTTTTGTAGCGCACGAGGTCGCTTTAATAAACTCCTTTCAGAAAAGCTTTTTGTTGTTTTTGGCTACGTGGCAATATTCTGTTTCCTCCGCGTGCTGCACATCGCAGCGCAAAAAAAAATTGTACGCTGGACCAAGCTCCTTCGTCTCCCTAGGTAATATTGAACTTTTTTGTTGCGTGTGATAAAATCAGTTTTATTCTTTTTTCGCTTCTCTTTTTTACAAGGATTGCAAAGTGTGGAAGCGGAAGGACACGTACGGTGCAACATATATCTCTTCGTGTTTTGATCCTTCGCGTCTCTGCAGCGTTTTTAGATGTTCTCAAATAAGTACCAACTCATCGAAACAATACTATTGGGCTATCTCTTTTAGCGTTCTGTGCATTCCAGAGCAATCAACGGATTCATTAATAGCGTAGTCTGAACGACGCGTACTTGGTTTCTTTCAGTTTTTTTTTATTGTATTATCGGTAGGCCCGCAGCAGTCCGTGACTACGGAGCTACCGTATGTGTGGTATTTACAGCTTTTGCTTTAAGAAAAGAAGCAATAAAGATTTAAAAATCCGTAAATACGACGGCGCAGCGCTTGTGCCAGAGGACGCAGAAGTCGTTCGCGGCTGAAGTCTACGGTAATTTACTTGGAAAAATTAAACCACATCGAAGGCAGGTCATATACACAATGATTGGACTATTCATAGCTAACTACTACGAAAACAGCACACTTAATCAGCGCGCAGACAACAAAAGCAGCGAGCGTTTGCACGAGCGTTTGCACGCCCTTCGTGCGGCGGTGCCGCCTGTAGTGGCGCCCGCGGTCCCCATATGAAACGAGCGCCGAAGTTTCGTGACCAGTAAAGCATTGAAGGACTCTGGTCATGCTTACGGTTGTTCGTTTTCGGGTTTTATATTTTAACACGACAGTGTTTTTTGCCGGGATACACTAAGATTGCACTGACGTCATACCTGTCACGTAAATGACGCCAGTACACCTTTGCCGGAGCGACCCGCCAGCAGGACGTCGCTCGCCAAGCACACCCACAAGACAACAGCCGACCCGCAAATCATGCTCAGCTGCACATTTGGCTGCACATTCCGCTTTCGTGTTTTACCAATTCCCATGACAGAGGAACCAAGCAGAGTTTTTATTTTTGAGTATTCACGCCCTGATCTCATGCTCGAGACACTCGCTACACGGACCTTGTGCGTATGTTATGGGGCTTGATGAGCACGCTATGCTAACGGTTACATCCGCGAGTTCTTCAAATGCTCACGAAAGTATAGCATGTTCAGATTGAAGGTCTATCCAACGAATGTGCTAGACATTATTGGTCATTACGGACACGCAGAATATTGCATTTACATCTCTGCACAGCGTGCGTTTCGTGTGTTTAGTCTCCTCTTTAGCTGTGTCCCTGTCCTAATGTTCCCTAGTGCGATGAATTCCTTAGGCCGGGTTCACACTGTTACCGCAACCGTCGTAAATGTCTCAGCCAACCAAACTGCGTGACACGCCATTTTGTTACGGCCATGGATACCGATATGGCGTTTGCGTCGGTAGTCTGAATATAGTATTAGTCTCTGCACAGCCCTCGAGTGATTACCCCTCTTTTGTCCCATTTCGTCTTTAGGTATACTGAGTATTCACCCTAGGAAGACTGAAACTCTTTTCTGATAGAACGGATATTGTGTCGTACGTTGCGCAATACACCTCAGGGCTTAGAAAATCGCTGTGTCGTGCCGTCAGAAACAATTGCTGCTGCTGGCGAGGAAGTCCGTAGTGTGTGTGTGTGTGGGGGGGGGGGGGGGGGGCACTTCAATTGATTTGAATGTCAGCCTCATGCTGTAAACATGTTGTCAGAAATATGTTTAGCGTGCTTTTCAGTCTACCATGAACTCGACATTTCAGCCGGGACGAGTAGCAATAACGGCAATGCCCAACCTACGCACAGCGCTGGCGAGCGCAAGCAACGAAACAAATAATAGGGCGTTGTATAGTCAGGAATTGCCGTTTAAAAGTTGCTCAGGAACATACGGCAACAAATATTTTCACTACAATACTCAGCAACAAGAATTCCATGTAGTGAAGTGCATTGATTCGTGCACGAGTCATATTTATCAGGATGCATGCACAGCACCCGTCATGTGGTTTAAAAGTCTTACAAAAACAATTGTGCTCATTTGAAGCTGCTGCGACATGACTTCTCGAGAAGGAACTTACAGCTCTTCTTGCGTTATTTTCTCAGAATTCAGGTCACCATTTTAACCTTGGTATTCTTTCCCGGTAAAATCGCATTAATTCAGTAGTGGAACAGTGCGCACGTGGCAACAGACATGAAAGACTACCTTATTCCCATGTGGAAATCCAATGAGATAAAATTTCTTCTTGGGGAAGCAAAGAGAGGAAAGGGTTGGAGGAAATTAACCCGTGGGACGAACACCAAAAATAAGTAAAGATATGCATTTACTAAATATTTATATTGTTCCGTCCCCATAGCCGCAGAAAGGTCATACGATGATGCACCCATATATTAGGCGTGGTGTTGGATGTAGGTGTCCAACTACGTCTCCGGCTGAGTTCGTTGCTTTTCGACTAATCGACTTGAAATCTTGGCTGGTATATACAATATGTGTCTACCAACCATGTGCAATATTTTATAGAGAAACATGTAATAGTTCTTACAAAAAAATCCAGAGATTTTTTTTTCTAGTCATAAAGAACATTTGCAGAAATGGGTTGACCGGCACAAGGCTGATAGATTTTCCACATGTGTTAAATGCCTCAGGCTTTCTACTGAATGAAAATAATAATGGCGCCGATAGACATTATTTGAAAAATATATATACATAGCACAAACACAAATTGTATTCATCTTTGAGAGAAAAAAGTAAATAAAAAAGACATTTCGGAGAACATGCTTATTCTGGTTCAGAATGTGCATATAGCATTCATAAAGAACTCACGAAACATTTGGAAACTCAAATAATTGAACAAAAATGTTCCTTTTCTCAGCGGAAATAAAGTTTTGAGAAATCGCACTTCAATGTTTTTGTTTCATTTTTTTTATTTGTCGCATCTTGAGCGTATGTTGAGTAACGCAAGACAATGCTAATTTCACAGTGCATTTCAGGCTTAAAAGATCGCTCTAATATGTCGAGGACAAAACGAATTACGGGCGTGCGAACAGAATGACAGCCGACTGACCTTACGTACACAAGCGTTTAGCAATGCATGTGCGATGCTGTTTCAACTAACGCAGTGCTGTTGTGGCATACAGAGAACTAAAGAAAAATTCAAGTCGCTATGTGCTTTATTTGGAAGTAATTATAAAAATAAGCGTTATCACGCGTTTTTGAAGATAAAAAAAACTATCAAAATACCAGTGTGCGTCACACGAAACTTGCAGTGACTAGACGGGGCCACATGTGAGCGCGTTTGGCGCCATTTTTAAATGACTTGTGCGCTTGTGGGGATGCCACTTCGTGGGGATGTTCTCGAAGAGCTTTAAAATATTTGGCACTATAATAACACCTCCAATATTTAGCCCGTTTTGTCCTCCATCCCCCCTGAACGTTAGAGACAAGGCAGCAGGTCGGGTTTTAGTCAAGGTGGCTGATGGGGCACGGGCATTTGCGCCGTCACTTTGCAAACTACCGGCTCAATAAGAAAATACAGCACATATCAACCACTTGGATTTTAAAAAGCACAGCGGCCAGTAATAATCTCAAACAGAGGATTTCTCCGCTTAAACCGTGACCATATTCCATGCTACAATATGAAACTAATATTGTTGACATTATTGTCCCGGAGATAGTTACGCGGAACACGAAGGCGCTCAAAGAAGAGGGAGCTGACAGTGTTCAGATGTTGCTTTGTCCCGGCCTCTGGCTTCGTCACTGCAAGTGCTGTAATAGTTTACATATTTACTAAACAGCCGTCACGTCTTCTCCTTACAACACTATTGCCACCTGACTATTTAAATGCGTGCATATTGTAATTTTTTTGTAATTACGTTGCTAGAAAAAAAATAAGATATGTTTGCATTGAACCTAAAGCTTCACTATATATATTCAAGTGAAATGTCGAGACAGTAGTTTCAAATAGTGAATAAGTCGGATGTGTATTAAAGGTAAAACGCTTATCAGAAATGTATTTTTAAGGCGAAGCTTTTTTTGCCTCAATAATGGCGACCGTACTCGAAAGCAAATTGAAGAAAAGCGAGCTTTACACAACAAGGGGGCACATGCCGATGATGAGTTCCCAATAAGGTACATCAAGCACCTCAAAAAACAAAAAAAATCTTTAAGGGTTCGGAATCGAGCTTGGGTCCCTCACGTTGTGAATCTGACGTTTACCCGATTGCGCCATTCCGACATTTTTTTATATATTGCCTGCTTTGACATTTCTACAGCACATCACACATCATGTCATGTAATGATCCGTCAACCCTACTTGGCTGACTACGTGGCTTTAACACTTTCTAAGACACACTAAATCGTCAAGCACAGGCAACCACTCAGGGGGATCATCCTCAGCCCGAAACACTTCCCGTATATACTGTACGCTTTCAATGAAATTTTCCCTGACAGGCCGGGCATTTATATCCGCATTCCTCACCGCCATTGTCGTCCTCCATATACTATGAAGGCTGATGAGCATGATCAAATCGTACGGCACACCGCCCTCATTTTTTTCAGGTAGGAACGGAATTCCACGCGGCGTTATGGGTAAGTCTTTCTTTAACGTACGTTGGAGGACGTCCCAGTGGAACACTGGGTCCCAACAGTCGATGAAGACGTGATTAATAGTTTCCGGCTTTTTGCACAGTCTGCAGTCGGTTGTCCACGACACAAAAATACCTGTTTTTGCTAACCAAGTATCTACGGGAAGGGTTTCACTGTGTAGTTTTAAAAAAAGGACTTCATTGCAGACTTCACAGGCATACTTTTAACCCTCCTTAAAACATCAAGACTTGTGCCTGCACCGTATAACGACCTATACAGTGGCACAGGTAAACAAACATCCACTGAATCTTTGTACAGGCACTTCCTGGAAACACTACACAGGTAGTGGAAAGAAAACCGTACCTTCAAAAATTCAACAGGCAGAGCCACTTCTCGCAAATATCCTTTCACCCCCCTGCACAGAGTATCACTTGAAGACACAACAAAGTCAGGCAGCACATTTTTCAACCGCACTTGAATTACAGTGCGCAAGAAGGCGTCTTTTTGATCCCGCACAAAACAAAACCTTGGGACAACTTGTCGTAAATATAAATGACAAAACCAAGACCCCCCTTTTTGACTGGGCGAAAAACGTTAGAGCGACTGGTTCTTTCCCAGCTGGAAGACCAAATAAAGACCGCAAATACTCTGTGGATTTTTTGGACATTAGTACGTGACATACACAACACTTGCAGCACGTACCACACTTTGGCTAACAAAAAAAGGTTGCAGATTGTGGCACGGGCAAACATAGAAAAATTGCACCCTTGCCAGTTTCTGGTTTTGTCTCTCAACTTTTCGGTCTCGTTAGTCCAGTAGTCTCAGCTATCCCAATAATGCTCCAGAGGCACCCCTAGATATCTTGTTGGTGCCGTGGTCCATTGTATGCTGAGCACCAGTTCCCGTGCCAAAATCCCGAACATTTATCCCAGTTAATTGCAGCCCCAGATTTTTTACAAAAGGACTTAACCACCTTAAATGCTTCGCTTATGCTATTTTGATTGCGACAGAAAACCGCTATATCATCTGCGTATGCGAGCAGTTTTACTTCAGTGTTCTGTAATGCAAACCCCCGTATTCGTTCATGCTTGATTATTTTTAAACAGAAAGGCTCAAGATACAGCGCAAAAAGAAGAGGCGATAACGGACAACCTTGCCTGACCGAACAACCAACATTTATACCTTCACTTAAATTTTTGTTAACAATTATGCTCGCCTTGCATCCGGCATACGCCATCTTTATATCATCCAAGATAACAGACCCAACATTCGTGTATCCTAAGATTCTGAAAAAGTATGTCATGGGACACCCGGTCAAAAGCCTTCTCAAGGTCGAGTTGCACCATCGCCACACGACCTGAGAAGGCATCACAGCACTCTAACACACTCCTGGCGACGTGCACATTGGTACTTATCGTGCGATGCTTAATGCCGCAAGTTTGATGCGGTCCTACCAAAAACTGAATTACGTTTTGCAACCGTCTAGCTAAGACTTTCATGTAACTTTTGTAGTCAACGTTGGCTAGACTGATTGGCCTATACGCCTTTACGGACAGCAGTTTTACTGCATCTTCACACTTCGGTATCAAGATGACGTGTGTCTCCTTAAAAGACTACCGGAGAACATGTAGTTTGTAAGCCTCTACCCATACTTCATATAAAGATACCGCTACCTCACTTTTCAAAGCCTTGTAAAATTCCGCGCTTAACCCGTCTGGCCAGGGTGACTTACAGGTGTTCAGATCATCTATTGCATTTTCTAATTCCCACACATTAATTGGTGCTTCCATTATTTCACAAAGCTCTGGTTCTAACTTGGGCATAAGCGATAAAAACTCATCAGCAAAGCCATCGTTCATTGGAATGTGCCTGTCTAACAGCTCAGTGTAATACTCGACGAACGCCCGCTCAATAGTTTCTTTTTGGGCCGTAACACCATTTTTGTACCGTATCTCCCTGATTTCGTTTTTCTGCGCGTAACGTTTTTCATCAGACAACGCACGCTTTGTAGGCATTTCACAGAACTACATCTTATCTGCTCGTGCTCACACGATAGCTCCCCTATAACGCTCAGTATCGATGACTTCTAGTTTATTTTTTGTGTCTCTTATTTCTTGCTTAAACTCACCGGCGTTTGCGCTTTCTTTTAACAATAGAGTCCTTAACTGTTGGCGAAGTTCTTTTTCCTTCTCTCTTTTCTGTTTTTTGATAATTGTGCTTCTTTCGACTGCACCTATTTTAACTTGTTCTTTAAAAAGATTCCACTTGACTCCCCAGCTCGTCTGTGCATCACTGTGCATATTAGTAAACAGTTCACTGACCCTAGCTGTAAAAGGTTCATCTTTAGGTACCCGGCTATTTAATTTCCACAACTTCCAATTCCATTTCGTGGTTTTCTGTTTGTTTCCCAGACAGAACGCCACAAGGCAATGATCACTGTAGGACAAGGCCTCGACCTTATAACTGTCACACAGTGGCACAAGTTCACTTGATATGTAGACTCTATCCAGCCTCGCGTGACTGGCACCTCAAAAATGTGTAAACCAGATTGGATCTCTAGTCGTAGAGTAAGCTACGTCATCCAAACAATATTTTGAAGTTATGCCCATTAAGCATTCCGCGCTTTTATCTCTAACCCGCTCTTGGGCTGCTGTGTCCTCTGTCATGCACACACAGTAGAAATCCCCAAGCAAGATAACAACCCTTTCGCACTCAAGGTGCTTACTAATAGTTTGGAAAAAAGTCTCCCGCTCACCCTGTCTGTTCGGTGCATAAATACATATAACTCTCCATTCAATATCCCAAATTAAAAGTCGCACAACACAGCGGCCACTCGAATCAGCTACAACGGTCTGCTCAACAATCCCTAGTGATCACCTGATAAAAATGGCACACCCAGCCGATGTTCCCACGGCGTGGGAGACACACACATTAAAATTTGCTCTAAAAGGTTGCAACGTGCGGTCTGTCATTTCCTGGCTTTCCACTTTAGTTTCTTGCACCGCAATTATATCCAGTTCTCGGTCTGCGAACAGCCTACTAAGCTGACATTGCTTCCGTCTCGCTGCCAGGCCTCGCACATTAACCATGGCAACGTTAATTGCAGCTTATTAACGTACAGCCATTTGGAAAAATTACGACCACCTCCCCTCGCGGGAACCCTGGTGTGATGCGACGCTGAAGGGGGTTCCGTTGGGTGTTTCCGTTGGGTCGATTAGTCGAATTGCGTGAAACGCGTAGTGAACGTGAATTGCGTTTCAATCACATCGTTGGGTTCCACGTGAGAGGATGCGGGCGTAATTTTGAGCATAATGAGAGACGTTGTTGTTGTTGTCGTTTAGACGAAGGCTTTATTAAAGGGACCATCGCATCAAGCAATCGTCGGTACTGCGAGAGAGCAAGCGCAAGCGCAAGCGCAAGCGCGGGCGACCGTCGACTGAGAGACCGGCCGGAGCGCGGCACTCCGCTTATATTGCCGCGATCCATGTTCGGGTTTGTTTATTAGGGGCGAAGCTCCTTAAGTTATGGGTCTGTCCATCCCTTGTGTCTCGTGGTACGTGACCGCCGCATGCTTTCGAAGATGTCGCTAAGTGGGCCGCGTTGCACGCGCAAGAACCGGCTGCAACCGGCAGCGCAAACTCGGCACCGGGAGCGCGAGCTTGTCTGTGTTCGCCAACGGAGGCGCGAGCGCACGTGCACTGCGAGGGGCAGATCACGCAAGAGATCACGCCACGAACGCAGGCAGTCGTACTCGGAGATCGAACGAGACGCAAGGACCTTTGCTCGTTTCCTCTCGTCTTGTTCGGGCACAAGTTCGCCCTAAATAAAAGTTCTTTCTTTACCGTTGTGTCCCATCCTACGTGACAAATTGTGGTGGAGGTGCGGGGTAGTCCTCGATGGCGCGGGGTCTTTCACCAGGTCTGGGCCTGGGAGCATTGACTCCGAAAATAAAAGTTGATTTGTACAATGTACGCACACAGTCTTAGTCTTTCTTAATGATGTAATGGGCGAAGTTTCACGGGAGAGTTACGGTTTCCGATGATCTCCCCCTCTCGAGCTTCGCCCCACTTATCATCATTCATTCCGTGGATATGGCGTGATTTTTTTATTTGTTTTTAATGCCCGGCCGCGCCCGGCTCTGTTATCTGTGTCCCATGCGAAGCGCGTGTTCCATTCTTTATTTTTATGCCGCACGGGCTATCTCATTCAAATAAGCAGAGTGTTTCACCCTAACGCCGCTAGCCCAGAATAATTTTCTGTGATCTACAATGTTCTGGAGGCGGATCGACGGTTCCAGAAACTCTCGCACCGAAAGATAAAAGCCTGCACAGCAGACGCCGCGGCATTCGATTCTGCGACGCTCCCGAAGGAGAGAAGACCGCGGAGAGAGAGAGTACTGCACATGCGCACAGCGCGCAGCGCCGCGCGCAGTGCTGCCCACCGGCGGAGTGAGAGTGCGCTGCGCCACGCGCCCGTAGATGCTGGGCGAGAGTGTTCGCTATCGGAGAAAGGAGAAAGGGTGAGCGGAGGAGAGACGCAGCTGTGCGGACGCGGACGACAACGACGACGGACGGAGGACAGGGCCGCCGGCAAGAGATGCTCCTCTCAGCGTCGCATCTAAAAACTAGACCGCATGCCGCTCACCTCGGACATATGACTAATGCGCGGGTGTGCGTCCGCTAGCGTAGGTCAATGCGGCATGAGGTGTTCGCCCCGTTCTTGGGCACACATAAATCTCGTCACGAGGGGGGCTTTGGCGGCCTCCTCTCTCCGACGTGAATATTCGTCTTAGGTTCAGGGCGCTTTTTCCTCGCTGTGGGCCCAGTCGAGGCAATACCCACCAGGTTCTTCGCGTCAGCGTCCGCAGCACTGTCCTCCCGTGGCCGCTTGGCCGCGAGCTCATTGAATGCACCATCCTTCCCACGAGTGGCGGCGCCCTCGGCGTCCATGGAGGCGTCGCTTGGGTAGCCGTCGTCAATACTTTGCAGCCGGGTATCTTGCGGCTGCACCTCCGGCGCCTGAGCTGCCGCTGTTTCTTTCGTGCCCGTCCTCCCCTCAATAGCACTACCTTCGTCAATGTCCCCTTTTTCTGCTGGCGTGTCCGCCGGGATCGGTGTATGCTCCCCATCCAGGCCCTTGACGACCTCTTCCGCCTCCGATTCGTCCATTATGTGCTTCCAACGCTCTTCTGTTGCTCCGGGTCCGGTGGCCGCCGCATACGTTTTCACGCAATTGGCGCCATCATGTCCGAAATGCCGGCAGACATTGCACTTGGGGACGTGACACTCCCTCCGCATGTGCCCAGTCTGTTGACACCGAAGGCACAGCGGTGGTCTTCCCGGCACGGCGACGAGAGCAAGCTCGGTTCTGATACGCAGCTGGTGCGGCAAATCGTCCCTTGCAACTCCCCCTTTCAGCCGGAGAACAACGATGCGTGTCATGGTGCTGAAATTCGCACACCCTGTCACACGCCACTTTTCTTTCGTCACTTGAACCACAGTTCCGTACTGCGCGAACGCTTCCTTTAGCTCATCGTCGGAAACATTGCGCAGGACCCAGTGAAGCTTGACGCGGACGTCTTGCTGGCACGGGTCAATTACCAGGCACCTGTGGCCCTTGACGGTGATTTCTTTCTCCGCGAGCATTTTCTTCTTTCCTTCTCTGCTCGTAAAGGTGACTGCCCACATATGATTCATCTGGTAGGGGCCGAGGGCAGCAATGTTGGCGAGCACAGCGTCTTGCGCTAACGCGTCTCGAAAGTCTTCAACTCGGTACGGTCGAGCCCTTACGTCTCCATGCAGAAAAATGGTGTTAAAAAAATTCAGAGCCCTTCACCCGTGAAGTGGGATGGCCGGCAAAGCTGCGGCGCCGAGCTTCAACGTGAGGTTTGACTGGGTCGTAGTCAAGTTCACTGGCATGAAGCAAAGTGTGCACGAAGCAAAACACGTTTGTTTGTAATTTGCGATTTAGCATTGTTCCTGGTTATTAACTGAAAGTCCAGTCCTGTCCAGTCACTGCTCCTCGCGCATGCTCAGCACGGCTCTTCCCGAGCCACGTGAAACGGCTATCAAGCGGCTCCGACGCAGCGTCAGACTTGGCTACTGCGCAATTGAGGCGCACACCTTGGCACGCGCCGGCGCCAGTGCGTCTGCCGCGGCTATGACGCAACACAATCGAACACAATCCACTTTAATCCAATCCAATCCAAATCCAAGCCAAACCAAACCAAGCCAATCCAATCCAATCCAATGCCGCTCGCGCTTGCGCAAAACGGCCCTTCACGGCCCACGCGAAGCTGCTCAACCTCGGCCAGTGTAGCTTACGCCACAAAACACACAGGAATCGTGAGTAGAAATCTATTATAGCGCGGGTATGGTAATCACGGTGCATGCTTTATGAAGGCCCTAGGACCATTTTAATTGTGTATGATATTTTTCATGCCCCAAGCCTGTGGCGCGCAGTTTTACGATTCCGGGGATTTGAGTGGGCTCCGCAACGTGGCGCTACGCTCGCTAGCGATTCCTGTCTACATCGCTCTGGGACCGGAGACGATCTGCTGGATCCTAGCCATTTACAGCTTTGCTGTAAAACTACCACCTCCCCTCGCGGGAACCCCTGTGTAGATGCGACGCATAGGGGGTTCACGTTGCAGCGTTGGACAGCGGAGGAACGGCGCAGGCACCGCGTTTTATAGAGCGCATAACGGTGAGGGGACGCGCCGGTGCCAGTGCGTCTGCCGCGGCTATGACGCAACGCAATCCAACACAATCCACTTTCATCCAATCCAAGCCAAGCCAATCCAATCGAATCCAATCCAATGCCCCTCGCGAGAGAGTGTTCGCTATCGGAGAGCAGAGGGGGTGAGCGGCGGAGAGCGCAGCTGGCGCGGCGAGGGGAATGGGGGAGGGGCGGACGCCGACGACGACGCCGGATGCAGGGACAAGGCGAGTGAATGAGATGCCTTCGCATCTAAAAACAACCGACCCGGTTGGCAGGGGAGGCAGAACAACACAGTAATCCTGGGCATCTTCAGCATTCCTGTTTCCGCGGCAAGACTGGGCCGAAAACGCCGCTCCGACGGAGCTCATGATACCGCGTCCGCACGCTGCGGTGACCGGAAGTGGAATCCCACGCCCCATTCCGACATGGTCGAAACAGCTTAGATTTTAAAATTTATAATTTTTCCTTAAGACCATGACTTTGACATAAATCATACGCTACTAAAGGGAACACGAAGCGCCAAACGTAAACTACGACACGCACTCCGCTTTTTTTTTGTGAGCTACTTTGGGCGTTGGCTGTATAGACTATAAGAATTGAGGCTTCGACTTGATCGTTAGGCTTCGGGCCTTTGCTTTGACTGCGCTAGCGCTAGAAAAAAGCTCCGCGTTTCAACCATCTTTTTCGTGATTGATTTGATAGCAGGGTTTAACGCGCCGACGCAACGCAGGCGATGAGGCGCGCCGTAGTGGAGGGCTCCGGATTAATTTTGACCACCTCGGGATCTTTAACGTGCGCCGAAATCTCGTGCACACGGGCGTTTTTGCTTTTCGCCTCCATCAGAAAAGCGGCCGCCGCGGCCGGGAATCCAACCCACGACCTCGTGCTCAGCAGCGCAACGCCTCAGCCACTGAGCCACCGCGGCGGGTATCTTTGTCGTGAGACGAAAGGCCTCGTTCGAGCGTTTTTAGTCAGAGGACTTCCCCATGGGCAAAAAACTTGCTCCTGCATCTCGTTGCTTTACCGAAAATGACGTCAATAGAACGCAGGTTTTTTGCGTCCCTGCCCCACAGCCCCCTCGCATCTCTCCCCCTCCATGCCTCACGGTCTTCCATTCTCCTCTCTATCTACGAAATCGATTAAAATGAACGAATTTACACCAGGATTTACACCAGCATGCGCTGTGGGTCCCGCCATATCTCATTATTTTGCCAGATATTTAGATGGTCTTAGTCAGAACAAAACTTCCTGTTTGAAGAGTGCGGTTGGTGTGACTAGGTGCGCCTGGTTGCAAGGATTATATGGAATTATTTGTGTGTGGTTCATTCCTTAGGTTAAATGATAGTGCGTTGACACAGTTAGGCCCAGATAAGATGTATTGATGTTCAAATTGGAAAAGCTAAAATTCGAAAAAAAAATGGGTTACTATTTGCGGGATACTTTTAATAATTAGAGTGGCGGTGTTTGACAAAGTACATCGTGCTTAACGTAATGCTAGTAGATTTAAACGACGGGTTTAAGGCGTGAGCTCAAACTGCCCGAAGATTGGTTTTCAAGGTTGGCCGCTATCTTTAAAGGAGCCATGAAGAGAAAACAGAAATTTGTTTTATTCGAAAGATTAGGTGTTTCATAGTACCCTAAGCGCTTTCCCGGAAGCAAATGATGCTTTATTCACTGAGAAATAAGGCAATTTAAGCTAGAATTTTAAATCTCCCGCTAAATTGCACATTTCGTGACGTGAGCAATGGCGTCATACGTGCCGGTCCATGAAACAGATACTTAGTATGTCGACTTCATATAGCACCCACACGCGGGAATCAAACAGGAACCGGAACTCGTGCCGAAACCGAGACGGCGGCCATTTTAAAAATACTAGTAAAACCTAATGCACCCGCAGCTCTAGTCATGGAATCGCCTGATCGGGAGAACAAAACTCTCGCCGAGAAGCTCGGGCTTGCATTTAACAACCTCACACCACTCGAACGCTCAATGCTTCTAAGTGCCCGAGCGGTAGGAGTTGTGGGATACGCGGATGGACCGGAAAGCGACCATTCCGCGATAGGCACAGTTAACAGACGACGCCCGGCCGTCGGCACCGCTGCCTCGTCAGCCCCGTCGCGACGGACGAATGCAGACTGGTACGTATGTGCCGTATTTTTATTACGGTTAATAATAGTCCAATTTCAGTAGCAGTATCGCTTATGCCAGTTGGCCGGTGTCGTGTATGGAAAGCCGTTCGCGCGAGCTCTCTGCTCCGACCAGAAAGATACGAGCGTCAATGCGCGGTGTGTACGGCATTTTTTCTCCCAATTTCAGAGCGCTTTGACGGCGATTTGACGAAGTCGGCGACGAGCGCCAGCATGTCACAGGAGTGACCTAACGTAAGGGTTCCTGCCGCAATCACTTCCTCGGAAATGAAGCGAGCACAGTCATACTTCCTTTAGCTCTCTTTCTCCACCGTTTGCAAAGTTTACAAAACGTAGCCACTTGCTTCGCCGAGGATCGTCGTTGGGCAGCACATGAAAGGAAATCTCCTCACCGGCGGGGATGTCACACTCCCTCGACGATTTGCCCGTACTACATGGGCATTTCAAAACGCAGGAACGAAATTTCATTCTAAAGTACTCGAACAAACTGAAGTTTTCAGTGGTTGTAAACTGGAAACGAGCTCCTAACAACAGCAGAAAGCCAACACCATTCCGAAACTTCTGCGACGACTGTCACTATTTCGTCGCTGCTTGCTGTCCCTTACTCCCCTCGTTTCTATTTTTACCTTTGCTGGTTGGCGATATGACGGCCAACCTCCTGTGAAGGGATTACGATACCAAGCAAGGTCGCGGCTGTGCGTGCTGGGACGGTTCGTTGGCCCCGAAGAGCCTCGAACCCGAAAATTCGTCTGCGCGACGGTGGCGACGGCGAGATGTCGAGTTCGACTGGCGGTAGTTTCGTACACATTGGCGTACACGCTTGCGTGTTTATTCGGAACTTCAACTGTTTACTCCACCGTTCTTAGTGTCATAAAGGAATGTGCAGTATGTTTAACGGGCATATAGCTCACTATGCAAACTGGTAAGCCCTGCCTAACTTGCGTTTGCTTTTGTCGGCTTGCGCCAATCGCAGAGCATTCTCGTGTGACATCATAGGTTCTGTTGCGGGAAATGAGCTGGTGGGTCGCATGGTCATTCCCTTTTTTCCTACTTATGTAGCTTATTTGATCGAAGTTTGTGTTAAAAGTGGTGTCAGTTTGGTTCTAACGAGGCAATCTTTCGAATGAACCAAGCTTGTGTTTTATCTTCATGGCTCCTTTAAAGGAGTAGTGACACGAAATTTCAAAGCTGAGATAACTAGGTAAAATGCTCCTTTTTATCAGGAGATATCTGCCAGCAAGTTTCAACAGCAGCCGTTAAGTATAACATATTGTGGGATGGGCAGTGAAGCATGACCATTTACGAAGAGACTAGGGTTGTTACTGCCCCACTTGACACTCTTCTCCACCTCCGCCGCCTCTCTCCCTAGTTGTGTTAGTGCTTGCCATGTGCGGTGTCTATGTTCCCCGGCCATTTAAAGGCGGGGGGGGGGGGGAGAGTGGCGGGCGAGCACGCGCAAGCAGGCATCACGCGCTCTGCAGATGGGAATTTAAACGTGGACGTCTGATAGTCCTGTGCATAGAGTTTCATACTAATATATACTAGAGGGAAATCTGTCGCTGCACTCGCGAGCCGCCGTGGGCGGTGCCATTGCCGCTAGCGACGTTCCTCGCCTACTTTGCTTAACTAGCGGTATGGCTTCTTTTTTGTCTCAAAGTCAAAATCAACAATGGGTAACATTTTTTTGTTCATCATGCATGAAGGCATGGAGGTTCTACATAATCACTGACAAATTAATTTCTGTGGAGGTTCATTTTTATAACAAAAGAATTCCCGCGCCTTCCCGCGAGGGGAACACGAGTAAATGCAGAGCATTGGGGCCTCAGTACTGATTGAAGGCAGTGTTGCTTCCATCGCTTCTTCCGTGATGCTGGAGTAGCAGACACGAGTAAACGTGGGAGCGAGCGTCAACCAACCAAGGAAGGAAGGAGCAACGCAGTGACTGAAGCACGAGCGACCGCTAGCCGCTTCATATTTGCAGCGCGCGCAGTAGAGGGAGAGCAGTACGGGGGGGGAGAGCGCGCATGCGCAAGCAGCGCGCGCCCTTCCACGCCCCACCGCGCTGCTATCACGCACCTGTTACGCCGAGACCGCGACAGAGCGAACGGGCTTAATACGACGCATGCGCGCGCCAGCTGCTGTTGAGAGAGAGGAGGGAAGCAGGAGAGGCGCACCTGCTGCGGACGCGGAGCTGTGGACGCCGTCCGACGCAGGAAGAGGCGAGGCTAAGAAATGCTCTGCATTTAAAACAAATTTTATGAACTTTCTGCTGTAATATTGTTGCTTTTTTGCAGCCAGAGCCAACTTTTCAGCATGTTTATGAGCCACGCCAAGGACAAGTGGAACATGCCTGCGCGGTACAGACAGACAGACAGACAGACAGACAGACAGACAGACAGACAGACAGACAGACAGAACTTTATTGAGGTCCAGAAAATCCGTGGCAGTCTTAGTGACTGCATCCCGCGGACGCGGGCCACACTTGCGCAGGTGGCGGAAGTCCTTGTTGCGCAGGTGGCGGAAGTCCTCGCAAGCAATCTGGACAGTCCGGGGTTGAATCACGTACTCTTCACTTTGTAGGGCTTCTTCCCACTATTGTTCTGTTATAAAATCACCGCGCGGTAACGCAGGGCATTGCCAGAGCATGTGGTGCTACTACATTTTGTGCAGTGTGGTTGGATGTCGTGTTTGAAGTGGCTAAATACGCTTCTCTAGGGGAATGTACCCGTTTGGAGCATTCTAAAGGCAGTGGATTGTTATCGCTGAAGCTTGGGGTGCGGGGCTGGGTATTTCGTTCTCTCTAGCTTGTAGTGTGCCGTGATCTAGGTGAAAGTATACTCTTCCCAGTCGCTGGTCGTCGAGCGTCCTACGCTGCCACGGCGGGTGATTTCACGCGCGCAGTCATGGGCCATCTCGTTGGAGTTGGGGATGTGCTCGTTTATTTCGTGTCCCATGTGGGCAGAGAACCACGTAATGTAGCGATAGTCGTCCTCGCTTCTGTTGTTAATGATTCGCGCTGCCTGCTTGGCTATCGTTCCTTTGAGGAACGCAAGGACTGCTGCTTTTGAGTCCGAGTAGATGTTCGGTCTCGAAGGGTTGGCCTTAGCCAGGGCAATCGCCACTTGCTCTGGGAAAGCGGGTTTGTGGGTAACTACGGATGTTGCGTTCTGTAGTTTGCCAGCAGGGTCGGCCACGACCCCCACGTATTTGTTGGAGCGGCCGTATCGTGCTGCATCCACGAACGTCGACGTTCGCCGCCCTTATTGTGCATTTTTCAGTAGCGCCTTCGCCCCGGCCGCCCTCCTGCCTTCGTTGAATTGCGGGTGTGTTGCGAGGGATGGCCCTGGTTTGGAAGGTTTCCCTGATTTTCCGGTCGAATCCGGTCGAATCCGGTTGCAGCCGGATGTGCATAGAGGTGGAAGGGGACGACATTACACCCGAAGAGTTCTACGCAGACTCAGGATGGCGGACAATGGGCCCCGGTACAAAGGCCCCAGCAGGACACGTCAGTCATCAGTCGAGGTCTGCAACCAAGAAGTATGCCAGGAACGCGAGGGCTTCGGCAACGAAGGCTGCAAGGATGCCCGACGTTCTACCGAAGGAGGACATCAAGATCGTGGTGCGGCCCCGGGGAGGCCTGAACATTGCGAAGACCGGGATGACTGCCGTGGCGTCGGCTATAATGGTGGCGGCGAAGGTGCCAAGAACGGAGGGAGCGGCGGACTCGTTCTGCAAGAGCCTAAATCAGAATATTGTAGTGGTGAGTACATCCGACGACAAGCGAGCAAGAATGTACAACCACATTAAGTCCATTTGCATAGACGGCAAGGAGCACGAAGTCGGCGTGTACCGGAACGCGCCGCACGGTACCGTGAAAGGAGTGATCAGAGGGATACCAGTAGAAGATACTCGGCAGGAAATAGAGCACAACGTCATAAACTCAAGAAATCCGCTGGCCCTGGGAGCACAGAGGATCGGGAACTCGACCACCGTCATCCTGGCGTTTCAAGGCCAGAAGGTTCCAAACTACGTGTGCTACGGTCCAGTAATAACCAAGTGCAACCTGTACCGGAAGCACTTTGACGTGTGCAGACTGTGCGTAAAGGTAGGACACCGTCGCGACGTGTGCCCGACGCCCAACGCAAATGTGTGCTTCGCCTGTGGAACGACTAACCCCAAGGAAGGCCACGATTGTATGCCGAAATGCAGGCTGTGTGGGGACCGCACGAGACAGGCAACAAAACGTGCAAGAAAAAGTACAAGACACCGTACATCGTTCGGAGGAGACAGTGGGAGCGCAAGATGGAGGAGGATCAGCTGCAGCTGCGGGCACAGCTCGGGTCGGGTGATTTTCCGTCGCTGACGGCATCGCTGACGTCATCGGGGGAGGCCGCCGCAGCTGGCCGGCGCGCCTCGCGTACCCCATCGAAGCGCAGGAAGAGCGAGAGAAGACAGCGCAGCGCAAGCAGAAGGCGGTCGCAGTCACGAGACAAGGTGAGCTGGGCCAACATTACCAAGAATAAAAGCAAGAAGATTGAGGGCAACGAAAACAAGAAGGGGGACGAGGCAACGAGAGCCATGAGGGAAGCGAACGAAGCGCTCAGGCGCGAGAACGCCGAGCTGAAAGTAACCGTCAACAAGATGTCGAAGGAGATCGAGGACATCAAGAAGATGTTAGCGACCCGTACCACCGCCAGTACCGAAACGCCCGAAATGGCACCCTGCGGGGCCGGCGTGGGCACCGGAGGCGGTACGCCAGCGACCCCCGAGACGAAGGGACCGGCAGCCAAGAAGCGGGCGATCGAGAGACCACGGGACAGTACGGTGACCGAGCGAATCAACATCATCGAGGATCGTTTGAATAAAATCGAGGCACGCTTTGACAGTTTCGAGGCACGCATCGATGCGAATTTCACCAAGCTGGAAGAGTTCATCAAGACAGCGATCTCGACAATGGAGACCGAGAACGCCAAGAGGCTCACCTTCATCGAACAAACAATACGACCAATGGTAACTCAGCCGACGTTTGCGTCAGTGATGGCGCAGCACCCCTACAAACAAGAGACGACGCAGCAATTCACGCTGATGCAATCATGGCCGCCCCAGCAACAGTAGAGGGACTTACCGTGTGGCAATTGAATTGCCGCGGGCTCGCGAGGAAGAAGGCAGTGATTCAGCAGCACATCGCACAGTCAACGAGGAAACCAGACGTCATAATGCTACAGGAGACGCTCCTCGACGCTCCATCGCTCCCCGGATACCGAGTCTATGCGAAGGCCCCGGCGGCGGAAAACGGGAGCAGGGGGATGTGCACGATGGTCCGGAAGGGACTCACGTTCGTGGAGCACGAGATCGCGGCCCGCAACATCGAACACGCGTTCGTCGAGATAATCCCGGGGAAGAAACGCAAGGGTAGTGTGTACTTGCTCAACATCTTTAGTAACCCGTCGCAACGGAAGCAGAAGTTCAAGACGCTCCTGCGCAAGGCGTGCACCGCTGCAGGAAGCCACACGCTGTTAGCGTGCGGTGACTTCAATGCAATGCACCCGGCGTGGGGCTATAGCAAGCACACGGCCAAAGGGCGAGATCTGTTGCAAGACGCGACGGACCTCGACTTTACACTGATAACGGACCCAGCGCATCCGACGAGACTCGGACACTCGGTGTCCAGGGATACAACGCTGGACCTAACGTTCGTGAAGAACGACGACAAGGGCGCGACTACCTGGCGCAACACGGGGGACGATCTCGGTAGCGACCACGCCATCGTGGAGGTCATAATACCGGGGAACGACGAAAAAAGGAAGGAATATAGATGGACGGACTGGGTGGCGTTCCGCGACCGACTGCCGTCGGACGACGAGGGCGAGATCGAGGACATCGAGGAGTGGACTGCGAAAATCGAGGCGAGGGTGAAGGAGGCAACGAAAATGATAGAGATGGAGGCGGAGATCCCGGGGGTCGACAACCAACTAGCTCACCTCATCGAGGCCAAGCAGTCCATACTCAGTAAGTGGAAGACGCAGCGGCTCAACCGCAGGTTACGTAAAAAAGTGGCGGAGCTAAACTGAGCCATCGAAGACCACTGCCGAGTGCTCTGCGCGCAGCAGTGGAACGAGATCTGCAACGCGGCGGACGGGCAGAAGTACTGCGGCAAGACCTGGAACCTGCTTGACGAGACGAAAACTAAGACCCACCAGCGTGACCCCCTGGCGAAGCTCATGCACCGGGCGGTTCGGGATCACGGGGAAGCAGAGGTCGTCAAAAGAATTGACAAGTACCTGCCGGTAACGCCCACGGAGCGGCATCCCGCTTACGGGGGCGAATCAAACGAGGAACTCGACCGGGACATAGACGTTGAGGAGGTGAGGACGACTCTGCACGAGCTGAACGGCAATTCCGCGGCCGGACCGGATCGCATCACGAACAAGGTGCTCAGGAACCTGAACGACGAGGCAGTCTAGAAGCTGACCAAGTACTTCAACAAGTGCTGGAAGTCGGGGACACTGCCGAAGCAGTGGAAGACGGCCAGGACCATCCTCATCCCCAAGCCGGGCCAACCGCCGAGAACGGACAACCTCCGGCCCATCTCGCTCACGTCGTGCGTGGGCAAGGTGCTGGAGCGCGTCCTGATGAACCGGTGGCAGGACTACCTGGAGCGGTCCGGGCTGTACCCGGCGTCGGTCATCGGGTTCAGGCAGCACCTGAGCACGCAGGACGCGATGATATTACTCAAGAACGAGATCGTCGACGACAAAGTCAAGACGCAAGATAACAAGGCCATCCTGGGACTGGACCTGCAGAGCGCCTTCGATAAGGTGAAGCACTCCGCGATCCTGGCGCAGGTGTCGAGACTCGGCCTGGCCGAACGGTCGTACAATTACATACGAGAATTCCTGACGGGTCGTTCCGCCGAGCTTCCCGCCGGCGATCTGCAACTGCAAGAGAAGAGGCTTGGCAGCGTGGGGACTCCGCAGGGGTCCGTCATCTCGCCGCTGCTATTCAACCTGGTGATGATCGGGGTGCCCGAATGGCTAGAGAAGATCGAGGGCGTCAGGCACACCATCTAAGCCGTCGATATTACGCTGTGGGTCCCAGGAGGCAGCGACGCTCACATTGAGGGCAAACTGCAGGAAGCAGTCAATGCGATCGAGGACCAGCTCGACGGTTCCGGCCTGATATGCTCACCGAGCAAATCAGAGCTGCTGGTGCTACCACCGAAAAGGGCCAACCGAAGCAAGTACAAGCCAAGAGAGTACGAGAAGATCAAGGTCGTGGCGAAGAGCGGCCAAGTGATCCCCGAGGTCAGTAAGATCCGGGTCCTGGGCATGGTGGTCGAGAAGCAGCGGAGAAACGGCGAAACCGTCGCCCGACTGAACGCCAAGGTGGCCAACACGATGCGACTCATCAAGAGGGTCGCCAGCCACAAGGCGGGTATGAAAGAGGAGAGTCTGATCAGGATCGTCCAATCCTTTGTGATGAGTCACATCGCGTACGTCGCAGCATACCACAACTGGCTGCAGAGCGAGCGCAACAACATTAACGCCATCATACGACGTGCCTATAAGGCGGCGCTGGGGCTGTTCGAGGGCACGAGTACGACCAAGTTGCTGAGCCTGGGCGTGCACAACACGCTCGAGGAGATCGCAGAAGCACAACGGACCTCCCAGCTAGAGCGACTATCTACGACTGAGGCAGGCAGGAAAATACTGCGAGACCTGGTGTACGAAGCGGCCGCGGGGAACGCCAGCAGCAGAGTCCCCATCCCCGATGAGACCCGGTGCCGGATCAGGGTGGACCCTCTACCAAGGAACGTCAATCCGCAGTACAACAGGGGCAGACGAGCGGCGAGGGCCAAGGCCCTCATCGATGTACACGCAAGTGACGGCCAGGCGAGGTACGTGGACGCGGCTGAGTATCAAGGAGATCGAGAAGCGTTCGTGGTGGTCGTCGTCGAGGCATCGACCGGTGCTACGAGGGCGGCGGCAAGCGTTCCAGTAAAGGAGGCGTCCGAAGCGGAGGAGGTGACCATCGCCCTGGCCATTGCCGACGCCGGGTGCCAGACCGTGCTGAGTGAATCGAAGAATGCGGTGCGAAATTTCGCCAGGGGCCGAGTATGCAAGGAAGCCGAGCGCGTGCTGCGGACGGCGAGGTTACAAAAGGAAAACAGGAGCATACGTCTCAAGTGGTTTCTGGCGCACGCAGGCGAAGACGCGTCGGCAACGAACGACAATCACAACGAGACGGCCCACGCGACGGCGCGAGCGCTAACTAATCGCGCCGCCGCAACCTACCGTCCGGAGGAGTGGTGTGGAGTCAAGGACCGCATGACAGACTATAACGAGGTCACAAAGTTCCACCGCCTGGCTCGAAGGACTCTCCCACCCCCTCACCCGGTGCTGAGCCGTGCAGAGGCAGTGTTGTTACGACAGCTGCAGACAGGGCCGCTACCCACCCCGGTCCTGATGAAGCACATTTATCCAGAAGCCCACCCGACCGACACGTGCCAGGTATGCCAGCGGGGGAGGGCGGACTTTGTGCACGTGTTGTGGGACTGCGTCAAGTTTCCAGAACGAGCGTCAACAAGAAGAGGAAGGCTGCCGTCGAGGCTAGAAGCAGCGATGGCGAGCTACGACCAAGAAGAACAATCATGGGCCGTCCAGTAGGTCCTACAGGCTCTCGAAAGGCAGAAGCCGAGCGAAAACGACGGGGGGCGCCTTCACGGGCGACGAACCGCGGGAGTAGCAGAAGCCGACGCCGAGTAGAGGACCCCACCAGGATGACGTAGAGGCCCGCGTCGCGGCGCTCTAGGGTGTCAATCTGCAGGCGATCAATAAAGTTACCTCCATCCATCCATCCTGGTTTTCCCATCGAGTTTTACTTCGTATGCTTCAAAATCTTCGGGGATGTGCCCCGTGGTGAGGAGTATCCCCGCCCTGCTCTCGTAATTAGGAGTCTGCCTTTGGGCTTTCCTTTGTGCCTTGTAGATATCTGCTAGTTTGTTGTGTACGCCCAGACTTTCAAGCTTTTCTGTGCTGGAACTAATAGGGACACCAAGTGCCCTCTGGACGCATTTCCTAATGAGCGTGTCGACTTTGATCGCCTCGGTTTTGGCCCAGTCTACCGCTGCTGCGACGTAGTGTACGTGACTCATTAGGAAGACGTTGTAAAGTCTTAGGAGGTTGTGTTCTGTTAAGCCCCCTCGTCTGTTCGATACTCGTGCGACTAGTCGGATTGTGTCTTCCTATTTCTTGGCGAGCTTTTCGATAGTTCTCGTATTCTATCCTCGGGATTGTATCATTAGTCCGGGGACCCTCAGTGTGTCTACGATGGTGATGGTGCGCCCGTATTGTGTTTCGATGCGTATGTTCGCTTGGTTAGAGGGGGGGGGGGGTTGACCTCTACCGCCCTTCCGGTTAGATCTGTGCAGGAGCAGTTACGATTTTGCCGGCGACAGCTTGAGACCCGAGTCAGGGATGTAGCTCTCCGTTGTCTCCAGGGCAGTTTGCAGGGCGTGTTCGGTTTCTGCTTCCGATCCTCCAAGACTCCATACCGTGATGTCGTCTGCATAGATGGCGTGGTTGATTCCTTTAATTGTACTTAGTCTGTCTGACAATCCTTTCATGGTGAGGTTGAATAGCAAGGGAGACACGATGGCTCCTTGCGGTGTTCCTTGCGGCCCCAGCTTGAATTCTCGTGATTGGAGGAGTCCGATCTTGATCGTTGCTTTCCGGTCTCTGAGGAACGACTTAATGTACGAATGGAATTTCGCCCCCAGGTTCTCTTTGGAAATGGCTTCAAGTATGAATTTGTGCTTAACAGTGTTAAATGTCTTGGTTAAGTGGAGTGCTAGGACGCCTCTTACGTCTTTGGAGTATTTGTTCATTATCTGGTGGCGCAGCATTAGCATTACGTCCTGGTTCTATAACCCCCGCCGGAAACCCACCATGTTGTGCTTAAAGATATCGTGTTTCTCTATGTAGTCCGATACTGTGTTTTGTAAGACATGCTCGAGTACCTTTCCATTGCAGTACGTAAGCGATGCGGGTCTCATGTTCTTGGGGCCCAAAGGCTGGCCTGGTTTGGGGATATGTGTCACTGATGCCGTTTTTCATTCATCAGGAACATGTCCGGTTTCCCAGGCCTGGTTGGCCGCATTCGTCAGCGTTCTTACTGACTCAGTATCCAGGTTGTGGAGGAGCGTGTTGGTGATCCCATCGGGTCCCGGGGCCGATCTGCACTTTAGGTTTTGTAGGGCTTCTCAGACCTCTTATTCCGAGATCGGCTCGTCCAGTCCGGGGTTCGCTTCGCCCTTGTACTCCGGGTAGTCCTCTTCTCCGCTTGTCCCAAGGGTGAGGTAGGTATTCGCTAGTTCTTGTAGGATGTCATCGTCTGTTAGTCATTTCTCCCGCTGCTGATGTAGGATCCTGTCGATCGATATCTGTTGATTGCTCTTGGTTTGCGTACCGTCCATGAGAAGTTTGAGGAGGTTCCATCTCCCCCTGCTCTCATACGGCCGTCCAGTTGGGTGCAGATTTCATTCCACTTCTGCTGGTTAAGTTCCCTGGCATACTTTTCAATTTGCTTGTTGAGGAGCGCGATTTTCTCGCGAAGTCTCCTATTGAGCTTTGGCGTTTCCCACCTCTTTCTGAGCGCGCTTTTGGCTTCTAGCAGGTGTGCTAATTTATTGTCCATTGTTTCGTACTCCGCCAGTGCTCCAATTTCTTTAGTGACCGCTTTGACGTCGTCTTTGATGATCCTGATGAGTACGGTGAAGGTATTGACCTCCCGCTTGTCATCTTTGCGTCTTTTTCTGAAGGCGTCCCAGTCTATGATTTTGTGCTTCCTGGTACCTGGGTTGGCAGTTTCTGCTTCTATCGTTGTTTGGAGTATTACGTGGTCACTGCCCAGATTCTCCTGCAGGTTAACCCATGTGGCATTCCGGCTGTTCCGGACAAATGTTAAGTCCGGGGTCGTGTTGCACTCTACAGAGTTACCTAGCCTAGTGGTGAAGTTGGGGTCAGTGATTAGAGTTAGTGAGTGGTTGATTGTGCCCTGTAGTAATACGGTTCTCTTCCCTGTGTTGGCCGGTCTCGAATAGCCCCAGGCTTCGTGCTTTGTGTTGAAGTCGCCGGCGACGATCAGCGGGCCGTCTTTGGAAACTGCACCACCTTATATAGGAACTCCGCGATGGTCTGCTGGTATTCCGAGGGTGGGCTGTATATGTTGAGTGCGTATATTCTTGCATTCCATTCTCGGTTTGGGATGGTTCCAACTAGTAGGGCTTCTAATTTTTTGCTTCTCAGTTGGATCGAACGTTCAACGCAAGAACATTGCTTGTTGATTAGCGTAGCTATTCCTCGATGATCTTGCTCACGTCTGCTGGCCTTTCTGTATCCCGGGAAATCGAATTTTTCGGCTAATGTTTCCTGGAGTAGGATCACCTGTGGTTTCTTCTTCTGTGCTTGTATGTATTGCTTAAGGACTTCTTTTCTTTGCTTAAAGCTCGCACAATTCCACTGCCATATAATAAACGCCTCAGTTTTGGGTGCCATTGTACGTGTGATCGGTGATGCCCCTATGTTCGGTATGTCTAGATTCCTCTCTGAATCTGAAGTTGTAATTTGCCATAGCGCCCTCTATTGCTGATTGACGTCTGTGAAGTGCTGGTAACTCCTCCCCTTGTTTTGTAATATTATCCTCAATTTTGTCAAGTCGTCTGTTAATTGCTGCTAGGATCTCCGTGAATGATTCCTCCTCTTTCTCTTCTGTCTCGCCATTCTTTAATCGGCGTTTAACAACTTTCCTGCCTTACTGTAATCTCTTCGTTCTTCGGTTTGTTTACGTTTGATCTCTGCGATCTCCGCTCTAATTTCTCTGTTGTCTTGCTTAAGTTTCTCAATTTGTCTCATTAGCGTTTGAGCATTGTCTCTATGCCTTTGATTTGTGCTGTTACATGCTCTGTCAAAGCCGCATGCGTTACTTGTTTCTCTTCCCTGTCCATGGGTGGTTTGTCCACTCTCGCATCCGCTGCTCGGTCGGCCCAGGTACTGTTGTCCCTGGTCTCGTTCTCCCGGACGGGGTCCTCGAGCGGCCTCGCCTAACCAGTCCTCTCCGCGGCCGGTCGGCTGGGTACCTGGGCCGCGGCGGCTCCTCTGCTGAGGCTCCTCCACCGCACGGAGCTGCGGCGGCGCTTGAATCGCGAGCGGCTCTTCCTTGGGGGCGGGGCTTCGGCGCGGTGGCCTTCCGTAGAGTTCCTGTATATGCTCCCTACGGGAGCATATATGCTCCCGTAGGGAGCATATACAGGAACTCTAGCCTTCCGCGACTGCGAGCGCCCTCTTCCCGGGCCAGCTCGGCGCTCGCGCTGTGGCTGCGTCGGGAGCTGCGTTGCCTGTGACTATGCGACGTATCGGAGCGGTCTCTTGTTTGTTTTGTTTCGCCGTTGAACACCTGGTCACGTGTATCTCTTTGCTGGTGCCGCTCCCAGCTGCGCTGCCTGCGGCGTTGTCGCACAATGCAGGGAGGGGACTTGGAATCTTTTCTTGCACATTTTGTCTCCGGTGGCGTGCGCCCCTCCGCATAGACTACATGTCGGTGTGCATTGGTGGTCTTCCTGCGGGTTTTGCGTACCGCAGTGCTTGCACGCATTACCTTTTGGGTTGATACACATCGGCCCGATGGCCCGCTTTCCCGCACGCGTAGCATACGTCGTGTTGCTGCGGAATAGCGAGCACTGCACCGGGCAGTTGCCCATCGATACATATCTTGGCACCTTCATTCCATTTAATAGCAGGACCACCGTCTTCGAGTTCTTGATTCATTTCGCATCCAATATGGTGGGGTTCCTCTCATTCACGAACATTTTCTCGGGGTCTTCGTCAGTGTGCATTAGGCCCACTTCTCGCACGACTGCTTTGCATGTATTTTCCTGGGCGGCAAGGTATGCCGCCGCTCTGTAAGACTTTCCCACAATCTGCAGTTGCTTCAGCTGCACGTACGCCTTGGTGTTCTCCATCCTTGGCATCGGTGTGATGTACATGCTCTGCCCGTATATCGGCAAGAACATGTCGTGCTTTCCTTGCTCGTATGATACGCCGGTGGCCATGGCGGTCGCCTTTATGAAGGTCATTTTATCCATCTTCTTTACATCAATTCCATCCCTCGGGCGGACGATGACCCGAAAATGGCCCGCAGGTAGTTTCGGGAGCCTGGCTTCGGTCGTTAGGCGTTTGAGCGTGCCTGTGGGGTTGTCGTTGTGGCACGGCAGGCCCCTGCCGAAGCTCATTGTAGAAGACGTTCTGCCATGTTCTTCAAAATCTCGCTTCTTGTGCGTTTGTGCTTCCATCCCGGGAGGCAGGCCTCCTCTTCGGATATTTACCTTTCCTTCGACAATTTCCATGTTGCCGTAGGTTACTGGCATGTCAAAAGCCGCCTCTGCCGCTGCGCAGCTTGGCATATAGCCGGTTAAGCCTAGCCAAGCGGTGGCGTGGTTTTCACAAAAAGCGCCGTAAAAACCCCTCACCGAAGAAACATTTGCAGTGGTGGTGATCGTACAGGCGTTGGTGAGGTTTTTAGCGTTTCGTTGGCATAATAGCCACCGAAATTCATTGAAGAAGCGGGAGCTCGATGAAGACAAGTCCGCCGGAGCAGGGTGATGATGATGATCCCCCCGCCCGGTACATGACGGAACGCTCGCCGAAGCGCGGCTCCTCTAGGCAGTGGCGCCAGATTTCCCTCTAGTATATATTATTATGAAACCATATGGTCATGTGCGACCTGACTGCTTTTCCCCCGTTGTCGAGTGGTTCGGGTTGTTGTGTTACACAGACAGACAGACCTACGACGCACGAGGGAAACGGAGTGCGCCCATGTTTGTCAGCTAGAGTAAAACTGTGCTCCTGCTATGTTTTAATCAGCCAGTTTACTATAAAGTATGCTCAAGCGCAAATTTCAAGCAAACGTGTTTTATTTCGTGCACTCATTGCGGTGCGCCCAGATTAATGCGAAAAGACACTCATTTTTCTTGCTACATTTATGTGTGTATGCATTTATTGATCATTAGGAAGAGTGGGAGGTCCAACTAGCAGGCGTAAATTGTCTCGCCTTGGGGTTTATTTTTTGCGTTCAACTGGTTTCGCTTTCCTAAGCATTTTAGTGCTAGTAAGCTTTCTATAGGAAGTCATACTTGCTTGTAATGATGTAATTTTTATAATCAGAAGAAGGAAAAAAAAACCTCTTCCCTTCAGAAACAGGTTTGCACGTAGAGCTTCACCTCAGTGAAAACGAAAAGACCGAGAACGGGCCTGAATGACCTCAAAACAAAAATGAAAACAGTTCTGCCAAAATCGAAAAGCAATGAGCGAAATAAAGTGCGAAACCACTGATCCACCAAAACGAAACCATTTCATTTTGCTGAGCTTCACCCGAACGAGAATGTCTGATATACGTTATTGTAGATTATCCTGTCGCTATTATAGGGGACGTTTACATTCTTCAAGGACTGCCCCCTTTTCCGCGGAGGAAACTACGCGCGGCCTACCCATGTCGCGCTAGAAATTGAGCTGCCCGAAAAGGGGGAGCTACCGCATCTGCGATGTGGCGTAATGAGAGTGACGGCGCTTATTTGCCCCCAATGTGGCGTTATATAGCACAACACTTGTGTGTGGGCTCCCGTGCCTGCAGGGAACGGTGAGCTCGGACAATCTAACGATAAGCTGCAACAGGCTCACAGTTATCTCTTTATTACCAGCCAATCCTCCCGAGTGGGCACGTACCAAACACTGCAAGGGCATTGTCATGAGCAACCTACCGAAGGGGTATGTGCCAAAACCCCCGAAGGCGTATGTGCCCAACAGAAGCGTATGAAACTGAGTGCCACGATTGAAATGAATATAGAGACGAGAAGAAGAAAAAGAAAGAGGCAATCGGGGGGAGACGGAAGAAGACGGGAAGTCCAGTTTTTCTGTTTCTCTCAGTTAGCGCCCATTTCCTGGCCAATCCCTCTGAGTGGGTATGAG